>NC_080170.1:118825928-119186322 GCF_950295315.1 Erinaceus europaeus
TGATAATCTGTACTCAGCCAGGTGTGCCACTCCCTGACCCCCTTGATTTCTTTTTTTAATTTACTTTATTTTATTTAATTTCTTTATTGGGGAATTAATGTTTTACATTTGACAGTAAATACAATAGTTTGTACATACATAACATTTCCCAGTTTCCCATATAACCATACAACCCCCACTAGGTCCTCTGTCATCCTTTTTGGACCTGTATTCTCCCCCCCCACCGCACCCCCACCCGAGAGTCTTTTACTTTGGTGCGATACGCCAACTCCATTTCAGGTTCTACTTGTGTTTTCTCTTCTGATCTTGTTTTTCAACTTCTGCCTGAGAGTGAGATAATCACATATTCATCCTTTTGTTTCTGATGTATTTCATGTAACATATTTCTTCAAGCTCCATCCAAGATGGGCTGAAAACGGTGAGATCACCATTTTTAATAGCTGAGTAGAATTCTGTTGTGTATATAGATCACACCTTGCTCAGCCACTCATCTGTTGTTGGACACCTGGGTTGCTTCCAGGTTTTGGCTATTAGAAATTGTGCTGCTAAAAACGTGTGCACAAATCTTTTTGGATGGGTGTGTTGGGTTCTTTAGGATCTATCCTCAGGAGAGGAATTACAGCATAATAGGGTAGGTCCATTTCTAGCCTTCTGAGAGTTCTCCAGACTGTTCCTCACAGAGGTTGGACCAATTGACATTCCCACCAGTAGTGCAGTTGACCCCACAACCTCTCCAGCATTTGTTGCTGCTACCTTTCCTGATGTGTGACATTCTCACAGGAGTGAAGTGGTATCTCATTGTTGTCTTTATTTGCATTTCTCTGACCATCAAAGACTCGGAGCCTTTTTTCATGTGTTTCTCAGCCTTTTGGATCTCTTCTGTGGTGAATATTCTGCCCATGTCCTCTCCCCATTCTGGATGGGGTTACTTGTTTTCTTATTATTGAGTTGGGTAAACTATTTATTCTGCTTATTAAACTCTTGTCGATGTATGGCATGTAAAGATCTTCTCCCATTCTGTGAGGGCTTTCTTGGTTTGGGTAGTAGTTTCTTGTGCTGTGCAGAAGCTTTTGAATTTGATGTAGTTCCATAAGTTTATGCTTGCCTTAGTCTTCTTTGTAATTGAATTCATTTCATTGAAGATGTCTTTAAAATTTAAGCAGAAAAGAGTTCTGCCAAAATTTTCCTCTAAGTATCTGATGGTTTGTGGTCTAACATCCAAGTCCTTGATCCACTTGGAATTTACTTTTGCATTTGGTGAAATATAGTGGTTCAGTTTCATTTTTCTCCATGTTTCAATCCATTTTTTTTCTGCACCATTTGTTGAAGAGACTCTGCTTTCCCCATTTAAAAGTCTGGGCACCTTTGTCAAAGATTAGATATCCATAGGTGTGGGGGCTTACTTCTGGGCTCTCAATTCTATTCCACTGGTCAGTGTGTCTATTCATGTTCTAGTACCAAGCAGTTTTGATGACAACGACCCTATAATAAAATTTGAAATCTGGAAGTGTGATACCTCCAGTTCTGTTCTTTCTCCTCAAGATTGTTTTGGTAATTCTAGGTCTTTTCTGGTTCCAGATAAACATTTGTAGCATTTAATCTGTTCTAAAAAATGTGGTTGGATCTTGATGGGGACAGCATTAAATTTGTAGATGGCTGTGGGTAGTATATTCATTCTGATGATGTTAATTCTTTCAACTCGTGAATATGGAATATCTTTCCACTTCTTTGTGTCTTTTTCAACTTCCTTGGGTAGTGACTCATAATTTTCAGTACACAAGTCATTCACTTCTTTGGTTAGGTTTATTCCTAGATATTTTATTGTTTTTGTTGCTATTGTAAAAGGAGTTGATTTCTAGATTTCAACTTCTTCTAACTTAGTATTTGCATAGAGGAATGCCACTGACTTTTGAATGTTAATTTTATAGCCTGACACCTTACTGTATTGCCTGATGATTTCCACAGGCTTCTTGCTGAATTCCTTAGGTTTTTCTATGAATACTATCATGTCATCTGCAAATAGGGAGAGTTTGACTTCTTCTCTTCCAATCTGTATCCCTTTCATTCCTTGCTCCTGCCTGATTGCTATGGCAAGAACTTCCAGCACTATGTTGAATAATGGTGATAGTGGACGGCCCTGTCTAGTACCTGATCTGAGGGGAAATGCTTCCAGTTTTTCACCATTGAGTATGATTTTGGGTATAGGTTTGCTATATATAGACTCCTCTATCTTCAGGAATTTTCCATCTATTCCCATTTTTTGTAGTGTTTTGATCATAAAGGGATGTTGGATTTTGTCAAAGGCTTTCTCTGCATCTATTGATATGACCATGTGGTTTTTGGTCTTGCTTTTATTGATGTGGTGGATCACGCTGATTGATTTACATGTATTAAACCAACCTTGCATGCCTGGGATAAACCCCACTTGGTCAGGATGAACAATCTTTTTAATATACTGATATATCCGGTTGGCTAGAATTTTGTTCAATATTTTCATATCTATGTTCATCAGAGATATTGGTCTATAGTTCTCTCATTTGGTTGTGTCCCTGTCTGCTTTTGGTATCAAAGTGATGTTGGCTTCATAGAAGCTGGCAGGGAGTATTCCAGTGTCTTCAATCTTTTGGAAGACTTTTAAAAGTAGAGGTATTAGTTCTTCCTTGAAGGTTTTGTGGAATTCATTTGTAAAACCATCTGGTCCAGGACTTTTATTTTGGGGAAGGTTTTGGACAACTGTTTCAATTTCATTAGCTGTGACGGGCCTGTTCACATTATCTAGTTCCTCTTTACTTAATTTTGGAAGTTTGTAAGTATCTAGGAAATAGTCTTCCAGGTTCTCTAGCTTGGTGGCATATAGTTGTTCATAGAAGCCTCGCATGATATTTTGAATTTCTGCGGTGTCTGTTGTGATATCTCCTCTTTCATTTACTGTCCGATTTATTTGGGTCTTCTCCCTTTTTTGTTTTGTGAGTCTGGATAAAGGTTTGTTGATTTTGTTCACTCTTTTGAAGAACCAACATTTACATTCATTGATCTTTTGTATGGTTTTCTTATTTTCAATGTTATTTATTTCTGCTCTAACTTTAGTGATTTCTGTCCTTCTGCTTGCTTTAGGGTTCCTTTGTTCTTCTTCTTCTAGGTCTTTAAGATGTGTAATCAGGCTGTTTATTTGTGCTTTTTCTTGTTTCCTAATGTGTGCTTGTATGGCTATGAACTTCCCTCTCAGTACTGCCTTAGCTGTATTTTGATATCTTGTGCCTTCATTTTCATTGAACTCTCAAAACATTTTGATTTCTTCCTTTATTTCCTCTTTGACCCAGTAGTTGTTAAGTACTATACTGTTGAGCTTCCACATTTTGGGACTATTACTAATCTTTTTTTGATTGTTAAGTATTAGTTTCATTCCACTGTGGTCTGAGAAGATTCTTGGGATGATTTCAATGCTCTTGGATTTGCTAGTGCTGTTTTGTGGCTTAACGTATGGTCTATCCTTGAGAATGACCCCTGTGGACTTGAGTAAAATGTGTATTCCAGTTTCTTGGGATGAATGACTCTGAAAATGTCCAATAAGTTCTAGTTTATCTATCTCCTCATTTAGCTCCCTTATGTCTATTTTGATTTTCTGCCTGGATGATCTGTCAAGTTGAGAGAGTGGGGTGTTGAAGTCCCCCACTATGACTGTGTTGCTTTTAATATATTGCTGGAGCTCTTTCAGTAGGTGTTTGATGTATTTAGATGGCTTCTCATTGGGTGCATAGATGTTAATAATTGTTAAGTCCTCTTGATTGATCCACTGAGCATTAAGTAATGTCTATCCCTATCTTTTTAAATTTTATTTATTTTAAAGTCTATCGTGTCAGATATGAGAATAGCTGTTCCTGCCCTTTTTTGTGGGCCATTGCTTGTATGATAGTTTTCCATCCTTTCACTCTGAGTCTGTGTTTGTCTTGTTGAGTTAGGTGGGTTTCCTGTAGACAGCATATTGTTGGGTTGTGTTTTCTGATCCGTCTTCCTACTCTGTGTCTTTTAATAGGTGAATTCAGGCCACTGACATTTATTGATATCAAAGATTGAAGATATTTTAAGGCCATTCTTGTAGAGTTTGAGAGTGTTCTGATATATGGCCTATTTATTGGTGGTCTGACTGTTTATAGGAGACCTTTCAGAACTTCTTTCAGGGCAGGCTTGGTGATAGTTGATTCTTTCAACTGTTACTTATATGAGAAGGTTTTTATGCATCAATCTGGTCTGAATGACAGTCTAGCAGAATACAGTATTCTTGGCTGAAAGCCTTTCTCATTGAGCACTCGATAGATATCTTGCCATTCTCTTCTGGCCTGTAGTGTTTGTGTGGAGAAGTATCTGCTAATTTTTTGGGTTTTGCTCTGTAGGTGACTCTGTTTTTCTCTTGCAGTCTTCAGGACCCTTTCTTTATCCTTATTCCTTTCCATTCTAAATATGATGTGTCTTGGTGTCTTTAAGTCTGGGTTAATTCTGTTTGGGATCCTCTGGGGTTCTTGAACCTTTTTGCCTTTGATGTTGTCTAAACTAGAGAAGTTCTCAGCTAGTATGTCCTGAAGAGTCCTTTCTTCCCCTTCCTCTCTTTCTTCCTCTGGTAAGCCAATAATGCGTGTATTGTTTCTTTTGAAGTCATCCCATAAGTCTCTGTTGTTGTTTTCAGTGTCTCTTAATCTCTTTTTGAGAGCTCTTACTTCTTTTTTAGTTTTCTTAACTTATTTTTAGTTGCTTCGATCTTGCTAATTCTATCTCCAGCCTCACTGGTTCTATTCTCTCTCCCTTCTACTGTTTTCTGGAGTTCATCTATTTTGTTACCCTGTTCTGATACTGTTTTAGCTTGTTCACTAGTTGTGTTCTTAGCTCAGCTATTTCAGCTTTCAGGTTTCTAATAACCTTGAGATAATTAGTGTTTTCTTCCAGGCTCTCATTAGTTGCTTCTGCATTTCTGATGACAATTCTTTCAAACTCTTTACTCACTCCTGTGATTGTTTCCTTACCTAGTGTTTGGATGTTGACCTCATTATTTGTGCTTCACCCTTTTGGGGGTATTGTCCTGGTTCATTTCTCCAATATTTCTTCTTGTTGGTTTAACCATCCTATATAGTATGCTATGAGATCCCTCTCTCAGTACTTTTCAAATTACTGATCACTATTGCCTGGATTGACTTGTGTCTAAGTAAGGTAGTTAAAAGAGTTTACAGTTGTGGAAATTGACAGTTGTTTCAATATTATTTTAATCCCTTATTGGGAGCACAGTGGCTTAAAAGCCTCTTTTGTTCTTTTTCTTCCCTGTAGGCTATGGGAACCTGAGGGCTTTTAAAGTATAAGTAGGCTTCTTAGCTTAATCACTAACTCCTGACCAAGAGATAAAGCAGGGTGGGGCAGAGATAATCCAGTGGTTATGCAAAGAGACTCTCACAGCCCCACCGCTAGGCCACTGAGGTATAGATATTCTCCTGAGTTTCCTGGTTAGTTCTCTGTCCCCTAGTGTCAGCACGTGGCCTTCCCCTATTGCTCCAGCTTTGAGCAATGGAGACTCACAGTTGCACTTGGTGAGTCTCAGGGGAGCCTTCTCCTCCCTTCAGCTTCTTTTTGTTGGTGAAACAGACTGGAGGTGGTGTCTCAACTGGTAAACTGCTGGACTGTTACCAGCCACTTAATCTCTCCCTAGGCTCCCCTCTGTCCATGAGCCACACTTGTTTGTACTCAGCCATGATTTGGTGGCTTCCTGAAGTCGTTCTAGTCCTGTCTTGTTGCGGTCCCAGGTGGTCTCCTTTGGTATTCCTAGTTGACCCAGGAGAGGAGAGGAGAGGAGAGGAGAGGAGAGGAGAGGAGAGGAGAGGAGAGAAGAGGAGAGAAACACAGCTGCTGCTGCTCTGTAGCCCTGCTTCCCCCTGATTTCTTAATTCTACAAAGTCCATAGGAGTTTGGTCTTGAAGGGAAAGAGGACACAGAGAGGCATTAAGTTTTATTTGATCAGACGCTTTTCTCTTAGCCAATGGTGTCTCTTGGTCTCGTCTCAAGGTTTCCAGAAACCAAAGTCCAGTCAAGGTCAATTATCTAAACTTTCAGGCCTGTGAAAATCTGTGTCTTTATTCAGTGGATGCTTCACCTCCTTCCTTCCTCTGCCCCAGCCAAGGCTTAGACTCCCAGTGAACCACCATCCTTCCTTGCTGGTTTCTCCCATGCAAAATCCAGACACAGTGAACCCCAGTTCTGAAAAGCCCTCATTAGGTGAGGCCAACCAAACTCAAGAGCCGTGTCTTGGAGAAGCTTTCCAGCACCATCAGTGAAACATAAATGAGCTCTCTTGAATTATAAACACTCCTTGATTTCAAGTCCAAAAAATGTGAACCTCTCCATATCTCCCCCCCCCATTACTCACAGTGAGGTCAAGGGCTTTGGTGGACTCTGTCTTAGTGATGTCACCCTTCCAGAAACCCAGACTCAATGAATTTTAATTCCATTTGGTTTCCAGTGATTCCCTCTCTCTCTCTCTCTCTCTCTCTCCATTTTAATCACTGTTTAATACGCTTTCTCTTAAGTGCCTGGCTTGATGCCAGAGTTCTGTAGGGTTGGAGATTTATGAAATAGACAGTTTCACTTCCAGCAGAGGGATTATAATCTAGTCCCATAGCTTTCAGGAGTGGTGGAGCAGTGCTACAGATGTCTCCCTCTGTCTCTCTCCACCTCCTCCTTGCCTCTCAATTTCTCCTGTCTCTGTCCTAATATATATTAGATGATGCTAAGGTGGAAAAAGGCATTACCCTGAAGTGGGAATGTAGATTGGTCCAGCCCTTGTGGGAAACTGTGTGGTAGTGTCTCAGAGTATTAAGAATAGAGCTACCATGTGATCCCATAATTCTACTCCTAAGTATCTAGTTGTAGAACATCAGCCCAAAATGAAATAAACATCCCTGGACTCATTGCAGTGCTACATACAAAAACCACCATAGAGAAACAACCCAAGTCTCTAAGACAGATGAGCGGATTTTGACACTGTGGTCTTTGTGTGCAATGGTGGAATATTATTCAGCTGTTAAAAAGATGAAGAGGGACTCAGGCGGTAGCACAGCGGCTTAAAGCGCAGTTGGCGCAAAGCACAAGGACCGGATTAAGGATCCTGGTTTGAGCCCCTGGCTCCCCACCTGCAGGGGAGTCGCTTCATAGGTGGTGAAGCAGGTCTGCAGGTGTCTGTCTTTCTCTCTCCCTCTCTGTCTTCCCCTCCTCTCTCCATTTCTGTCTGTCCAACAATGACGACCTCACTAACAACAATAATATCTACAACAATAAAACAACAAGGGCAACAAAAGAGAGTAAATAAATGTAAAAAAAAAAAAAAAAAAGATGAAGAACCAGGTTGACAGCACAGTGGTTTACACAGAAGACCTTCATTCCTAAGGCTTGGAGTTTCCAGATTTAGTTCTCAGCACTGCCATAAACCAGAGCTGAGCAGTTCTCTGGTTGGAAGGAAGGAAGGAAGGAAGGAAGGAAGGAAGGAAGGAAGGAAGGAAGGAAGGAAAGAAAAAGAGTAGAAAAGATGAGATCTTGTCTTTGGTCCCAGTATGGATGCATCTGGAGAGGATCACACTAAACAAAGTGAGTTAGAACCAGGAGGACTGTGATGGCTTCTCTGTGGGACTCAAACCAAGTCAAACAAAAACCCTTGGACTCTGACCACGGAACTGAGGTCCCCAAAGAGGGGAGTGGGAGGGCACTGGCGGTCCAGTGGGTCGTGGTGGAGAGATGCTGGCACTTTGGTGATGGTGTGCTGTGCTTACAGAAAGAGGGGTAGCATTCCACCCTGACACTGAACACAGTCTTGTACACCAACATTATCTCAATTTTTTTTTTTTTTAAATCAGAGCACTGCTCAGCCCTGGCTTATGGTGGTGCAAGGGATCGAACCTGGAACCTCAGAGTCTCAGGCATGAAGGTCTTTGCATAATTATTATCCTATCTTCACAGGCATACTACTACTTCTCCTCTTCCTCTTCCTTCTTCTATAACTTCTTCTTCTTATTATTATTATCTTATTAACATCAGGGTTACTGATAACTTGATGCCTGCATGATGAATTCACTGTTCGCAGTGGCCATATTTTTTCCTTCCTTCCTTCCTTCCTTCCTTTTTTTTTTTTGTCCTTTTTGTCCTTTTGAAAGTCAAGTGTGGAGGGAGAGAGGGGGAGAGACACCTGCAGCACTGCTTCACCACTCGTGAAGATTCCTCCCTAGAGGCAGGTAGCCCGGTCTTGAAGCCGGGTCCTTGTGCCTGGTAATGTGTCTCCTGTGCTGAGTGTACCACCCTTGTATCAGTCTCTTTTGTCTTTTTCTCTATTCTTTTCTTTTCTTTCTTTCTTTTTCTTGCCTTCAGGGTTACCACTGAGCCTGGCACTACGAACTCACTACTCCTGGCAGCCATTTTTTCTACTTTCTTGGCGAGAACAGAGAGAAATTAAGAAAGGAGGGGAGAAACAGGGGGAGAGAGAGAGAGAGGGGGAGGGAGAGAAAGGTAGACACTTATAGACCTACTTTGCCTCTTATGAAGCTTCCCCCTGCAGGAGGGGGAGCCAGGGCCTTGAACCCGGATCCTTGCTTGGGTCCTTGCGCTTAGTACTATGTGCATTTAACTGGGTGTGCCCCCCATGCCAATTTTTTTAAGGTGAAAGTGATTATGTGTAGGTGGCCTCTGTAAATCCTCTTCTGTGGGCAGAGTCTCAAGGCCCTCCTCTAAATCTGATGGAGCTGGGGAGACAGCATGATGGTTTTGAAAAAGGATGTTCATGTCTGAAGCTCTAGGTCACAGGTTCAATCCCCAGCACCACCGTAAGCCTGAGCTGGAAAAAATAAAATGTGGAGCCAGGCTGGGGCGCACCAGGTTGAGCACACATATTGCCATGCGTATGGTCCTGGGTTCGAGCCCCTGCTCCCCACCTACAGGGGGAAGCTTCACGAATGGTGAAGCAGATCTACAGGGGGAGCCCTCCCTTCTTAGTTTTGTTTGAATCCTATCTAATAATAAAGAAAGTAAAAGAGGGGC
Source organism: Erinaceus europaeus (assembly GCF_950295315.1). Taxonomy (NCBI): domain Eukaryota; kingdom Metazoa; phylum Chordata; class Mammalia; order Eulipotyphla; family Erinaceidae; genus Erinaceus; species Erinaceus europaeus. The sequence continues at coordinate 118,834,986 of NC_080170.1, forward strand.
CAGTCGGTTGCGTACCTCATTAAGCGCTCACATTACAATGCGCAAGGACCCGGGTTCAAGCCCCTGGTCCCCACTTGCAGGGGGAAGATCTTCACAGGTGGTGAAGCAGGACTGGAAGACTCTCTCTGTCTTTTCCCTTCTCTCCTCCCCTCCTCCCTTCTCAATTTCTCTCTGTCTCTAATAATAAATAAATAAACAAATAAATAAATTTTTTAAGTTAAAAAATAAAAGAAAATAAAATGGTGGATTTCTAATGCCAGCACTGATCCCCAGCGATAACTGGTGGTAATAAAAATACACTAAAAATAGGGGACCAGGCAGTGGTGTACCCAGTGGAGCACACACGTTGTGTACAAGGACCTGGGTTCAAGCCTCTGCTTCTCATCTGCAGAGGGGCCACTTCACAAGTGGTAAAGTAGTGCTGCAGGTGTCTTTCTCTCTCCTTCCCTCTCTCAGTTTCTCTCTATCCCAGCTAACAAAAATAGAAAAAGGGAAAACAATGATTGACAGAAACAGTGGATGCCTAGTGCCAGCACCGAGCCCCAGCAGTGCGCCTAGTGGCAGTAAATGAAAGAGAAAGGGGGGAATCTGATGGAACGCCCTAGAAGTCTTCATCTGCTGCGGTTCGGCATGCTCCTCTTGATGTAGAGTGATGGACCTTTCTGCGGTGACCCTGCCTTGCAGCCGGGGAAAGGGAGCTGCTCAGGGACGCATTGGGGAGCAGAGAGTTCTGGGAAGCTGGGCTTTCTCAGGACTGCACAGAGGCCTGGCTTTGCGAGTATTTGAGCGTGCCTGTCTGCTTCTCATCTGCAGGATAAGAAGCCCAAAGAGCAGGAAAAAAGAGGGGATCTCCTCCACCGGCCATTGTCTAAGAAGCTGGACAAGAGTTTGCCCGCCCACAAGCAGCCGGCCGCCACCTCTCTCCTCACACAGCTGCAGAACACCAAGGCTCTGCTCAGGGAACGCAGGGCGCCCCGGTCCGGCCTCCCTGACAAAGGTGGGGCTCGGGCTGGGGCGAGGGCTGGGGGGGGGGTCCGCTGCTAGGTTGTACGGCCACTGGGAAGCCCCTGCAGGCGGGCTATGGGCTGCTCAAGCCTGAGTGGATGCCCTCCAAGCAGCTGGGAAATCATCAGGGGCGGCTGTCCGTGCAGGAATAGAGGCTGGGGTCCACTGGGCCTGGGCGGTGGGGCAAGTATTACCACACGCAGGGACCCGGGTTCAAGCCCTGGGTCCGCACCCGCAAGGGGAGGCTTCAGGAAGACTGAAGCAGTTCTGCAGGTGTCTCTCGTTCACTCTTTTTTTTTTTAAGACTGTTTATTACTGGACAGAGACAGAGAGAAGGTGGGGGGAGAGGGGGAGATAAAAGGGAAGAGACAAGAGCGACACCTGAGGCCCTGCGTCACCACTCGTGAAGCTTCCCCCCCTCCCCCTGCTGGTGGGGACACGGGGGCTTGAACCCAGGGCCTTGCACACTGTAATGTGTGCGCCACTGCTTGGCCCCCAGGTGTCTCTGTTTCTGTCTCGCCTCCCTGCTCAATTTCTGTCCCGATACAAAATAAATAAATAAAAATTTTAGGGAGTCGGGCAGTAGCGCAGCAGGTTAAGCGCATGTGGCTCAAAGCACAAGGACCGGCAAGGATCCAGGTTCCAGCCTCCGGCTCCCCACCTGCAGGGGAGTCGCTTCACAAGCGGTGAAGCAGGTCTGCAGGTGTCTATCTTTCTCTCCTCTCTGTCTTCCCCTCTTTTCTCTATTTCTCTCTGTTCTATCCAACAACAACAATAATAACTACAACAATAAAAAAAATTAAATGGGGGGGAGGGCTGGACATTTAAATTCGCCTGTTTTCATGCAAAAGGACCTGGGTTCGAGCCCCTGCTCCCCAACCTGTGGGACTTCACTAGCAGTGAAATAATGCCACGACTGTCTCTTCCTCTCTCTCTCCCCTCCCTTCTCGAGTTCTCTGTCTCTATCCAAAAAAGAAAACCAAAAATAAAATAAAATAACTAAAACTTTTTTTTAAATTGAGAGAGTGAGGTTACCCCCTTAGTTTCTTTGTTTCAATGTCTGCTGGGTAACAGGCCACTTCAGGCTGATGGGAATGGTCTTGGAGTCTTCCCCGCTCCTCTTCACTGTGTGTCCTCTCTCTCTCTCTCTCTCTCTCTCTCTCTCATTCTCTCTTTCTCTGTCTCATTCTCTCCCTCTCTGCAGATCCCTTTGGCTGCCGTAACCTTTTCCGCAAAACCTCCGACTCCAGCTGTGTGGCCTCATCTTCCATGGAGTTCATCCCTGCCCTGCCCCCCAGGACCCCCAGGATTACCAAGAAACCAGAGACCCTTCCTCAGGACTCGGGGAGCACTGCTGGAGCCCCCCCCAAAGACGAGCCCCCGCTGCTGGACATGGTGCGCTCCTTCGAGTCTGCGGACCACACGGACCTGCTGTCATCACCAATCCATCACTACCGTATGCTCGGCTCCCCGGGCGGCCTGGCCCCCCGACACCCCAGTGGCGAGCGGACACTGTCCGTGGGCCTGCTGCCCGCCAGCCCCCCACCGCCGCTGCAGACCTCCTTGCACCCCACGTTGGCTTCCTTTGCTCACGATGAGGCTAAAAGCAGCGGCCTCCCCAGAGAGGAGGGCCTGGGGTCCCCACCCCCGGGCCCCTCGCAGCCCCTGGGCAGCCCCAGCTGCGTGAAGAGCCGAGGCAGGTTCCCCATGATGGGCATCGGCCAGATGCTAAGGAAACGGCACCAGGGCCTCCTGTCCTGTCCTGATGCCCCCCCCCTGCCGACCCCCACCCCTAGCACCCTCCCCTTGGACCTCAAGGGCCAGTGCTAACCTGCCCCAAGGCCAGATTCTGGAAGCTTCTACCAGGAGCCAGGGACTGGAGCTCTGATATCTGCCTGGGGTGGGGACGCCCAAGGAGCCCTCCCTCCTCTTCTTGGCCTCATGCAATATCCTGGTTGCAGTGCGCAGGCCCAGAGCCTATGTAGCCCCCTTCCCCCATCCCCTCAACTTTCCAAAAGGTTCTACAAGGGTACAGCCATCTCCCACCAGCCACCTTCTCCCTCCCATTGGCTCAGCTCCCACAGCCACCTCCTCCACCTGTCCCCCTCCCCTCCTCTTCTTAATGCTACCAGGGTTAGTTATCACTGGGGCAGGGTGCCGTCACTATGAACCCACCACTCCCTGTGACCATTTTTTCCCTCTTTTTCCTTCTGTCTATTTTATTTTAACAGGGAAATTGGAAGGGAAGTGGAGGTGGGGGAGAGAGACCTACAGACCTGCTTTCTCTCATACAGATGGGGACTGGGGGCTCAAACCCAGGTCTTTGCACGTGGTAAAGTGTGCATTCAACCAGGTGTGTCAGTGCCTGGCCCCTCCTCCTCATTCTCCTTGTCCTTCTTTCCTTCCTTCTCTTTCTCCCTTTCTTCCTCCTCCTTCCTCTTTCTTCCTTCCTTCCTTCCCCTCCCTCCTCCTCCTTTGGCTGAAACTTGCTGAATGATTCGACCATCTCCAAAGATGAGTGTCCCTTGCTGCAAACACCTGTAAGTCCAAGTGACATCAGGAAAAAATCCTGGATGGAGGTGAGCAGTGATTCTGCCACATGTCCATGGGAGGAGTGAAAGTGAACGTTTGACTTCTCAGTGGCCCACAAGGAGGAGGGTCCCCAGTTTTGGTGGGGCTCAGTGCTCTCCCTTCACTGTAGCACAGCCCGGAATCTTCTAGAAGATCTAGAAAAGAGTTCCCACAGCTTGACCCGTGTCTCCTGAGTCTCATCGTCTGTCTTCACACCTTGAGCCAAGGACCAACCAAAGATGCATCTCCAGTTTCCTGTCCACGTCCCTCCCTGAGTGGAGCTCCCCTCCCCCCACCTTGTCAAGCTGGGTCTGGGTGAAGCCTACCATGGGTTGGGGGGGGTGACTGTCTCCATGTGGGGTTCAGCCCCCAGGACATGCGTCAGCAACAGTGGAAACACAAGAAGACTGAGCACCAGCTTGGTTGCACTTAACTCGGGGGACAGTGCTTGACACAGATTACACAGTGGCCTGGAACCTCCAGGCCAAGGTCTCCACTGAGGTCACCCCAAGGCTTGTCCATGGAACCAAAGGTTCTCCAATGGACCAGCCCTGGAGAATCGCAGGGCCTGCTTTTATCCCCACTGGCAAGACGCCTCGGCCATTTTGCCTCCTCCTTGCCACGTCTTTGAGCCAAGAGACAGCGTGTGCTTGGCTAGCCGGCCCCAGCATCCTCTGGGGTGTCCTTGGCTAACCTTGACGCAGCCCCAGCTGGCCTTGACAACATCTGGAGCTACTGTCACACACAGGCACCAATGGGAAAAGATCAAAGCTCTGGCTATTGGCTATGAGTGTCATTCTTTCCTCTGGCTGGTTATAGGACTTTCCACAGACACACAGCTTCTGAAGCAGAAAGGAGAAGAGAAGAATCTGAATCAAAAAGGGGTGGGGGCAGAGGGAATCCTCTTTCCATGGGACCTGAGGCACTTGGTTCATGATTGGTGGTAAAGAGACCTTTCTGGAAGATGGACCCCATCTGTCTGAGGGGCTATACCCACCCCACACTCCCGCCCAGCCTTGGGAATTTCCTTTGAGCCTTCCTCATGGCGGTGGAGTTTTTCTCATTCCTCAAACTCTTCCTCAAACAGCTTCAGACCCTCTGCCCTTGAACTGGCCAACTACCCTTGGCAATTTGAACTCAGGTGTATTGGAACCCCATGACAGTTGAGGGCGGGAAGGGCCGTGTGGAAGGGGGTGGTGGTGGTGGTGAGAGTGAACTGTAGTTGTGTGTGTATGTGTGTGTGTGTGAGGGCCCCGGACAAGTCTATGAACTCGACGTGGCCAGAGAGACACGCGATCCTGCATTATATTTGTACAGCAAACTCAACAATCCCCCCTCCCCCAGTATGTACGAAGTGTGTTACCCCCTGCCCATCTGTCCCCCCACTTCTCTGAGCCTGTGGGGAGCCCAGGAGGAAGGAGTCACCTTCCCTTGCGCCACCTGGTGTCGAGAAAGGCCTGTATTTATGTTACTGTTGTCGCTACATCTATGTACTTTTCTAATGACTGTGAAATACACACTTCCCAAATGAGGAGTGCTGTCTGGTGTCACTGATGGGCCCTGACATGAAGCCACCCTCGTGCAGGTGGGAAGCTGGGGGCTTGGACAGGGATCCTTCATGCTGGTCCATGCACTTTGCACCATGTGCACTTAACCCGCTGCACTACCGCCCACCCCCCTTCTATTATTTTATTTTTTTACCAGAGTCCTACTCAGCTCTGGCTTTTAGTGGTACTGGGATTGAACCTTGGACCTCAGAGCCTCAGGCATGAAAGTCACTTGTATAACCTGTCTCCCCAGGCCTAAAATATTTTATTTTAGTTATTCATTTTGGATAGAGACAGAAACTGAGAAGGAAGTGGGAGATAGACAAAAAGGGACACCTTCATGCTTCACCGCTCATGAAGCTTCCTCCCCTACAGCAGGGACTAGGGGTTTGAACCCGGGTCCTTGTGCATGGTAACGTGCATTTCATCAGGTGCTCTACCAGCCCAAACCCTAGTTTATTATTATTAATGAAAGACGAGACAGAGACCAGAGCCCTGCTTAGATCTGGCTGAACAGGGGGGCCTCAGAGCCTCAGGCACCAAAGTCTTTTTGCAGAATCACTCTGCGCTGTTTCTCTAGCTTTTTACCATAGCATCTTAATAAGCTTGGAGAAACAGAAAAGGCAAAAGGGAGAGAACTTCTGCTTCCTCGTCCCCATGACCCTGCCCCTCGCACATGTTTGCTCAGCTATCATTAGTCTCTTACTTTTTATTTGGAAGAAATGGTAGGTTCTGTGAAGTTAAGCTAGTTGAAGGAGTGATGGCATTTTTAAAGAAGAGACAGAACAGTGCCATAGCTTCCTTCAGCCCAGTAGAGGCCAGGCTTGAACCTGGGTCAAAAACACCGCAAAGCAGCGTATTATTATTATTAGTGAGCTATTTCAGTGCTTTGGTAACACTTAGAATTAAAAAGCTATATAGGGGCAGAGGCAGACAGCATAATGGTTGTGCAAAAAGCCTCTCATGCCTGAAGCTCTAAGGTCCGAGGTTCAAATCCCTGCATCACCATACACCAGAGCTGAGCAGAGCTCTAGTTAAAAAGATGAAGTGGTCCGGGAGGTGGCGCAGTGGATAATACATTGGGTTCTCATCGTGAGGTCCTGAGTTCAATCCCTGGAAGCACATGTACCAGAGTGATGTCTGGTTCTTTCTCCTATCTTTCTCATGAATAAATAAATTCTTAATTTAAAAAAATGGAGAAGGAAAAGGAGAAAAAGATGTGTGTGTGTGTGTGTGTGTGTGTGTGTGTGTGTGTAATGGTGCTAGGTTGTTAGTTCAGTGCCAGAGCACAGAACCTGCAGGCCTGGGGTCCCAGCAACCCCAGATTCAGTGCCAGGCATTGTCATGTGCCAGTGCTAAACTTATTCTGGTCTCTCCTAAAAGAAATGTATCGATATTCTTTTCTAAATTGTAACAGAGGCTACAAAACTCAGAATTGGTTCTAGTTGCCACTTCTAAATGTCCAGCTGAGTGGCAGTGAGTATTTGCACCTTCTCAGGCAGTCATCAACCCCAGAGCACTTCAGCTTACACAACTCACAGTTCTGGTCTCCTCAGACAAGCTCCCCCACCCACCCTGTCCCCGGTGCTGACAACCCCATCCTGCTCTCTGTCCCTGAATCTGATGACTCTGTACTTTCCCCGCCTGGTACGTGGAATTGTTTGATAGCTGTCCTCTTGTGACTGGCTTATTGCATTTAGCACAGTGTCCTCAATGGGTGTTTCCCTTAACTTTTTATGTATTGATTTTTGTTTCATAGGACAGAGAGAAATCAAAAGGGGTGGGGAAATAGGTAGACAGACAGATAGACACCTGCAGCCCTGCTTCACTACTTGTGAAGCTTCCCCCCCTCCCCGCAGGTGCGGACTGAAGGGGCATGAACCTGGGTCCTTGAGCATTGTAATATGTCTGCTGGACCAGGTACGCCACTGCCTGCTTACTCCCTGATAGGGTTTCCTGTCAGAGTTTCCCTCTTCTCTAAGGCTGAAGAATCTTCTCTGGTATGTGTCCACTTCTCTGAGAATGGGCACGTGGGGTGCTTCCACTCCTGGGCTACAGTGAGTGAGGCCACTGTAAACGCGGTGTCTCTTCAGATCTCTCTTCAAGACCCTCCAGTCACTACACAGAAGTGGGTCTGCTGGTTCACGTGGTTACTGTAGGTGTGTGTGTGTGTGTGTGTGTGTGTGTGTTCCGTTGGGGGTGAATGGTTTCCAGTACAGTTGTTGGCACATGGACACAGTTTCTCATCTTGCCATGATAGGTGTCTGCAGAAAATTCTCACCCCCAACTTGGGTCATTTTCCATCATCGTTCATCAGGATATTAAAGCCCTTCCCCACCCAGACAGACAGAGAGAAATTGAGAGAGAAGGGGCACGGAGAGAGACACCTGCAGCCCTGCTTCACCACTTGTGAAGCTTCCCTCTTGCAGGTGGGGACCAGGGGCTTGAGCCTGGGTCCTTGTGCACTGTAATGCGTGCGCTTAACCAGCTGCGTCCCCTCCTGGCCTACCACATCACATTCTGACCATTGTACAAATTTGTACAAAAATGTACGAAGACTCCCAACTTCTCTCTTTATATATATATATATATATATATATATATATATATATATATTACTAATAGTTTGTTACAAGATGATAAGATTACAATGTTAGATTTCCACACTGTACCCAGCACCAAAGTTCTGCATCCCTACACTTCAGCTTCCCTGAGAAGACTCCCAATTTCTCTTAAGACTGGGCTGGCACTTGTTATCATCTGGGTGGCCCTCTTTTATTGTTTTGTGACAGGGAATTTAAGATCTAAACTCACTTCCAAGAATGTTCTGGGCATCTGTATTAGTTTCCTAAGGTCTCCATGACAAACTGCCACAAATGTATTTGTTTTATTTTTACTGCTTGTTAGGATAGTCTCTGCCCACCCCCACTTTATTGGGGGTGGGGGGTTATGGTTTACAATACAGTTGTGGACACATGGGTACAATATCTCATCTCCCCATGATAGGTGTCTGCTCTCTCTCCGCTAACTTAGGACCTTGTCCACCATCGTCTCTACCCTTTCTCTCCTCCTGAATCCTTTACTTTGGTGCAAGATGCCACACCTTCTCCAACTTTTATCCTCTGTATTCCCTTATAGGTAAGACTTTAAACCTCTGGGAGTCAGGCGGTAGTGTTAAGTACAAATGGCACGAAGTGCAAGGACCAGCCTAAGGATCCTGGTTCGAGCCCCTGGCTTCCCATCTGCTGGGGAGTCGCTTCACAGGTGGTGAAACAAGTCTGCAGGTGTCTGTCTTTCCCTCTCTCTGTCTTCCCCTCTTCTCTCCATTTCTCTCTGTCCTATCTAGCAATGACATCAGTAACTACAACAACAATAAAAAACAAGAAGGGCAACAAAAGGGAAAATAAATACAAAAATTTTTTTAAAAAAGAGTTTAACCCTTCATTCTTCATTTATGGTGACTTTTGGGGGGTTATTGCTATTTAGAAGCATTATTAATGGGCTAATAGAGATTGCTAACAGCATAATGGTTATGCAAAAAGACTTTAATTCCTGAGGCACCCAAGGCCTCGGGTTCAATACCCAGAGCTGAGCTGAGCTGATCAGGGCTCCAGTTTTTTTTTTTTTTTAATGTTGTTTATATAATTTGGATGTTAACTCTTCTTTAACTAGAAAGAGGGCTTCTTCCCCATTCTGGGTTTTGCTTTTCAGGTCTTCAGAGTGTTCTTTGATGGACAGGACTCAATTTTGGTGAAATCCAATAAATCATTATTTCCACTCTTATGATTTTTTTAGTTTAAGAAATCTTTGCTTTGGGGCCAAGTGGTGGTGCACCTGGCTGAGCGCACATGCTCAAGGATCCAGGTTTGAGCCCCCCCACACCTCGTCCCCACCTGCAGGGGGCAAGCTTTGCAAGTGGTGAAGCAGTGCTGCAGGTGTCTTTCTGTCTCTCTCCCTCTCTACCACCCACCCCTTTCCCTCTCGATTTCTGGCTGTCTTTATCAAATAAAGAAATATATTTTTAAAAATCTTTGCTTTCTTCTATGGCATGAAAACACCCCCTCTCTTGTCTCTCAAGGATTGCTATTGCTCTGCTGTTCATACTTACATCCACACTGGATCTGGGTTTAATTTTCAGTGCAGAATGTGAGATGAAGGGCAAAAGAAATCTGTTTCCTTTTTGATGGTCAATTGAACCAGAAATATTTAGGGGAGAGTCTCCACTTCCCCTTTGTTCTACTACAATGGAAACAGTTATTAGAAATGAAAAAAAGAAAAGTGTTCATAGGAATGTGGGTCTGTCTTAATGACCTATTCTGCTCCATGGGTCAATTCCTCTCTCTTTTGGCCAATAACATGCTCCATGCTCTCTTACTCAATGTGGCTATATAAAACATTCTGATTTCTACACGGGGTAAAGTCCTCTATTTCTGATTCTGTTTCTCAGCATTGTCTTGGTTATATTTCACCCTTAAATGAACACACACACACACACACACACACACACACACACACACACACACCTTAGAATCAGCTTATCTGTTTTCACAAGTATCAATTTAGGTTTGGATTGCAGGAGGAGGAGGAGAAGTTGTTGGATCCAGAGGCCAGGCAGTGGAGCACCCAGTAGAGTACATACACAAAGACCTGGGTTCAAGCCCCTGGTCTCCACCTGAAATAGGGAAGCTTCACAGTTTGTGAGGCAGTGATGCAGGTCTCTGTGTGTGTGTGTGTCTGTGTTTGTGTCTTGTTTGTCTGTCTGTCACTCTCTCTGCCTCCCTGTCTTCCTCCTTGCCTCTCAGTTTCTCCATCTCTAACTAAAAGAAGGGAAAATGAAGGTGGAAAGAGGAACAGGGCCTGTAAACCATTAATCCCCCAATGAAAATTTTTTTAAAAAAGGAACAGGGCCCTGATGCTTGAGAGTCCAAGGCTTTATTCTTTGTACCATCTCCCAGCTCCCAACAAAGACATGGGTTTTTTTTGTTTGTTTGTTTGTTTTTTATTTATAAAAGGAAACATTGACTAAACCATAGGATAAGAGGCGTACAACTCCACACAATTCCCACCACCAGAACTCTGTATCCCATCCCCTCCCCTGATAGCTTTCCTATTCTTTATCCCTCTGGGAATATGGACCCAAGGTCATTGTGGGTTGCAGAAAGTGGAAGGTCTGGCTTCTGTAATTGCTTCCCCGCTGAACATGGGCGTTGAAAGGTTGATCCATACTCCCAGCCAAAGACAAGGATTTTGTTTGTTTGTTTGTTTGTTTTAAGATTTTGTTTATTTATTTTTCCATTAGTTGCCCTTGTTTTATTGTTGTAGTTATTGTTGTTGTCGTTGATGTCATTGTTGTCATTGTTGTTGCTAGATAGGACAGAGAAATGGAGAGAAGAGGGGGAAACAGAGAGGGAGAGAGAAAGACAGACATCTGCAGACCTGCTTTTCACTGCCTATGAAGTGACTCCGCTGCGGGTGGGAGCCTGGAGCTCGAACCTGGATTCTTTTTTTTTTTAAGAAAGGATAAATTAACAAAACCATAGGGTAGGAGGGGCACAACTCCACACAATTCCCACCACCCAATCTCCATATCCCACCCCCTCCCCTGATAGCTTTCCCATTCTCTATCCCTCTGGGAGCATGGACCCAGGGTCGTTGTGGGTTGCAGAAGGTAGAAGGTCTGGCTTCTGTAATTGCTTCCCCGCTGAACATGGGCGTTGACTGGTCGGTCCATGCTCCCAGTCTGCCTCTCTCTTTCCCTAGTGGGGTGTGTCTCTGGGGAAGCTGAGCTCCAGGACACATTGGTGGGGTCTTCAGTCCAGGGAAGCCTGGCCTGCATCCTGATGGCATCTGGAACCTGGTGACTGAAAAGAGAGTTAAGATACGAAGCCAAACAAATTGTTGAGCAATCATGGACCCAAAGCTTGGAATAGTGGAGAGGAAGTGTTAGGGAGGTACTCACTGCAAACTCTAGTGTACTTCTGCTTTCAGGTATATATTTTGCAGTAGTTTATGGATACGTGTGAACATATGCTCTCTCTCACCGAAACTAGTGTATACCTAGGTTTTGGGACTTTGTTAGAAAGTGAGCCACCTGGGATGGAATTAGAGAATACTATGAAAGGAAAGGTCTCACCCAAGTAATGAAGCTGAAGGGTTGTCATTCCACACCCGAAGTCTCTGGACACAGTCTGAGGTGAAGCATGTTGAGGTGGCAATCATTGTGTTGATTAGGTTGCGATCGGCAGATGCAATATTATTTGATATGGATTGGGAGGGGCATATGGGAAAGTGGGCCCTATCCAAAGGTTCCAGGACTGGGGGAAGTAGAGGCTCTATAGTGTAGATGTGAGGTTCCTGCTGTCTTAGGGTTCAAAAAGACAATGGATAGTTAATGTCATCATCACATTATTTGGTAATTGGGTTAACTTTGAAAAGTCCTTTTGTTAGGGTTTGCTGTACAGTACCCAGTATCTTGTATATAGCTATGCTATTGGTTGCTTCTGATTTATTTGGTCTAGGCTTTTGAGAGAGTCTGCATATCAAGTACACAGCCTATATATTAAAAAGACTCAGTCTGTGTTTTAAAAACTTTGAGACATACAATTAATTTTCCCCTCTCATATTAATTAACTAGTGATTTATATGACTACATTTTACTAGGAGTGTACATAAACACCATTCCCACCACCAAAAGACTGTGACCCATCCCTCCCACCCACTCCCACCCCCCACTGGCCCAGGAAGCTGCATGTCTACCCCTCACCACAGGGTTTTTACTTTGGTGCCCTACTTATAATTTGGTCAGGTCCTGCTTTTAGTTTCCCTTTCAGATCTTCTTACTCAACTTCTGTTGATGAGTGGGATCATCCCATACTCATCTTTATCTTTCTGACTTAGCTCACTTAACATAATTTCTTCTAGCTCTGTCCAAGATGGGTCAGAGAAGGTGGGTTCATTGTTCTTGATAGCAGTATAATATTCCATTGTGTATATATACCACAGCTTTCTCAGCCACTCATCTGTTGTTGGGCACCTGGGTTGCTTCTAGGTTTTAGCTATTATGAATTAATTGTGCTGCTATGAACATAGGAGTACACACTTCGTTTTGGTTGGGTGTTATGGAGTCCTTGGGGTATAATCCCCGGAGAGGAATTACTGGATCATATGGAAGGTCCATGTCTAGCCTTGTGAGAGTTTTCCAGACTGCTCTCCACAGAGGCTGGACCAATTTACATTCCCACCAGCAATGCAAAAGGGTTCCTCTGTCCCCACAGCCTCTCCAGCATTTGTTGCTGCTGCGAACCCGGATTCTTACACCAGTCCTTGCACTTCGCGCCACATGCACTTAACCCACTGCACTACCGCCCGACTTCCAAAGACATGGTTTTTAGCCTTTCTTCTCCCCACCACCAGGTGAAGTTCTTTTTTTTGTTGTTGTAGTTATTATTGTTGTTGTTATTGATGTCGTTACTATTAGATAGGATAGAGAGAAATGGAGAGAGGAGGGGAAGACAGAGAGGGGGAGAGAAAGATAGATAACTGCAGACCTGCTTCACCGCCTGTGAAGCGACTCCCATGCAAGTGGGGAACCGGGGGCTCGAACTGGGATCCTTAAGCCGGCCCTTGAGCTTCGTGCCACTTGTGCTTAACCCACTGCGCTACCGCCCGACTCCCCCAGGTGAAGTTCTGTACCTAAGAATAGTCTTCATTCTCTGGCACATTCTTCACCAGAAGGAAAACCACCTTTTGTTGACTTCCCCCTCCACTGTGACCATCTGGGAGCAAGCAGAGCCCACTGGCCTGACTCAGCCACTTCCTACCAAGGGACTGTCCCTGGGCAGGTGGCTTCCCACTGCCTTGTAAGATGGGCAGTTGGAGGAATGATCACGACCTGATTTCTCTCTGCCAGATGTTTCTGCTCCAAGTAGAGGCCTGGGGAGAGGGTTTGGGTGGGCAGAGGGGATCGCCGGGGGCGGGGCCTCCCTTCTTGGATTTGCGGTGGTTTGCACACATGGAAGGATGTAAAGGGTTCAAGATTCCAGTGGGTGGATTCTTCCGGTAACTGAACACACCTCCCATCTCCATCCTGTGAAATCGGAGAGCAGGTGGATCAAGTGTACAGAGTCAGACATCCCAGCTGAGAAGGTCCAGGCCACTTCTCTCTCTCTCTCTCCTCTCTCTCTCTCTTTTTCTCTCTGCCTCCAGGGTTATTGCTAGGGTTAGTGGTCGGTGCCAGCAATACAAATCCCCTGGTCCTGGAGGCCATTTTTCTTTTTTCATTTTGTTGAATAGGCCAGATAGAAATTGAGAGAGAGGGAGTCAGGTGGCAGCACAGCGGGTTAAGTGCACGTGGCGCAAAGTGCAAGGACCATCGTAAGGATCCCAGTTCGAGCTCCCGGCTCCCCACCTGCAGGGGAGTCACTTCACAGGCAGTGAAGCAGGTCTGCAGGTGTCTTTCTCTCCCCCTCTCTGTCTTCCCTTTCTCTCTCCACTTCTGTCTGCCCTATCCAACAATGACAGTGATAACAACAATCAAAACTACAACAACAATAAAAAGCAACAAGGGCAACAAGAGTGAATAAATAAATAAATATTTTAAAAAAAGAAATTGAGAGAGAAAGGGGCGACAGAGAGGGAGAGAGAAAGGCACCTGCAGATCTATTTCACTGCTTGTGAGGCAACTCCCCTGAAGGTGGGGAGCTGGGGACTCGAACCTGGTTCCTTGCACAGGTTGTTGTGCTTAGTTCTATGTGCTCTTTTTTTTATATTTATTTATTTATTTCCTTTTGTTACCCTTGTTGTTTTATTGTTGTAGTTATTATTGTTGCCGTCGTTGTTGGCTAGGACAGAGAGAAATGGAGAGAGGAGGAAAAGACAGAGAGGGAGAGAAAAAGATAGACACCTGCAGACTGCCTGTTAAAGAACACCCCTGCAGGTGGGGATCCAGGGGTTCGAACCGGGATCCTTACACTGGTCCTTGCGCTTTGTGTCACATGCCCTTAACCTGCTGCGCTACCGCCCGACTCCCAAAACTTGCTCTTCTATGTGCTCTTAACCAAGTTTGCCACCACTCGGCCCGCGCTACTTCTCAACAGCTTACCTTCGCTCCCTAGGCCCAGTGCGAGCACTTGCGTCTCTGAAATCATAAGCAGGTGTTCTGCGTCTTGTCTCCATGCTTCAGATGTGCTTCCTGAGTCATTTGTTTGAAACAGCACAGGCTGCTGGTGGCACCGAGGTGGCTCCGAAGCCCTGCTGCAAACATCAAATGTCAAAATATTATTCTCCAGCACGGGCTAATCATAGTCATTTTCCTCAGCTCTCAGCAGCTGTAGAATCCACTGTGACGTGACAGGATCCAGGTGGCTGGGAGCGGGTGCATCTCACCAGCATAGATTTCCTCCATGTTGTGTCTTCCCTGGTCTCTAGGGAGAGACTTCTGTCATTTTCTTCTGGGGTCGCCAGGGCCTGGTTGTCAGCAGAGGCTGGAAGGTGGGTTTATGAGCTTGAAAAGGGAGGTGCGGTTATAGGAACAGAGCAACACATTTGATTCACCTTCCTCCAGTGCCCCTTCTCACCTGGAAAGACCGCTGTCTTTGCTACTTTATCTAGCAGCAAAGAGTGAACTGGGGTCTTGTGCATGACTCACACAGCTGAGCTACCTCCCTGGCCTAGTTTTCTATTCTGAATTTAAGAGATACCAAGGAGGAGATAAAGATAAAGAGATGAGAGACACTGCAGCCCTGCCCACCATCCATAGAGCTCCCTGGGTGCTATGCATGGTGCTGAGAGAGGAGACATCCCACAGCCCTGCCCACCATCCATGGGGTTCCCTGGGTGCTGTGCATGGTGTTTTTGTGTAATGCAGATCCTCACGTGGATGGCAAGATGTTCGCTCTATGAGGTGAGCTACCTCCTGATCCAATGGCTCTTTTATTTTATTTGTTTCATCACTTTCCTCTATACACCACACGAGTGTGAGAGCATAGGGTGTTTGTCTTTCTCTGTCTGGCTTATTTCAGTAGTATGATTCCCTGCAGAGCTGCTCTGTCCTTGCAAATGGCAGGACTTTATGTTTCTTTGCTGTTGAATACTAAGTATCTCCTAGCTGCAGATACCACTTCATTCACCACCCATCCATCAGTGAGCACACAGTAGCTTCCACTTCTTCTCCCTCTCTCTCCCTCCCTATCCCTTTTTCCTCTCTCTCCCTCTCTCTCTCTCCCTTCTCCCTTTCTCTTTTCCTCCCTCATTCTCTCTTTCTCCCTTTCCTTTCTCCTCCCCCCTCCCTCCCCTTCCCTACTTCCTTTTCCTCCCCCTCCTCCCCTCTCCTCCTCCTTTTACTTCTTTTGTCACTGTCAGGGCTTCACCTCTGTCAGCTAGAAAGACAGAGAGAGACAGGTAGACAGAGAAAGACAGGGAGGGAGAGGGAGGAATAGACACAACAGCACTAACATCTCTGATGTGGTGAGGGCTAGCTTTGAACATAGATCTAGACATGGAAAAGTGAGATGTTTTGTAAATGATTCATTCATTCATTTTTAGATGGAGGCAGAGAGAGATTGAGAGGGGGGTCAGGTGACTGTGCACTTGGTCAAGTGAACGTGCTATAGTGTTCAAGGACCCAGGTACAAGCCCCTGGTCCCTACCTGCAGGGAAAAAGCTTCACAAGTGGTGAAGTAGGGCTACATGTACCTCTTTTTCTCTCTACCTCCCCCTCTGCTCTCAGTTTCTGTCTCTGTCCAATAATAAATAAATAAAAATATTTTTTTAAAAACGAACTCCTTTTAAAGAAGGAGATTGAGAATAAGAGATCACAGCACCAAAGCTTCCTTCAGTGGATCCGTGTTCAAGCCCCCAGTCCCCACATGCAAATGAAAAGCTCCATGAGCAATAAAGCAAGTAATGCAAATGTCTCTCTCTATCTCCCCCTCCCTCTCAATTTATCTCTGTTTTATCAAAAAAAATTTTTTTCCTCCAGGATTATCGCTGGGGCTCGGTGCCTGTACAATGAATCTACTGCTCCTGGTGGCCATTTTTTCCATTGTTGTTGTTGCTGCTACTGTTGTTGTTGGATAGGACAGAGAGAAATGGAGAGAGGAGAGGAAGACAGAGAGGGGAGAGAGAAAGATAGACACCTGCAGACCTGCTTCACTGCTTGTGAGGTGACCCCCCCTGCAGGTTGGGAGCCAGGGGCTTGAACTGGGACCCTTGCGCTGATCCTTGAACTTCATACTATGTGTGCTGAACCACCACCTAGCCCCCCAGCCCCCTGAAGAATAATTTTTAAAAGGGAAAAACTGGCCACCAGGAGTAGTAGATTTATTGAGAAGACACTGAGCCAGGTAGTCAAAAAAAATTAAAATTAAAAAAGTGTAATAATGAAAAATGAATGACAAAATAAAAAGAATAGATTTTGGCTTTCTCAGTAGTTGAGACAAGATAAAATAAGCAAAATATAGTGTGGCTCTCACAAGTTATATATAAATAAATATATACATAAAATTCACATTTGCTCACGCAGTCCAATATTGCCATCAGTGGAAGCAAGGCAGTAGGAGAGTTGAGTGACAGAGCCCACATGACCTCCCCCTCCCCCAGTCTAAAATGTTCACTCTTTGAGAAAAGTCTGTCAGCTCCCGATTGAAACCAAGGCGAGAATGTAGACACGGGAATGGGGTGAAAGGAGTAAGTTGAGTGGACTTGGCCACCAACTAAATATATTTTGAAAGAAAAAAGGTAACTTCCTAGGTCAGGAGCTTACCTGGGAGAGAAAGGGTCTGGGGCTTCTAAGGGGAGAGTAGGAGTTAGGTTTGGAACTTGGTAGATCTGAAGTCATTGTGAGACATCGAAGGTTGGAGACATCTGCAGCGGGACTTAAAGGCAGATGTTGGGGGAGTTGGGCGGTAGCACAGTGGGTTAAGCAAAGTGCAAGGACCAGTCTAAGGATCCTGGTTCAAGCCCCTGGCTCCCCACCTGCAGGGGAGTCGCTTCACAAGTGGTGAAGCGGATCTGCAGGTGTCTATCTTTCTCTCCCCCTCTCTGTCTTCCCCTCTTCTCTCCATTTCTCTCTGTCCTATCTTAAAAAAAAAAAAAGGCAGATGTTGGGTTGGAGACAGAAGTTCCTATATTCTAATGGTAGTTGTCATGCTGAGTGGCATGTATAAAAGCAGTCCTTTTGAGATGTTTGAACAGATCACTTTGTCAAGTGCGAGGTGCAAATTAGCAGTCAACTATATAGTGAACCATCTTTTCTTTCTTTCTTCTTTGCTGAGTTTGGGCATCCCTGTGCCGGGAAAGAGAAGCCATGTTGGCAATTAACCAGTTTCCAGAAAATGTGTTAAACTTCTCTGTCGGGGTTGGTGGGGTGTGTGTGTCTGTGTCAGCAGCTCACTGATGGGATATGGGTTTACTCTCACCATGTCCTTTATGGTGTGGTGTGGGTCTTTTTCTGATCACAGAAGTAATGTCGATTTATTAAAAATATATGCCCCCAAAGCACAAATACACCCACCTTTCAAAAATCACCTCTATTAACATATCACTTAATTTTCTTGTAACTGTGTGTGTCCATGTGTAAGAAAGACAGAGATGGAAAGACACGGAAAGACAAGTGGGAGATAAGGAGGGCGGGGGCTGGCACACCTGGTCGAGTGCACATGTTACAATGTGTAAGGACCCGGGTTCGAGCCCCTGGCCCCCACCTGCATGGGGAAAGTTTTGCCAGTAGTGAAGCAGTGCTGCAGGTGTCTCTCTCTCCCTCTCTCTCTCTCCCTTTCCTCTCTTGATTTCTGACTGTCTCTATCCAATACATACATATAATTTTAAAAAATAAAGAAACAAAGAGGAAATATTTAAAAATAGATATGGGAAGGAGAGAAAGAACAAGAAAAAGGTAGGCAGAAAGACAGATCAGAAAGCGTGATAGAAAAAGAAAGACAGATTCTAGAACTGAGTTCACATTTGGTTACAGTGATGTGTAGTTTAATTCCCTGAACAGTGTGTTACTGGTCTTATTGGTTGGGGCCAGGCAGTGGCGCACCTGGTTAAGTGCACACATTACGAGTCTTATTGGTTAGTTGACACTCCTCATTTCTCAAATGGGTTCCCAGCTGATAGACATTTGGGCTTTCTCCAGTTTCCCTGTGTTATAAATCATGCCATAAGGGATCTGTGGTACAAGGGGTAGTGCACTGGACTTCTAGAGTAAATAAATCATGCCAGAGCAAAAAGAAAAGAATTCTTTAAATGTCTTTTTCCATGTCTTTACATCTCTCCTTATTTCCTTAGGACGGCTTCCCAAAGTAGGAACTGATGATCAAAGTGGAGGCATGAATTTCCTATCTTCTGTTTCTCTTGCCCCTCCGCTTTGCTTTTCCAGAAAAGTCTCACTGACTTATGGCAACATATTTAAGCGGCCATACTATAAGAAGTGACATAATTTTCAAAACATTTGCTCATTCTGGTAGGTAAAGCATTTTGCTGTTGATTTGAGTAATAGTGGTGCAGGCTAGCTGTTTTTATTATGTCCATGTTTTACCCATATGTCTCCCTTTGGCTTTAAGGAAAGGGAGGTAGGGTGGAGGGGGGGGGGATTATCAATTTGTGTCCCTTGCCTATTTTAGATCTTTTCCCACTCTCTTGTTGTTCTGTGAGAATTCTTCAGGTCATAACGCCAATCCTGCAGCATATGTTATAAAGCAACTGTGGCTTGCCCTTCCGTTTGGCTTAAGGGGTCTTGTTGGTGTTGAAAGACTTTGCATGCTTATGTGCTAAGCCTCACAGGTTTTTTCCTTTGTGATACCTCCCTTTGCTTTTATGTTTGGGAAGTTCATCTCTGGGATCATCCTCTACTCCACCGAACCTTTGAAGTCTCTCTCTTTTTAATGGCTCTATGTTTTATATTCAATTCTTTAAGCCGTCTGGAATTAATCTTAGTCTAGGCAGAAGTGAAGGCTTTAATCCCCCCCCCCACCTCCCTCTCCTAAAAGCCAACCATCTGATCTGGCTTTATTGACTAATCCTTTCCAAACTTTGAAAGTGTACGATTCTCTCACTTTGTAGCATTAGGGTGGGTTGGTAGGGGAGTGGGCAAAGGAAGAAGAGAGTGACTGAGAGATTCTTGAAGCTATATTCCAAATCAGCTCAAAAGAGAGAGGCAGGCTGGGAGTATGGATCGCCCTGTCAACGCCCACGTTCAGCAGAGAAGCAGTTACAGAAGCCAGACCTTCCACCCTCTGCATCCCACAATGACCCTGGGTCCTTACTCCCAGAGGGATAGAGAATAGGGAAGCTATCAGGGGAGGTAAGGGGATACGGAGTTCTGGTGGTGGGAACTGTGTGGAGTTGTCCCCCTCTTACCGTATGGCCTTGTCAATATTTCTGTTTTATAAATAAATAATTTTAAAAAGTTACCCTCATAAGTTTCCAATAAACACCCCCTCTGTTGGGGTACAAAATAAACCATCCTGTCCCCCCTTTTAGGTGCTTCAGAGGTGAGAAACGTCATCCAACATGCATGAGGCAGTGTCAAGAGAAAAGGTGTGTACTCCTGTACACAAGAAAGAACCCGATAAGGCAAGTCATGCATCCCATGATGTTAGAGGGCAAATTTAACTATCTCATCTAAAGCCGAGAAAGAGAAAAGAAAGGGAAGGTCATCTGTGAAGGGCATAGGGAAGGCACAGTAAACCGGACGCTTGCCTCTCCACTGACTAGATCTCCCTAGAAAACTGCCCTTTAGGAAGATATTGACAAGCAAAGACCAATATGCAAACACAGGGCTGCCTTTGTTCTGCCTTCAGAGCCCCTCCCTATGTATTCAGCTTGTGTTCTCAGAACCTGGCACAAGAATAATTTCAAGGGAGGGGCTCCAAAGGTAGAACAAAGATGACTTTGGAAAAGGTTCAGCATGGAGAAGGGCTTCAACTGGTGAGAATGGTGTGCAGACACCTAGCGTGGATGGGGGCGGGGGATAAGCTGTCGTACCCCTGGGAAACAATAAACCATGTAAACCCAATAAAAATTATTTCAGACAGAGGGAAAGAAAGTTGTTGTATACAAAACACAATGGCCAACTATTCAGTTGAATGGAATTATGACATTTTCTCTTTTCCTACAACTTGGATGGAATTGGGAGGAATCATGTTAAGTGAAATAAGCCAGAAAGAGAAGGACAAAGACTCTCTCACTCACAGATGGGACTTAAAAAACAAATAAAGGGGGCAGGGTGGTGGTGTACCCACTTAAGCACACATAGTATCAAGCGCAATGACCCAGGTTCAAGTCTCCACTCCCCAACTGCTGGGGCAAATTTCACAAGTGGTAAAGCAGGTCTGCAGGTGTCACATACTGTCTCCTTTCTCAATTTCTCTGTGTCCTATCTAGTAAAAATTATAAAGAAGAAGAAAAAAAGAAAAATTGCCACCAGGGGTAGTAGATTCATAGTGTGGGCACTAAACACCAGAAATAACCCTGGTGGCAAAAAAAGAAAAAGAAACGAAGGAAGGAAGGAAGGAAATAAAGGGAGGAAGGAAGGAAACAAAGGGAAAATAGAGGGTAAACATTTATTAGAAATGGTCTATTTCAGTTCTTCAGAGACAGATTAATGGTTCTGCAAAAGACTTTTATGCCTGAGGCCCTAAGCTCCCAGGTTCAATCCTTAGCACCACCATCAGCCAGAGCTGAGCAGTGCTCTGGTCTTTCTGTCTCTCTCTCCATCATCAAAATCAATAAAATCACAAATATGAAAGGAAGAAAGAAAGAAAGGGAGGAAGGCATAGAGAAAGAGAGAGAGAGAGAAGGAAGGAGAGAGAGGGAGAGAGAGGAAGACGATGGTCTATTGCAGTAGATCCAAAGATTATAAGGAAGGTGGGAGGAGGCTGGTTCGATGGCTAGGGACCCAGTATGCTGTAGCTGAGGCAGGGACTGGGGATAGGTGTTGCAGGAGGACAGAAGACAAAACTTGTCCCCCATAGTGTCTGGCTCGCCATGCTAAACTTTCCAAACAACTAGAGAGACCATGGTTTCAGGTATTTTAAACTTTTAATCAGGAAAATGAGCAGGCATGTGCCAAAGAAGCTTGTGGGCCATTCGGGCAAAAATGGCTGACCCCATGCAGAAGTTGATGCTCATTTTTATTCATTTCTAAGGCCCATCTTCATTTCCTCTCTAAGCTACACCTATACATGTTACAACTTCCAGGTTTGCCGCCTTTTTCCTCTTCCCTCTCAGATAAAGGAAATAGAACCTGACTTCCTCAGGAGTTCTTCAGTTTCTCTTCCCTCTAAGTGACAGGGCAAAAACAAAGGTTCTTGTTTTAAAAAGTTCCGAGTCTTGGTGGTAATAAGGTTCAGAGTCCTTTGGTTATCTTCCCCTAACATTTCTTTATGGGGTGCAGAAAGACGGAGGTCTGACTTCTGTAATTGCTTCTCAACTGGACATGGGCATTGGCAGATCAATCCATACCCCCAGCATGTTTCTATCTTTCCCTAGGGGGCTCTGGAGAGGTGAGGTTCTAGGACACACGGGTGAGGTCGTCTGCCCAGGGAAGTCAGGGAAACCCAGGATGTGATTGTAGTAACATCTGAAACTCTTATTATTTTAAAAATATTTATTTATTTATTTATTTATTCCCTTTTGTTGCCCTTGTTTGTCGTTGTTGTAGTTATTATTGTTGTTGTCATCATTAGATAGGACAGAGAGAAATGGAGAGAGGAGGGGAAGACAGAGGGGGAGAGAAAGACAGACACCTGCAGACCTGCTTCACCATCTGTGAAGCGACCCCCCTTGCAGGTGGGGAGCTAGGGGCTGGAACCAGGATACTTATACCGGTCCTTGCACTTGTTGCCACATGCTACGCTACCACCTGACTCCCTGAAACTCTTATTATAAATGCAAAATCTTGAAGTCAACTTAGACTTCATTGAGAACCTATATTTCCTTCCTAACTTAAGGCCAGACTCCATAAATATAACATGGGCTTAGATATACAACAAATGGCCTTCAAGGCTTTACCTTGGAGAAAGTCTAAGCTTGTCAGACAAAGAAGGGACTATAAACGCTGGAAAGGGACAAGAGGCTGGGTCACCTAATGGTGGCCGTTTTGGCCAATACTAGACCACCTCATCACCTGCAGTTCTAGTCAGGGAATCCCTGGATTCCTCCATTTGACACTATGGGCCTAGATTTCTAATGGATTCTTCTCTTTACCATCACTGGTCACTTCCATTCGGAACATCATCGTATGCCCTTTTGTGGGCTTTTCTAGAACTTTGCCCTCACTGTAGGGCAGCAATGGTAGGAACTGGCCCCCTCTCCCAAGGAAGACTTATTCTGCCACTCAAGGAAGACTGGTCTTATTATAAGTGCAGCCTAGAATGTTTCCAGCTAAACTGCAAGCTCAGACTGACAGGGACTTAGAGGTTATACAGGCTTCTGTGCTGAATATGAATATACATGGGCCCTGGATCAGATCGATGTGTCATTCATATATATTTGTATTTATATGGGAGACACTCTCTGCCCTAACCTGGCTATCAAATTCCACTCTCCCAGATAATATTTCTCTCGTCCATTTTTCACCTTTCAGCCACCGAGTTCCAGATGCCATCCTGACCTGCCTGGAGAGATAACTCTGCTGGCAATATAAAAACATCTAAAATTTAAAAAAAATAAAATTTTAAAAACCGGGCCAGGAAGACAGCTTATTTATATGGTGCTTTGAGATCCTGAGTTTATTTTCCAGCAAGAAATGAAGGAGGAGGAGGAAGAAGAGAAGGAAAGGGAGAAGGAGGAGGAGGAGAAGAAGAAAACAAAATTTGCACTTGAATGTTTATAGCAGCTTTTCTTCACAATTGTCAAAACTTGGAAGCAACCAAGAACTGAAGTGATAAACAAATTGCGCTATATCCAAAAATGACTGTTACTCAAAAAAAAAAAAAAAGTGCCTTATGGGGAGTTAGGCGGTAGTGCAGCGGGTTAAGCGCATGTGGCGTGAAGCTCAAGGACCAGCGTAAGGATCCCGGTTCCAGCCCCCAGCTCCCCACCTGCAGGGGAGTCACTTCACGGGTGGTGAAGCAGGTCTGCAGGTGTCTTTCTCTCTACCTGTCTGTCTTCCCCTCCGCTCTCCATTTCTCTCTGTCCTATCCAACAACGATGACATCAATAGCAACAATAATAACTACAACAACAATAAAAAACAAGGGCAACAAAAAGGAAAATTAATTAATTAATTAATTAAAAAAGATTAAAACACATTCACAAAGGCCAGGTAATGATGTACCCAATAGAGCACAGATTTTACACTGTGCAAGGACGGGGTTCCAGCCCCTAGTCACCAACTGCAGCGGGGGAGGCTTCATGAGTGGCGAAGCAGGGCTGCAGGTGTCTCTTTCTCTCCGTTTCCCCTTCCCTCTTGATTTCCTCTAACTCTATCTAATAACTAAGTATAGTAAAATAGAACATAGGAACACTGTAATAGCAGGCAGATCCTGGAAACCTATGGGTCCTCCTATTGAGTACCTCAGCCTTGACAAGAAAATCACCCTCCCCCCACTCCAGAGTGCTTTCAGGACAGCAACACCCCCTCCCCCTCCCCCACACTCCCTTCTGCTGGTCTCCTTTTAAAAATCTTACCAGGGAACAAATAATTCCTAGGAACATTATTTGGTTGGAGACAAAGTAATTAAACTGCAATTTGAGCCTTTCCTCCGCACTTATTAACATTCGTCTTAATTAAAGTGCTCATTATGAAACCAGAGACCCAGGGCTGCGGGCAGACGGGAAGGGGCAGAAAACTTCTGGTGATTATGAAAGGCTCCTGCTGAACCCTGTTTGTTCTTCCTGAGCAGCCTCTCTGTCTGGGGAAACTCAGAATCAGTGTATTTGGCAGTCGAGGGAGGTTTCCTTCTCTTTGAAGTCAGCTTTCGCTATATGTGGTCGAATCACGTTATGCCTGTTTGCTGGACAGCAGACCTCCTTCTCCTCCTCCCAGTCCACCAGGGGCCAATGGGTTAAAGCAATTCAGACACATCTTGCTATGGATGGCTTTAGAGGTCCACTAGGGGAGACCAAAATGCCCAGCTATTTAATCCCTCTAATCCTCTCGAATCAAGGGGGTCCCCGAGAGGCATTTGGAAGGCGGGGTTAACATCAGCGATCACACTTTTTGAATTGAGATCACCCTGGATCACACAGATGGGCCCCACTCAGGGGGTTCTAAGTTGTTTTTCTTCCTCTTCTTCTTCTTCTTCTTCTTCTTCTTCTTCTTCTTCTTCTTCTTCTTCTTCTTCTTCTTCTTCTTCTTCTTCTTCTTCTTCTTCTCCTCCTCCTCCTCCTCCTCCTCCTCCTCCTCCTCCTCCTTCTCCTCCTCCTCCTTCTTCTCCTCCTCCTTCTTCTTCTCCTCCTTCTTCTTCTCCTCCTTCCTCCTCCTCCTCCTCTTCTTCTCCTCCTCCTCCTCCTCCTCCTCCTCCTCCTTCTCCTCCTCCTCCTTCTTCTCCTCCTCCTTCTTCTTCTCCTCCTTCTTCTTCTCCTCCTTCCTCCTCCTCCTCCTCCTCCTCTTCTTCTTCTTCTTCTTCTTCTTCTTCTTCTTCTTCTTCTTCTTCTTCTTCTTCTTCTTCTCCTTCTCCTCCTCCTCCTTCTCCTCCTCCTCCTTCTTCTCCTCCTCCTTCTTCTTCTCCTTCTTCTTCTCCTCCTTCCTCCTCCTCCTCCTCCTCTTCTTCTTCTTCTTCTTCTCCTCCTCCTCCTCCTCCTCCTCCTCCTCCTTCTCCTCCTCCTCCTTCTTCTCCTCCTCCTCCTTCTTCTCCTCCTTCTTCTTCTCCTCCTTCCTCCTCCTCCTCCTCCTCTTCTTCTTCTTCTTCTTCTTCTTCTCCTTCTCCTTCTCCTCCTCCTCCTCCTCCTCCTCCTCCTCCTCCTCCTTCTCCTCCTCCCCCTCCTCTTCCTCCTCCTCCTCCTTCTTCTTTATAAAATCATCTTTATTTGTTTGTTGGATAGGGATAGTCAGAAATTGGGAAGCAAGGGGGAGATAGAGAGGGAGAGAGGAGAGATACCTGCAGCCCTGCCTCACCACTCAAAGCTTTCCCCCTGCAGGTAGGGACTGGGGGCTCAAACTTGGGTCCTCGTGCACTGTAATATATGTGCTCAACCAGGAGTACTACCACCTGGCTCCAAGTTCTAAGTTCTTAGGGGAGAAAGACTGAGTATTTTCAGAGGGGAGGGGAAAAATCAGCCTCTTTATTTCGAACTATTTGTAAAACATTTATTTATTTATTTATAATAGAGACAGAAATTAAGAGGGAAAATGGAACTAGAGAGAGACACACAGCACTGTTTCCCCACTCATGAAGCTTCCCCTGAAGGTGGGGACCAGGGGCTTGAAGTTAGGTCTTTATGCATGGTAATGTGTGCACCCTACTGGGTGTTCCAACACTCAGCACCACTTCATTCCAAGTATTTATTTTAATGAGAGAGAGAGAGAGAGAGAAGCACTGCTCAGCTCTGGATTGTGGTGGTGCTGGGTATTGAACCTGGGACCTCAGAGCCTCAGGCATTAAAGTCTTTTGCATTGCTACTTTGCTGTCAACCTGGCTGTTACTGATTTAAATTTTGTTTTATTAATCTTCTATTTATTGTTGGATAGAGATAGAGATAAATCAAGAAGGCAGGGACAGATGGAGGCGAGAGACAGACACCTGTAACACTGCTTCACTGCTCATGAAGCTTCCCCTCTGCAGGTGGGGACAGGGAGCTTGGGCCCAGGTCCTTGCACGTGCTGTGTGTGCTTAACTAGGTGTGTCACCACCTGGCATTCCTGGCCATTCTTAGCATTGAATGTCATACAATTTCTTTTTTGTTGCAATGGTGTTATTGTCCTAGAATGGACTAACTTTATTTGCCAATGAAAGTGGTGCAATGAGAGAGAGAGAGTAGAAGGAGAAGGAGGAGAGAGAGGAAGAGGAGGAGAGGGAGGAAAGGGGAGGAGAAAAAGGAGGGAAGGAGGAGAGGAAGGAAGAGCAGTAGAGGAGGAGGATAAGAAAGAGAAGGGAAAGAAGAGGAGGAAGAGGAGAAGGAAGAAGGAGAAGGAAGTGGAGAAGGAAGATGGAGAAAGAGAAGAGAAGGAGGGGAAAACATGAGGAGAAGAAGGAGAAAAAGAAGGAGGAGAAGGAGAAGAAGGAGAAGAAGAAGAAGAAGGATAAGGAGGTGAAGAAAAAGAAGGAGAAGAAGAAGGAGAAGAAGAAGGAGAAGGAGAAGGAGAAGAGGAGGAGGAGGAGGAGGAGGAGGAACCCCAGGCTGTGCCCCACCATCAGCTCTGGAAACTTCTCTCTCTGCACAGCCCCCCCACCCCACCCCAGAGTGCATGTTCTCCTTACAGGATGTGAACTTGGCTAGCCCATGTCTGCAAGTGATGAATGGGGTGGACCTGACGTTGAGCTCTGTCGAAGTTTTTGCCAGGAGATGGGGTGGGCTCCTGGGGACACTGGGGGGTTGTGTGTGTGTGTGTGTGTGTGTGTCAGGGGGAGGCAGCCATAAACCATGGAGATAAGGAGCCTCCCTGAGCTCAGAAGGCTTTTGCTACCCCTGTTTTCCAGATCTTCCCAGTCCCAGCTCCCCTACCCCCAAACCTTCCCTCTGGCCTCTCCTTGAAACTGAAAACATCTGGAAAGACCAGGCTCTGCTGCCTCCTACCCCACCATCAGCCCAGGAGGCCTCCCAGAGTCTGTTTAGTTTTTAAGTTCTGATTTTATCTCCTTTATGAAATCCATATGGAGAGAGGCGGGAAGGGAGTTCACTGGCGGGCTGTCTGCCTCAGAGGCTGCTTGCCAGAGTAGGCACTTTGTTCCTGCAGTGGTGGCATTGGCTCTCCCTGGGCTTGGCCTTGGCTTTGCCCACTGCACTTGGGCCAGTCCATTTGGGAGGCATCTAGGGGAAGTAGCAGCAGCTCAGGGCAAGCTGAGCTCCCAGTCTCATAAGCCAAACTTGTCCTTTCCCATCAACCAAAAAAAAAAAAAAAAAAAAAAAAGGATGTCAGATCTGCCTCCACTGGGCAAGCTCTGAAGACCTGCTTCAGGTCTCTGTCACCTGCTGGCACCTGGCCTGGGTGTAATCCAACAGCTCTGAGTCTCAGGGACTGGATGAGATGCCCCAGGATTATTACTTGTGAAAGCCAAGCCAGGAGGGTTCAGGCATTTGGTGAGTCCACACCAAGGAAAGGGTCATGGAGGTCTTTTCCTGGTATTGCTGACTGATTGCAGAAAGGGCTGCGAACACACTGTGCGAGTGTGGTTCTGTCTCTGTGCCAACACAGATTAAATGTCATTCCCTCCAAGAAGCCCTCAAGAAACCTCCTTGGGCCTTTGATTATTCCCCTTCCTGCTTGCAAAGAGGTGTCATTCCAGATTTCCAACCACTGGATTCTGCTACTGGAGTCCAAGTTCTTCTAAGTGTAGTACTATGCCACGTTCTTTAGAAGATCCCGGGGTCTAGTAGATTATTTTTTGCACAACTGGATGGGTGGGTGAACAGATAAAAGGTGGGTGGATGGGTAGATTGGGTAGGATAATGGATGAGTGGACAAGATGTAAGGATTGATGGGTGGAAAGACTATTAGAGAAATAGATGGATGGGTTGAGGAATGGATGGATATATGGATGCATGATGGATTGGGTGGATATGGAAATGGGAAGTTAGACAAATAAGAGAATGGATATATGAATAAATGGAAAAAGAATGAGCAGATGAATGGGTGGGTGGTTGGATGAACAGATGAATGGGTGGATGGATGGATGGATGGATGGATGGATGGATGGATGAATGAACAGATGAGTGGATGAATGGATGGATAAATGAACAGATGAGTGGATGGATGGATGGATGGATGGATGGATAAATGAACAGATGAATGGATGGATGGATGAATGGATGGATAAATGAATAGATGAATTGGTGGATGGATGAATGGATGGATAAATGAATGGATGGATACAGATGGACTGATGGATGTATGAGTGGATAGATGGATGAAGAATGAAAATAGAGTGAGTGTGTGACAATGGAGTACTACTCAGCTATTAAAATGTGTTCTCCTGCTTCACACCATCTTGGATGGAACTTGAAGGAATCATGTGAAGTGAGAGAAGTCAGAAACAGAAGGATGAATATGGGATGATATCACTAGCAGGCAGAAGTTGAAAAAAAAAAAAAGGAACAGAAGAGAAAACACTAAACAGAGCTTGGGCTGGAGCTGTTGTATTGCACCAAAGGAAAAGTCTCTGGTTGGGGGGGGGGGCAGGTCCTGGAACATGGTGGCAGAGGACCTAGTGGGGGTTGAACTGTTCTGTGGAAATGCTATGCATGTACAAACTATTGTATTTTACTGCCAACTCTAAACCATTAATCCCCCAATAAAGATATAAAAAAATTTTAAATGAGTATATGAATGTGTACGTGGGTGGATGGAAAATGAACAGATGAATGAATGGGTGGCTGGATACAGAGATGGATAAATGGATGGATGGACAGATGGATGGGTAGAGAAAAAAACGGGAAAAATGCTTCAGGGGTCGGATGCTGGCACATCTGGTTGAGCGCACATGTCTCACTGATCAAGGACATGGGTTCAAGCCTCAGTCCCCACCTACAGTGGGAAAGCTTCACAGGCGGTGAAGCAGGTCTGCAGGTGTCTGTCTCTTTCCCTCGCTATACCCCCCTCTTCTCTCAAATCTCTATCCAGTAATAACTAAAATAAGTAAAAAAGAGAACAAAACTTTTGGGGTCTGGGGAGACAGTGTAATGGTTCTGAAAAAGACTGTCATGCCTGAGGCTCTGAAATCCCAGGCTCAATCCCCAGCCCCACCATAAGCCAGAGCTGAGCACTGCTCTGGTCTCTCTCCCTCTCTGTACCCTTCTCTTTGTATCTCTCATTAAAATAAGTGAATGGGGAGTCGGGCGGTAGGTTAAGCGCACGTGGCGCAAAGCATAAGGACCTTCTTAAGAATCCCGGTTCAAGCCCCCAGCTCCCCTCCTGCAGGGGAGTCACTTCACAGACTGTGAAGCAGGTCTGCAAGTGTCTGTCTTTCTCTCTCCCTCTCTGTCTTTCCCTCCTCTTTCCATTTCCCTCTGTCCTATCCAACAACAACAATAATAACTACAACAATAAAAGACAGCAAAAGCAACAAAAGGGAATAAATAAACAAAATAAATATTAAAAAAATAAAATAAAGTGAATAAGGGGGCCGGGTGGTAGTGCGGCAGGTTAAGCACACATGGTGTGAAGCCCAAGGAACAGCGTAAGGATCCAGGTTCGAGCCCCTAGCTCCCCTCCTGCAGGAAGTCACTTCACAAGTGGTGAAGTGGGTCTTCAGGTGTCTGTCTGTCTCTCTCCTTCTCTGTCCCTCCTCCTTTTTCCATTTCTCTCAGTACTGTCCAATAAAATGGGGGGGGGTGGCTGCTAGGAGTAGTAGATTTGCATTGCTGGCATCAAGTCCCCACAATAACCCTGGAGGCAAAATAAATAAATAAAATAAATAAAAATACATTAAATTAATTTTTGATTTTCTAACTTAATTAAAACTTTTTATTGGATAGAGACAGAGCAATTGAGAGGGGATGTAGAGAGAGAGAGACAGAGGCAGAGACAGAGAGACACCTGTAGCCTCCTTCACTCGTGAAGTTTTTCCCCCGCAGTTGGGAACCAGGGGCTTGAACTCAGATCCCTCCACATTGTAATGTGTGTGTTTAACCAGGTGCAACACTGCCTGGCCCCTTACATTAAAAAAAAAAAAAAAAAAAAAAACTTAAAGCAAGCACAGGAGGATGGGTGGGTTAGTTCACACGCCTCCAGTGGGTTCTGGGCGAGTTCACCTCCAATTTGGTCTCTCCTCAGGGAGCTGGACACTGGAACCAGCTGGCACTGACAGGAAGCAGTCCACTTTCTCAGACTCCCCCAGACACCTGCCTGAACACGGCCAGTGAATGTGTCCCCGGCTGAGGAGCGGCCAGGCCTCCCCAGCGCCCCTTCTCCTCTGTCAGGCCTGGGCAGGAAAACACCTTCTCTGTCTGTAGTGGAGCGCAGAGCTCCCGGTCAGAAATGGGGACACTGGAGCTTGGCCTGGTTCTACCACTGATTTGCTCTGGGACTTGGGGCCTGTCGCCTCACCTCAAGAGACCTCAGCTTCTCTGTGAGAAAAATGGGGACAGCGTGGATTCTGAGACCCCACCCAGTTCTTACAGGGTGTGATTACAGGGTCTGGAGGAAGGTAAAAATGCCCTCAAGCCTTGCCCCTCAGGATGTTGGGGGTGTCTTCAGTGCCTCTGTCTACGGTCTGTCTGACGGCTTCCTACCCTCAGCAGTGGGAGGTGTCAATGAGGTGGCCACAAACACAGAGCCGTCCTAATGTCTCCAAGCTCTGTGGCCCTGGATAAATGCATTAACCCTGCTGTGCCTCAGTACCTCTGGAGTAAGATGGACAGTGCAGTGACCTGTCCCCAGAGCAGCTAGAGGATGAGGGGCACAGATACAGGCTGGACCAGACCTGAGCCTTGCTCTTCTCTCTCAATCTCTCTCTCATCTCTCTCTCTCACCTCTCTCTCTCATCTCATCTATCTCTCTCATCTCTATCTCTCTCACTTATCTCTCTATCTCTATCTCTCACCTCTCTCTCAGAAAAATAAATAAATCATAAAAAACAAATGGGGGTCGGGTAGTGGCACACCCAGTTAAGTGCACACAGTACTAAGCACAAGGATCCAGGTTTGAGCCCCCGGCTCCCCACCTGCAGGGGGGGAAGCATCACAAGCAGCGAAACAGGTCTGCAGGTGTGTCTCTGTCTCTCTCTATCTCCCACCCCCTTCTCAGTTTCTTTCTGGCCTATCCAAAAAACTAGAAGAAATAACCTCCAGGAGCAGTGGATTGTGGATTCATAGTACAGGCACTAAGCCCCACTGATAACTCTGGAGGCAAAAGAAAAAAAAGAAAGAAAAAGAAAAAAGAAAAGAAAGAAAGATTGGTGTACTGCACCAAAGTAAAAGACTGTGGGGTAGGTGTGGGCGAGAGTTCAGGTCCTGGAACATGATGGCAGAGGACCTAGAGGGGGTTGTATTGTTGTGTGGAAAAATGAGAAATGTTATGCATGTACAAACTATTGTACTTACTGTCGACTGTAAAACATTAATCCTGCAATGAGGAAACACTTTTTAAAAAAGAATAGGAGGGAGTCGGGCAGTAGCACAGCGGGTTAAGCACAGGTGGTGCAAAGCGCAAGGACTGGCATAAGGATCCTGGTTCAAGCCCCCGGCTCCCCGCCTGCAGAGGAGTCGCTTCACAAGTGGTGAAGCAGGTCTGCAGGTGTCTGTCTTTCTCTTCCCCTCTCTGTCTTCCCCTCCTCTCTCCATTACTCTCTGTCCTACCCAACAACGACAACAACAACAATAATAACTACAACAATAAAACAACAAGGGCAACAAAAGGGAAAAAGGAAATAAATATAAATAAGGAAAAAGAATAGGAAAGCTTCCAATAGAGGGGAGGGGACACAGGACTGGTGGGGAAACTGTATGGAATTATGCCCCTATTATCTGACAATCTTATAAATAAATATTAAATCAGTAATAAAAATTAAAATGAAATGAAAGGAAAGATATCAACAGAAGAAGAAAAAAAAGAAAGAGAAAAAAAAAGCAGAAGTCAGCACCAAAGTGAAAGACTCTGGGATGGGTAGGGGGGGAGAGTACAGGTCCCGGAAAAGGATGACAGAGGACCTAGTGGGGGTTGTATTGTCATGTTGAAAACTGAGAGATGTTACGCATCTACAAACTATTGTATTTACTGTCGAATATAAAACATTAATCCCCCAATAAAGGGAAAAATAATATATCCAAAAAAAAAAAAAGAAATCAGATGTCAAATCAAGGACTGACACAAATATTAGAGAAAAATAAGCAAAACAATAAATAACTCAGTCTCATACAAGAATACTCCTATCCCTGATAGCCATGATTGCAATGTTATATTGATTATAAGGCTAGGGCTTTTGTTTGGTTGTGACGTCATTTGTGTGACTGGATTAGAAGGTTATAGGTGTACAGTTCCATGCTACACCCACCATCAAAGATCTGTGTCTCTCTGCTTCATTGTTTTGTTGCCACCAGAGTAATCACTGGGTTTAGTGCCTACACAAGGAATCCACTACTCCCATTTTTTTCTTTTCTCTTTCTTTTGATAGGACAGATAGAAACTGAGAGGGGAGGGGCAAATAGGAGAGAGAGAGAGGAGAGAGAGAGAAGAGAGAGAGACCTGCAGCACTGCTTATGAAGCTTACCCCAGGAGGTGGGGACTGGGGGATTGAACCTGGGTCCTTGCACACTATAGTGTGTGCATTCAACCAAATGCACCACCCCTGCCCCCACCCCCTTCCTCGTTTTCTTAGAGACAGTTTGGCTACTTTTGTTGTGGTTGTTTTGCAAATACAAGTGTTTCAACTCTCGATGTTCCACATACAGTGACACCATCATCTCCCTGAGCGCCAGTTCCATCCACTTTGTCCTGGTGCAGGCATCATCTTTTTGATTGCAGGGGTGTATTCTATTTTTTTTTTTTTTGCCTCCAGGGTTATTGCTGGGCTCGGTGCCTGCACCATGAATCCGCTGCTCCTGGAGGCCATTTTTTCCCCTTTTGTTACCCTGGTTGTTTTCACCATTGTTGTGGTTATTATCATCGTTGTTGATGTCGTCGTTGTTGGATAGGACAGAGAGAAATGGAGAGAGGAGGGGAAGACAGAGAGGGGGAGAGAAAGACACCTGCGGACCTGCTTCACCACCTGTGAAGCGACTCCCCTGCAGGTGGGGAGCTGGGGGATTGAACCAGGATCCTCCACCAGTCCTTGTGCTTTGTGCCACATGCGCTTAACCCACTGTGCCACCACCTGGCCCCCTATTTAATAATTTATTATCTGTACTTAGTTAGAGATTGCCAGAAATCAAGAGGGGATACAGAAGGAGAGAGACACCTGCAGCACTGTTTCACCACCTGCAAATCTTTCCCCCTGCAGGTGGGGGCTGGGGACTCGAATCTGGGTCCCTGTGTATTGTAACATGTGCGCTCAACCAGGTGCCCCACCACCTGGCCCCTCCCACAGCTTCTTTAACCAGTCATCTATCAGTAGAGATTAAGCCATTCTTTAAAACAATTGATTTTCTTTGTTGTTGTTGTCTGATTTCCTTATATATTTTGGATAGCAACTCCTTGTTGGACAGGTGGAGTGTAATTCTCCTCTCCCAAGTCGAGGCTGCCCCGTTCATTTCTGTGGTGATTTATTTCCATGGTCTAATGCTCTTTAATTTGGTGTTGTCCCATCTGCCTACTCTTGCTCTAACTTCCCTGGTCAATAGGTTTGGATTCAGTGGGGTTCAACTCCCTCTGTTCTGTTGGGGAACATACTGGACTAGCAGTCACCCTTCTCTGCTGTGACCTCACCTTAGCTGGTGAGACTTTCAGCAAATTTCACCTTTAGCACTTAGGACCTTCAGCAACTCTGTTTCCTCTATAGGGTCACATTCTGAGGTCCTGGGGGTGAGAACTTGAGCACAGGGATTCAAAACTCTCTCTGTCACAGTTGTTTTTCCACAAGGAGAAGGAAGAAGCCTTTGTCCACCAAGCTCCGTGTTTCCAAGTCCGTGGGCACCATCAGTGGATGTTCAGTGTAGCAAGGATGCTGGGAAGTCTGGGGGAGTCATCTCCCTCAGTCTGCCTTTTCCTTCCTTGGGACTGGGGTTTGTTCTGATTATATTTTAAAAGATTTCTATGAGACTTTGCCCTCACTGTAGAGCAGCAATGCTAGAGACTGCCCCACTCTCCAAAGGGAGATTGGGTCAACATACTCTGCCACTCGAGGAAGACTGGTCCTGAAATGAGTGCAGCCTAGGACGTTCCCAGCTGTGACCATGGACTGGGAGCTCAGAGTTGGCAGTCAGCTGAGGTAAAGAACAAACACCTCATCACAGACCCCTGCAAGCGTCAACCGGCTTTGACCTAGCACGTTATGATTGGGCCCTCCTCAATCGCTATCGAACAGGCCATGGCCAATGCGCCGCTATGTTCCATCGCTGGGGAGCCAGAGGTGACCCGAATTGCCCCTGCGGCTACAGACAGACTATGACCCACATAGTCAACGACTGCCACCTCTCCAGATTCAAAGGAGGTCTCGAAACTTTACATCAGGCTCAACCTGACGCTGTTGACTGGCTACGGAAGAAGGGCAAACGCTAGAAGAAGAAGGGAGCTCAGATTGACAGGGATGCAGAGGTCACACAGGATCCTGTGCTGAATATGAGTAGACATGGGCCTCAGATCTGATCAATGGGGTTTACAGTTAATGGCATTTATATACTTTCCTCATATTTGGGAGATTCTCTCTGCCCTAATCCAGCTTTCTAGGTTTATTCTCAACTTTGACACCATCCTCCAAGAAAAAGCCATTAGCCCACCTGCATGTTAGCTGTCAGGCTCAGGCAAAAATGACTGAAGTCATGGGCCCTTTGAAACATCTGTAAAATAGACTTCCTAGCTGCTTCCCACATGAAGAGCTCTAGTGTCATCTGCTCTATTCTTACCCCTGAGTGCCTGTTTATTAAACAATTTGTCTTGCTTTATATCTTACTGCCTTTCAGCCACCAAGTTGCAGATGCTACCATGACACCATCCTGACTTCCTTGGGCAGACAACCTCACCAGTGTGTCCCAGAACCCCACCTCTTCAGAGCCCTATCCTACTAGGGAGATAGGAACAGGCTGGGGTTATGGGTCAACTTGCCAATGTCCATATTCAGTGGAGAAGCAATCACAGAAGCCAGACCATCCACTTTCTGTACCCCATGAAGAATTTTGGTCCATAGTCCCAGAAGAATAAAGAATAGGGAAACTTTCAATATAGGAGATGGGACATGGAACTCTGGTGGTGGGAACTGTGTGGAATTTTACCCGTTATCTTACAATCTTGTTAATCATTATTAAATTACTAATAAAAATTAGTATATATATTTGGTTATTAACAAGAAAAATAAGAGAACCAGAACAGGGCTTCTTTGTTTTTGTTTCTCTTGTTGGAACTTCACTGCTTTGGGATAATTTCTATTTCTTTTCTTTTTTCCCCCCAAAAGTAATATTACAGCCCTGAAGCTTTCTCCGGTGAGGAGGGGGTGAGGCTGGAAGCTGGATTCTATATGACAGAGCAGCGCACTATCCAAGAAGCTATTTTGTCAACTCCATATTCAGGTTACTAACATGGATGGTTTCAGGATGAATCAACACTGGCTTTTTGGCCGAAATGATCACCTGGTGATTCCCAAATTAGGAACAGAGTGATTCACTCTTCCTCACTTAATTGGAACCATCTTGATCAAATCCTAATTATTTATATTCAGTTAGAACTTCTTTACTTTCTTTTCCATTCCTTTCTGGCACCTTCCTAAGATAGAGTCATCCTGTTTATAATTTTTATCACTTGAAAGATATATTTTCATATCTGATAAAAATGAATGCCCACATTTCTTAAAAAGCAAAGACAAAAAAAATGACCAGTTTCACACATTCTACCAAAACAACCTTGAAAGCATTGTCAGGCTCTAAAAATAATTGTATTAGACTGGAAATAGACATTCTAATATAATATATATCCAGTTTGGGATGATTAAACATATTTAGGAGTGTTGAGCTGTCCAGTCTTTGTATTTATGAAGTGGTTCTTTAAAAACATAGTCACTGGGAGCCAGGAGGTGGTGCAGCAGGTTAAGCACACGTGATGTAAAGCACAAGAACTGGTGTAAGGAGACGGGTTTGAGCCCCCGTCTCCACACCTACAGGGGGTTTGCTTCACAAGCACTGAAGCAGATCTACAGGTGTCTGTCGTTCTCTCTCACTCTCTGTCTTCCCCTCCTCTCTCAATTCTCTCTGTCCTATCCAGCAACAACAGCAATAATAATAGCAATGAGGTCAACAACAACAAAAGGTAACAATGGCTTCCAGGAACAGTGGGTTTGATAACCCTGGAGGCAAAAAAATAAAACAACCCAAACAAACAAAAAAACAGTAATGATGTGCCTAGACCTCTGAATAGATCCCTCTCTCCACTGTCATCTCCATCAGGAACAACAAAGAGACACCTGCAGTCCTGCTTCACCACTTGTGAAGTTTACCTCCTACAGGTGGGGACCAGGTGCTTGAATCTGGGTCCTTGTGCACTGTAATGTGGGTGTTTAGCCAGGTGCATCGTCACCTGGCCCCAAGAGCTCAGTTTTTAACATGTTGATTCATACTCCTATCCTATCTCCTTTTCTAAGCCTTTTAAAACAATCTTTTGGGAGTCGGGCTGTAGCGCAGCGGGTTAAGTGCAGGTGGTGCTAAGTTCAAGGACCGGAGTCAGGATCCCGGTTCGAGCCCCCGTCTCCCCACCTGCAGGCAGGTCCCTTCACAGGCGGTGAAGCAGGTCTGTAGGTGTCTGTCTTTCTCTCCCCCTGTCTGTCTTCCCCTCCTCTCTCCATTTCTCTCTGTCCTATGCAACAACAACGACATCAATAATAACTACAACAATAAAACAACAAGGGCAACAAAAGGGAATAAAAAAATAAAAAATTAAAAAAAAGAAATGTCAGGAAGTGAGCAGGCAGTGAAGTAGGTGTCTATCTTTCTCTCCACCTCTCTGTCTTCCCCTCCTCTCTCCATTTCTCTCTGTCCTATCCAACAACAATGACATCAATAGCAACAACAATAATAACTACAACAATAAAAAAAAAGTGATAAAGCTGAAGAGTTGACATTCCACACCTGAGGTCTCTGGACACAGTCAGAAATGAAGCATGCCAGGGTGGTACTGGTTGCATTGATTAGGTTGGATCAGCAGATGCAGTATCAGTTAGTATGACTTGAGAGAAGCATGCTGGAAAGTGAGCTCCACCCTAGGGGTTCCAGGACTGGGAGGTGTATGGGCTTTATAGAGAAAGGGGAAGGTTCCTGCTGTCTTAAGGTTTAAGAAGGTAATAGTTATTGCTATAACCAAATTACTTGGCAATTGGGTTAACTTTGAAAACCCCATTGTTAGGATTTGCTGTATCATATAAGACCACCATAATTTATGTCCTTTATGCTATTAATATATTAGCTGTATCTTATAAAGTAATGCCATCAGTTGCTTCTGTTCTCCCTGGTCTAAGCTTTTTGGAGACAATATTTTAAAGAACAAGTGACTATTAGGAATGCATTAACAATTTGAGCCCAGTATTAAACATCACTCTGATTGCCGGTTTGAAGCCTTAAGTGCTTAGATTGAAGGAACTCAGCCTATGGTCTATGCATCAAAAAGTTTGAGACATTCAATCCACTCTTCCCCTTTCATGTTAATTAGACAGTTATTTGTGAGACTGTAAGTTAATAGAAGTGTATACTAACACCATTCCCACCACCAAAGAACTGTGCCCTCCACATCCAAGTGAAGCTAAACATCTACCCTCACTTAGAGGGTAGATGTTCACACCCAGAGATTTTTACTTTGGATAATGCACCTGTTTTTTTCACGCACAAGACTGAGCTTCCAGTTTGTCCTCCAGTGTACTGGAGGAATCTTCTGTAATATGGTGTCCTCTCTCTCTCTCTCTCTCTCTCTCTCTCCTTTACTCAACAAAAGAAGAAGAAGAAGAAGAAGAAGAAAAAGAGGAAGGAAAGAAAGTAGACCCAGAGCTGTGAAGCCCCTGCAATAACAACAGTATTGTAATAATGATGATAAGTTGGTCAGGATGTCTGTCAAAGCTTTGCTGAGGAGACAGGACTTGGCCCTCTAACCAGTGGGGAGCCATCAGGAGGAATTAAGCAGGGAAAGGGATAGATTTAGATTTGCATTTTTGACTCTTGTTGATAAGGCAGAAAATTAGTGGACAGAAACAGGGATTGAAGTGCAGAGCTTGGAGATCCAGACTAGGACAGCCTGTGAAGGTCAAGAGCACAGCTGGGGACAAAGCAGAAGCTGTAATCAGCCTGGGCTCTTCCCACTTCCGGGAGGGAGAAGTTTCCATGTCTTCACTGAGTGTTCGGGCTACTGGTCTCTAGTTATTCTGTGTGGAATGCCACTGCTTTCCACAAGCCCTTTCCTTTTTTTTTTTTTATTTTATTAAATAAAGGGTTTGCTGGGTGTTGTTGGGTTTTTTTTCATTTATTTAAATTTTTTTGCCTTTATTGGGGGATTAATGTTTTACATTTGACAGTAAACACAATAGTTCGTACATGTATAACATTTCTCAGTTTCCCACATAACAATACAACCCCCACTAGGTCCTCTGTCATCCTTTTCCAGGACTTCTATTCCCCCCCCCCCACCCCAGTACACCAACTCCACTTCAGGTTCTACTTGTGTTTTCTTTTCTGATCTTGTTTTTCAACTTCTGCATGAGAGTGAGATCATCCCATATTCATCCTTCTGTTTCTGACTTATTTCATTTAACATGATTTCTTCAAGCTCCATCCAAGATGGGCTAAAAACGATGAACTCACTATTTTTAATAGCTGAGTAGTATTCCATTGTGTATATATACCACAACTTGCTCAGCCACTCATCTGTTGTTGGACACCTGGGTTGCTTCTAGGTTTTAGCAATTACAAATTGTGTTGCTATGAACATAGGTATATATGGATGGGTGTGTTGGGTTCCTTAGGATATATCCCCAAGAGAAGAATTGCAGGATCATAGGGTAGGTCCATTTCTAGCCTTCTGAGAGTTCTCCAGAGTGCTCTCCACCGAGATTGGACTAATTTACATTCCCACCAGCAGTGTAGGAGGGTTCCTTTGACCCCACACCCTCTCCAGCATTTGCTGCTGTTACCTTTTCTGATGTATGACATTCTCACAGGAGTGAAGTGGTATCTCATTGTTGTCTTTATTTGCATTTCTCTGACAATCAAAGACTTGGAGCATTTTTTTTTTCATGTGTTTCTTGGCCTTTTGGATCTCTTCTGTGGTGAATATTCTGTCTATGTCCTCTCCCCATTTTTGGATGTTGTCATTTGTTTCCTTGTTGCTGAGTTTGGTGAGCTCTTTGTATGTTTTGGTTATTAGGCTCCTGTCTGATGTATGGCATATAAAGATCTCCCATTCTGTAAGGAGTCTCTTTATTTGGGCAGTAGTATCTTTTGCTGTGCAGAAGCTTTTCAATTTGATGTAGTCCCATTGGTTTATTTTTACTTTAGTCTTCTTTGTAATTGGATTTGTTTCATTGAAGATGTCTTTAAAATTTATGTGGAAAAGGATTCTGCCAATATTTTCTTCTAAGTACCTGATAGTTTCTGGTCTAACATTCAAGTCCTTGATCCATCTGGTAATTGTCTTCCACTTCTAATTGTCTTACTTATTTCACTTAGCACCATCACCTTATGTTTTACCCACTTTTGTCTTCAAGGCATGATGTTATAGCTCAGGATTTATTCGCTTTAAGATTTGCTTGCTTGTTTTATGACGGAAAGACAACACTTTCACTCTAGCATATATGGAGCCAGGAATTAAACTCTAGACCTCATGCATGCAGGTCCTGTGCTCTATCACTGAGCCATCGTTCAGACTTTATAGTATCAAACTCTAGACACTATAGTGCAGACTTTATTTATGTATTTAATTATTTATTTGTTGCCACCAGGGTTATTGCTGGGACTCATGTCTACAGGCTCCCACTTCTCCTGGCAGCCATTTTTCTTCTTTTCCTCCCTTCCTCCCCCATCTCCTCCTTTCTTTCCTTTATTTATTTATTTTTTTTTTTACTTTTCTTTCATATAGAGACAGGGAGAGAGGGGAGAAAGAGAGGACAGAGAGCTACAGCACTATTCCACTTCATGTTAAGTTTCCTCTCTTCAGGTGGGGGCCAGGGATTTGAACTTGAGTCTTTGCATATGGTAACATGTGCACTCTACTGGGTAAGCCACCACTGGAACCCCCACAGTTCAAATTTTAAATGACAAAGAAAAAGGAGTCATCTATCTTGCTTAAGTCACTCCTATTCTCATCTTCATTAAGACCACAGAACCAATACATCCTCTTGAATCCATTTGATTTTTTATTCTGCACCTTTATTGTTCTCTAAAACTCATGAAAATTAACTGTTTTCTTGCTGAAAGTCTGCTCATAAAAGTAGGTCTGTATTTTTCATTGTGAACCAACAGTCTACCACTCCTTCACCCCAAAGATTTGCTTAGATCCTGCAAGTTGTTCCAAACCTCTATACAAAAGAAATGATTCAGATTCTCAAGTAGCTAAGGGAAAGTTTAAATCAGATGTATAGACACCAAAGAGAGACCCTCAGAGAGAACCTCACCTTGAGGAGTTGTTGGCCTCTCTGTGGGGACCATGACTTTATAACTTATAGTTTTATGCCATTTTCATTTAAAAATATTCTGGCTCAGTTCTCATAGATGCACACAGGAGTTAAATGGTCACTAGCCCTAAGGGTCTCCCAGAAAGACACCATTCTGCCCTTTCATTTTGACCTTCAACCTGGAAGTTCTCAACCCAGAGAGACCTGAGTGACCACTCTCTCTGCACCCCTCACTCTGACCTTTTTCTGACTGACTTTTTCTATGCAAAGACTTGGACTGAAACTGCAGTTATCTACCAAAGAGGGCTGCCCCCCCCCTTCTTTTTTGAGAAATTAAGCTCCTTTAGAGATTAAAGTCTGACTCCCTCAGCTTCCTTGCACACTCCCAGTTTGAAAAACTAGGTCGCAGGAAAATCGTTGTTCCATTTTCTAACCAGACAATAGCTTCAGGCAGTAACCACACTCTCCTCCTCTGAGGACACCTTCTGGTGTCCCAGAGAGCCATGGAGCAAGGGCACCCTGACCAGAGCCGCCTTCACCACCACCCCACTTCCCCAACCAGCTCTAGGGTCACTCCCTAGAGCCAAGGCCATTAACACCTTGTCCTTCACCTCACTAATTATGCTCTTGGCCTCCATTCTGTTCTCCCATCCCTTCTGCTCCTCTCCCAACCCCCACCAACTCACTTCAAGATGCACTATGATCTAGGACAAGGACAATTTACTGCGTCATGATGTAAGGGTGGAACTATTTTTTCCCCTCCTGTCTTCAAGGGCTGAATGCTTTGAGACTGAGGTGGATGGTGTGGTTATTCTGATATAGTTGCTCCCATTCCTGAAGGAGGTGACACCCTACTACCTCCACCTCCACCCCCACCCCCGAGCCTCCCTATCCCAAATTGGACTTATCATTGTTGCCTGCACTTGACAACACACCCAAGCAAAGGTCATGCGACTTGGGCCAGAGATATAGCTCACTGGGTAGGACACATGCTTGCTATACCTATGAGCCAGGCTTGAGCTCTGGCACCACTTGGAGAGGTGCTATGGCATCAGGGGAAACTGCAGTGTTGTGGTATCCTTCCTTTCCCATCTGTTTCTGAATGATAAAGTCAGTCAGGAGTGGTGAAATTGCTCATGTGTGAGACCCCGGTTGGGAAGGAGACAGTCATATCATTTGTGTCATCTCCAGGCTGAAACTCTTAAGAGTCAGTGCATGGAGGTCAGAGCAGGTAGGGCTATGCGTTCCATGTGCAAGTCCCTGGATTTGATCGCTGGCATCACATGGGAGGACTGTGGGCAGAGGCCATGGAATCTGCAGATACTAGAGTGGTGCTTTGGTGTCTCATAAAAACATGCAGTGAGCTGG
Source organism: Erinaceus europaeus (assembly GCF_950295315.1). NCBI lineage: Eukaryota > Metazoa > Chordata > Mammalia > Eulipotyphla > Erinaceidae > Erinaceus > Erinaceus europaeus. Next base: position 118,876,810 of record NC_080170.1, read on the forward strand.
GATGGTTTAGGGGTACAATACACATATGAGGTCCTGGTTGCCTACCCCAACACTTCTGTAAAATAAAATACAAGAACCAAGAATTGGGGGTGTCAGGGGGAGATAGCAGAATGGTTCTGCAAAAAGACTCTCATGCCTGAGGCTCCAAGGTCCCAGGTTCAATCCTCGCACCACCAGAAGCCAGAGCTGAGCAGTGTTCTGGTAAAACAAACAAGCACACAAAAAGCAAGCAAGCAAGAACCATTGCATGCCGTTTTCCTTCCTCCACAAGGGGTTCCAGCAGAGCTATTGCTTCAACCTACATCCCAACGGGGAGAGCAAGAGTTAAGGACACTGCCCACGCAGAAAGGACAAAAACAACTAGCATAGGATCTCAGAGTGGCTGTGACTCAGTGTGGATTGGAGACCATTGTCACTGCATCGCAACTTGTCTTGTTCTGTGGGTCTCTGGGCTGATGTGAAAATGGATTCTGGGTCTTTTTTTTTTTTCTTTCCATGAAGCTGGGCATGGACTGAACATGCCAGGAGACATCTGCGTGTAGTGAAGGTGTTGTGGAGAGGGGAGGATCCCTCCGTTCTAGGCTTTGCCAGGGTTTTTTTTTTGTTTTGTTTTGTTTTGTTTTACCTCATTTTAGTCTTAGTGTGACCTTTGGAGTTGCAGTAGACTCCACATGACATCCTGAAGCTGTAGACGGTGGCAGGATGCTCAGGGTCTCAGGGCTGTATGAATAAGTCAGTAGACCAGCTTGGGAGAAGCAGATTGAGTTGAGTCAAAGGAGACATGAAGTGGATGGGTCAGGGAGGAAGATTCGTCCACCACTATGGTGTTGGAATCAGAAGACTATAAAGGAATAGATACAGAGAGTAAAAAAGAAAGATCAAGAAAAATGAAGTGCAAATACTTCACCACCATCACCACCACCACCACCCCACCCCCTTATAGCAAACTGGAACCAGAGTAAGAAAGAACAAGGATCAGTAAACATTTTTTAATTAACTATTTATTTTTAATAATATATTTATTTATTCGCTTTTGTTGCCTTTGTTTTTTGTTGTTGTTGTAGTTATTATTGTTGTTGTTTATGTCGTTGTTGAATAGGATAGAAAGAAATGGAGAGAGGAGGGGAAGACAGAGAGGAGGAGAGAAAGATAGACACCTGCAGACCTGCTTCACCGCCTGTGAAGCGACTCCCCTGCAGGTGGGGAGCCGGGACTGGAACCGGGATCCATATGCCGGTCCTTGGGCTTTGCACCACGTGCGCTTAACCGGCTGCGCTACCGCCCGACTCCCTAATTTATTTATTTTAATTAGAGAGATACAGAGAAAGAGCGAGAAAACGAGAGAGAGAGAGACCACAACACTGCTCAGTTCCGGCTTCTGGTGATTGAACCTGGGACCTCAGAGCCTTAAGAAGGCTTGCAGAACCATTCAGTTGTCTGCCCAGCCAGAACATTTACCTTTTAAGCCCTTAGTAGTACTGTAATTGGTCCATTCAATTGACATTGTGTCCTGTGATTCGCAGAGGTAAAGACGGACGTCAGGTCAGAGGTCACATGGGGTTTGTGGGAAATGTAGTTCCCAGGTTCAGGTCACCGAACAGATAGTTGTTAATTTGATGTCACAACAACATTGACACCATCCGCTTTCACTGCACACTCTATTATTATTCCTGCTACACCTTCAAGAGGCACATGGGTCCCCAAAGGAGCCATTTTCTTCTTCTAGCGTTTGCCCTTCTTCCGTAGCCAGTCAACAGCGTCAGGTTGAGCCTGATGTAAAGTTTCGAGACCTCCTTTGAATCTGGAGAGGTGGCAGTCGTTGACTATGTGGGTCATAGTCTGTCTGTGGCCGCAGGGGCAGTTCGGGTCGTCTCTGGCTCCCCAGCGATGGAACATAGCGGCGCACCGGCCATGGCCTGTTCGATAGCGATTGAGGAGGGCCCGATCATAACGTGCTAGGTCAAAGCCGGGTTGAAGCTTGCAGGGGTCTGTGATGAGGTATTTGTTCTTCACCTCAGCTGACTGCCAACTCTGTTTCCAAGAGACTGGAACAGAGAAGTTCAGTGTAGGCGTAGGGGACCAGATTGGGTGACGAGACGTCAAGCGTTGGACAGGGTGGGCGAAGATCTCCACGTATATTGGCAGGTCCGGTCAAGCGTAGACGTGGGAAATGAACTTAGATGATGCCGCATCCCGACGAATATCTGGTGGGGCGATGTTGCTAAGAACTGGCAGCCATGGAACCGGGGTGGAACGGATGGTTCCAGAAATTATCCTCATGGAGGAATATAATTTGGAATCGACCAAGTGGACATGGGGGCTACGGAACCATCCTGGGGCACAGTATTCTGCAGTGGAATAGCAGAATGCCAGAGATGATGATCGTAGTGTGGAAGCCCTCGCGGCCCATGAGGAGCTGGCCAGTCTTGCAATGATGTTATTCCTCGCGCCCACCTTTGCTGCAGTTTTTATGAAATGTTTGTGAAATGACAGAGTGCGATCGAGAGTAACGCCAAGATAGACTGCTTGTGCTTCATGCCGGATTCTCGTATCACCAAGCTGCACATTAAGCTCACGCGAGGCCGAGGCATGGTGTAGATGGAAAACAGATGATACCATTTTTGCAGTGCTAGGGATTAGTCGCCATTTTTTACAGTCATCAGATATCAGAGACATGTCTTTCGTGAGTGTTCCCTCGAGGATGTCAAACTTGGATGCCTGAGTTGCACAGCAGATGTCATCGGTGTAGATGAACTTCCTTGAAGAAGTTTCTGGTGAGGTCTCTCTCTCTCTCTCTCATTTATAAACAATTATCTTTCTCTCTGCCCACATGGCAAAGAAAGGAAGAAAGCAATGAAGGAAGGAAGGAGGGAAGGAAGGAAGGAAGGAAGGAAGGAGGGAAGGAAGGAAGGAAGGAAGGAAGGAAGGAAGGAAGGAAAGAAAGAAGAAAGGGCCAGCTGTCTGCTGTTTTCTTCTCTCTCCCTCCTCTTGTTCCAGTTCTATTTCTCCTCCTCCTTCTATTTCTCCTTCTCCTTCTTCTCCTCCTCCTTCTATTTCTCCTCTCTTCCTCCTCCTTCTTCACAGGACAGAAAAAAGTTGAGAGGACAGAGGAAAGTTGAGAGGGAAGACAGAGATAGAGATGAGTAGAGAAGCGAGACACCTGCAGCCCTTCCCTGCCTCTCATGAAGCTTCCCCTGCAGGTGCCCTCTTCTTATAATAGCTCACTTCTCAGCGCAAGCGCTCCACCTTCCTGATCTAATGACCCCAATAAGGACCCAGCTCCAAATCCCACTGACACTAAGGACTATGGCTTCAGCAAATGGGTTTTGGAGGGACGGAAACATTCAGTCCGCAGCACTGTGCTGTGCTGCTGGCTGTAGCTGGAACTCAGCTTCAGACTCTGTTCAGATCCTGAGTATACACATCTTCAGGGAACGTGTGCCCAGCCTCCTGGAGGAGATAAGTCATACATTTCCAGGGACAGATGAAGAGTGATCAAGGGAAATGGATTTGTTCTATGAGACAAAAGAGAGAAGTCTGGGACTTTTCTTGGGAAGATTTCCTCCTTGGTGAAAGCAGACACACAGCAGCACCCACTCACACCTGTGCTTTCAGATACCGTGAAGGAAAGATACAGAGCTCACAGAGTGTTGGCAGCCATCCTGTGACTATGAGGTGAGAATCCAAAAAACCCATCTCAGTGAGCAGGCCTAGAGCTATGATGTCCACAAGCTCCAGAGGGCATTGCGTTTCTGCAGATGCTGACTCCTTAGCCTCAGGATGGCCGAGGCAATCAACATTGACTGTCTAGATCATCATTACAGCTGAAAGTCTCTTTAAATGTGACTCAAGGACTTTGCATATTATGTCACTGTTCCTGTTAGGGGCGCACTATTTCTAGGCATCACAGGCGACACCTTACAGCAGTCCTGTGACAACTTTTTTTTTATTCGTGACTCTCTAATGCCGAAGCCAAAAATATTCTGTGTACTCTCTGTTCTGTTGAAGCATTTTCACATCACTTGAGGGGAAGAATACACCCTTTTTGAGAAAATTCACTCACCTCTAAGTCTCAGCCCCAACCAGATGAATTACCATAAAATGTTTTTCTAGAAAAACATTAATAAGCATGTGAAGGCCGATGAAAGCTCAGTGGGATGGTGCTTTGCCATGTGCACAGCATGAGTTCGAGCCCAGACCCCACTGCATCGAAGGAAATAACAGTGTTGTGGTCTCTCTCATTTTCTTTGTCTCTAGAATAAAATAAAAGCCTGTGGTTTGTTGTTTTTTTTTTTTTTTTATCTAAGAACTAAAGATAGAACCACTTTCTTTTCCATTCTCTTTTTCTCTTCTTCCCTTCCTTTCTATTTTCTTTTTATTCTTCTGACTGTACCAGCTGGGGCTCAGTGTCTGTACGACTGAGTGTCTGTACCAGAGTGCTCCCCGATGCCTCCTTTCTGTATCACGCAGTCACTAGAGCTGGCGAGGGAGGATCTGAGACTTACCCCCTGGCTGGGTCCACACCACGTGAGTGCCAGCATATGACTCCACCATTCCCAAAGCCATTCTTTCTCTTCCTTTTCTTGATAAAGAGGGAGAGGGAGGGGGGCTGGGTGGTGGTGCACCCAGTTAAGCACACAAAGTACTAAGCACAAGGACCTGCGCAAGGATACTGGTTCAAGCCCCCAGCTGCTCACCTTCAAGGGGGACGCTTCACAAGCAGTGTGTAACAGGTCTGCAAGTATCTGTCTTTCGCTCTTCTTATCTCCCCCTCCTCTCTCAATCTCTCTCTGTCCTATACAATAAAATGAAAAAAAATGGCTGCCTGGAGTAGTGGATTTGTAGTGAAGGCACCGAGTCCCAGTGATAGCCCTGGATGCAAGAGAGAGAGAGAAACAGAGACAGAGAGGAGAGACAGCTGCAGCACTGCTTGACCACTCGTGAAGCTTCTCCCTCCAACACAGGTGGGGACTGGGGGCTTGAACCCAGGTTCTCCCACATGGTAGTGTGTGCATCCTATCAAGTGCACCACCACCAGGTCCCCAGAGCCACTTTATTATTTTTTTAATTTAATTTAATTTATTTATTCCCTTTTTGTTGCCCTTGTTTTTTATTGTTGTAGTTATTTATTGTTGTTGTTATTGATGTCGTGATTATTGAATAGGACAGAGAGAAATGGAGAGAGAAGGGGAAGACAGAGAGGAGGAGGGGAAGACAGAGAGAAGGAGAGAAAGACACCTGCAGACCTGCTTCACCGCTTGAGAAGCGACTCCCCTGTAGGTGGAGAGCCGGGGGCTTGAATTGGGATCCTTACATCGGTCCGTGTGCTTAACCCACTGCGCTACTGCCCGGCTCTCCCCCAGAGCCACTTTCTAAGCTGTGCACTGAGTTGCACACAGCTGAGAGCTGTGTTGCCAAGAGGCTGCAGCCTGACTGCTTTGCGAGGCAAACACCAACTTTTTCTCTACAGTCTCTCCACATTCTTAGACCTCTTCAACAGGCTTTGATTCTTCCCGCCTCCTCTCAGCCATAGGCAGGCCTCCCTGAAGGAGTTCAAGAGTGCAGGCTCTGGGGATGACTGAGGATGAGGAATTGAAGGGGGGGGGGAGGAGCAGGGAAACCCTGCTCTTCCAAGCATAAATCCTCTCCCTGCCACACAGTTCCCCTGTCTTCCAGGAAAGCCCTGGGGAATGTGTTCTGATAGGAGGACTTAACCCTTACCTGCCAGTACTGAGCACTGCTACAAATAGGTGCTGGAAGCTCTGAGGCTAAGTCACACAGCACCAGGGGAAGCTCTTACGATCCCCTTTCTCTTTTTAAATTTTCCTCTATTATGCCTGATAGGACAGAGAGAAATTGAGAGGGGAGGGGGGAAAAAAGAGGGAGAGAGACAGACACCAGCAAACCTGCTTCACTGCTTGTGAAGTACCCCCCCTGGAGGTGAGAGAGAACTCGAACCCAGGTCCTTGTGCATGGTGATATGTGCACTTAGCCAGGTGCCCCATCACCTGATACCCCCCCCATTTTTAGATAGAGACAGAGAAAAATTAGAGAGAAGGGAGACAGTGAAAGTCCTGTAGCACTGCCTGACCACTTGTGAATTCTCTCTCCTCGTAGGTGAGGACCAAGGCCTTGAACTTGGGCCCTTGTGCTCAGTGATATGTGCCCTCTGCTGGGTGCTCCATCACACCGCCACCCTTCATGGAGGCAGAGAGGGCAGAGAAGTAGAAAGACATCACAGTACTAAAGCTTCTTCAGTGTTGTTGAGGCCGGGTTTGAACCTGGGTCATGCACATAGCAAAGCAACGCACTATCCAAGTGAGCTATTGCACTGGCCCTCCCTTACCCCCATCTTCCTCTCTCCATCTTTATATCTGAATTGTAAGAAAGTGGCCTTAGAGAGGTGACATCACAGACATGCAAAGCTCTGCCCTGCAAAATAATAATAATAAAATAAAATAAAACAGAATAAGTAAGATTTTATAGGGGGCCAGGCAGTGGCACACCTGGTTAAGTGCACACATCACAGTGCTCAAGGACCCAGGTTCAAGGACCCTGGTCCCCACTTACAGGAGGAAAGCATCACCAGTGGAGAAGCAGGACTGCAGGTGTCTCTCTGTCTCTTTCTCTCTCTGTCTCTTCCACCCTCTCAATTGCTCTCTGTCTCTAGCCAATAATAAATACATAAAAGGTTTTTTTAAGTAGGATTATATATAATCAGCTTCTCTCTCTCTCTGTCTCTGTCTCTCTCCCTCTCTTCCTGTTCCCGCTCTGGTTTTGGATCGTGCCATGGTCACATACCAGCTATGCATCTTTGGGCAAACAGACTGAGCATTTTGAAGTCCCATCATCTCTCCTGCTGAGTGGTGGTGAGAACAGTCCCTGCCCAGAGAGGTGATTCTGTCCTGAGGTCCTTGCAGTGTAACTGCACTCAGTAAACAGGAGCTAAGCATCTCTGCATTATAGGTGCTTCCTGTGGTCTGTTCTGCCCCCAGAGACAGATACACATAGAAAATGAAGCCAGAGGGAGTCGGGTGGTAGCGCAGCGGGTTAAGCACACATGGCGCAAAGCGCAAGGACTGGCATGAGGATCCCGGTTCGAGCCCCCGGCTCTCCACCTGCAGGGGAGTCGCTTCACAGGTGGTGAAGCAGGTCTGCAGGTGTCTATCTTTCTCTCCCCCTCTCTGTCTTCCTCTCCTCTCTCCATCTCTCTGTCCTATCCAACAATGACGACATCAACAACAATAATAACTACAACAACAATTAAAAACAAGGGAAACAAAAAGGGAATAAATGAATAAATAAATAAATAGAAAATGAAGCCAGAGGTGGGCTGGGAGTAGTGTAGCAGGTTAAGCGCACATGACGCAAAGCATAAGCCCAAGGACCAGCTTAAGGATCCCAGTTCCAGGCCCCCCTTCCTCACCTGCCGGGGAGTCACTTCGCAAGCAGTGAAGCAGGTCTGCAGGTGTCTGTCTTTCTTTCCCCCCTCTGTCTTCCCCATCCCTTTCAATTTCTCTCTGTCCTATCCAACAGCGATGGCAACAATAACAACAAGGACAAGGGCAACAACAAGGGCAAGAAAATGGGAAAAATGGCCTCCAGGAACAGTGGATTCTTAGTGCAAGCACTGAGCCCCAGAGATAAGCCTGGAGGCAAAAAAGAAAAAAGAAAAAGAAAAAACAAACAAACAAACAAAAAAAGGAAGCCAGAGTAGATGACAGGGAACCGTGCCCACCCTCTCAGAGCAGGTGAGGTCCCAAAAGCACCTAATCCTTCTCCAGCTGACGCCACATAAAAGATCAAATGCAATGTAGGAAGACCCTGACTCTGGCATCCCAAGACCTAGTTCTGATGCCAGAGTTGGGTTCAAGCTCTTGATTCTCACCCAGGCTGCAGGCGACATGACACTCAGTATTTTTTTATTCCAGGAGATTGCTGCACCTCTGAGGGCCAAGCAGCGGCTTTTTCTTTGGCCTAGCCGCGCGCACGTGTGTGAGGTCATGCCTCAGCAAAGAAGGACACGAGAGTTCAAGGCCACCAGGGTTTCCCTCCGCAGGGGCCGTGGGTCGCCCTCCTGGCTGGTTGGTGAGAAAACAGACGCTTGGGGTGTTACGCGTCTGCATAGACCTGGTCTACCCGGCACTGAGCCTGAGGCAGCCCTGCCCCTCTGGATAAAAAACACCTGCAGCCTTTAGGTTCATGATTAGTCAACTTTTATATATATATATATATATATATATATATATTTATATATATATATATATATTTTATATATATATATATATATGTTAACTCTTTTTTTCAGCCACTAGGCTGCAGATGCTAACATGATGCCGACCGGACTTCCCTGGGCAGACGACCCCATTAATGTGTCCTGGAGCTCTGATTCCCCAGAGACCCACCCCACTAGGGAAAGAGAGAGGCAGGCTGGGAGTATGGATCAACCTGCCAACACCCATATTCAGCGGGGAAGCAATTCCAGAAGCCAGACCTTCCACCTTCTGCATCCCACAATGACCCTGGGTCCATACTCCCAGAGGGATAAAGAATAGGAAAGCTATCAGGGGAGGGGATGGGCTATGGAGTTCTGGTGGTGGGAATTGTGTGGACTTGTAACCCTTTTATCTTACAGTTTTTGTCAGTGTTTCCTTTTTATAAATTAAAATTAAAAAAATAAAAAACCACCCACAAGACTCCGAGTTTCTGCCAACACACGGATCTACCAGGACACATTCTTGAATCTCATCCCAACTTCCTCCATAAGAGACTTGATGCCTTCTGTCATATATACCTTTCCCGCTTTCTCCTTGTCTGACTGGATGCAGATGTGTATTTGACTTTTGGCTCTTATGAAGGGGGCTGCAAATAAGAATATACAGGAAGTTTGGGGAGCTACTCTCTGCCCTAATCCAGAGTTCTGGCCCTAATCTCAACTCTGACACCATCTCCCCAGACAATACTTTTAGTCTACCTGCATGTTCGCTGTCAGGCAAATATGACTAAAGCCATGGGCCCCTTGGAACATACCTAAAATAGACTTTCCAGCTTCTTCCCACACAAAGACCCCTAGTTCCATCTGCTCTATTCCTACCTTTGGGTGCCTTTTTATTAAACAATTTGTCCTGCTTTATATCTTACTGCCTTTCAGCCACCAAGTTGCAGACAGTACTATGAGTACATCATACTGACTTCCCTGGGAAGACGACCTCACCAGTGTATCCCAGAACCCCGCCTCTCCAGAGCCCTACACTATCAGGGAAAAACAGAAACAGGCTGGGTGTATGAATTGACCTGCCAATGCCCATGTCCAGTGGAGAAGCAATACAGAAGCCAGACCTCCCACCTTCTGCACCCCATAAAGAATTTTGGTCCATACTCCCAGAGGGATAAAGAATAGGAAAGCTTCCAATGGAGGGGATGGGATACGGAACTCTGGTGATAGGAACTGTGTGGAATTGTACCTCTGTTGTCTTTCAATCTTGTTAATCATTATTAAATGACTAATTTAAAAAGAATATATAGAGGTAGGGGTACTCACCTGGTTGACCACAGAGGTCATCATATGCAAGGACCCAGGTTCAAGTCCCCGTTCCCCACCTGCAAGGAGGAAGCTATGTAAGCAGTGAAGCAGTGCTCCGGATGAAATCTTTTTCTCTGTCTCTCCCTCTTCTTCTCTCACCCTCTTTTAAAATGGCCTCTGGGATTAGTAGAGTGGCAGTGATAACCCTAGTGGCCAAAAACAAAACAAAACAAAAAACCTGGAAGGTGGAGTATTTTGGATGGTTATATGTGTTATGCTTCCCTAATGTTTGGACATTATATTATTTTCATTTTTTTTTAAAGACAGAGAAGGCTGAGGAGGTAAAGAGAGGATAAAGGGACCATTGCATCCAAGCTTCCTCCAATGTACTGGGGGCCAGGTTAGAACCCAGGTCATACACATGGGAAAGCTTGGCTGTCCAGGCAAGCTATTTCACCAGTCTTATGTTCTTTTTAAATTTTTTTAAAAATTTTATTTATTTGTTTTACCAGAGCACTGCTCAGGTCTCATTTATGGTGGTTCAGGGGATTGAACCTGAGACTTTAGAGCCTCAGGCATGAGAGTCTGTTAGCATAACCATTATGCTATCTACCCCTGCCCTATTTATTTATTTATTACATAAGAGACAGCCAGAAATCCAGAAGGAAGGGGGTGGTAGGGAGAGAGACAGAGAGACACCTGCAACACTGCTTCACCACTCGCAAAGCTTTCCTCCTGCAGGTGGGGACCACGAATTTGAACACAGGTCCTTGTGGATCGTGATATGTGCGCTCAACCAGGTGCACCACCACCCAGCGTCACCCTACATTCTTTTCATCACATCTAAAATCTTAAGTAGTTTCCCCTTATCTCCAGAAATGCTTTTTTGATGTTTGTTGGTTAAGCAGCAAAACTTGGTGGCTTTGTTAGTTTGTTTTTAATAAATTGCATCCAGATGCCCAGTGCATAAAACAGATAAAGACACAGCTCAGGGTTAGAAAGAGAGCTCTTGTCTTGCCATGCATGTGGCCCAGGCTTGAACCCCAACATCCCACAGGAGGTGCCATGGCACCAGAGGAAGCTCAGGAGGTTGGGCATTTCTCCCACTCCCTCTTTCTAAATAGAGATGTGGGAAAAGCATGTATGCTCAGAGTCCTGGCTTTCAAGAAAAAAAAGAAAAAAGGGAGGGGGGAAGCACTAAGCTTTCAGGAGCCACAGGGAGGAAGCATTACAGTCTTTTTTTTTTTTTTTTGTGAAAATTATTTTTAATATTTATTTATTCATTCCCTTTTGTTGCCCTTGTTGTTTTATTGTTTTTTTTTAAATTTTTTTATTTAAGAAAGGATTAATTAACAAAACCATAGGGTAGGAGGGGTACAACTCCACACAATTCCCACCGCCCAATCTCCATATCCCACCCCCTCCCCCGATAGCTTTCCCATTCTCTATCCCTCTGGGAGCATGGACCCAGGGTCATTGTGGGTTGCAGAAGGTAGAAGGTCTGGCTTCTGTAATTGCTTCCCCAGCATTACAGTCTTAACCCACTGGGGCAAACCTTGCTGATGTTAGAACCAAAGCCCAGTGCTAGGAAACCCGCCCCCCACAACCCCCCACCACAGTGGAGCCAGCCCAGTAGCTTCAGTGGTTAAATAATTCCTGGGTCAGAGAACAAGGGGAGAGGATAGCTGGGAGGAAGGCAGAGACACAGTCCCTGCCCAGTGGCCCCTTCTCCTTCTTCCCAAAGATCAGATGCCCCCAATGGGCTTGACAGCCCCCACATGACCAAGTGAGAAAGGAGGGATGGCCCACATTGGCATTGCACATCTGGTTTTTATGACCAAGAGCCTATCCGAGTGGGAGGGGATTGAGTTTCACAGAACAGTTGCCCCATCCCTGTCGCCAGGCCACTCTCCTGCTCCCCCTCCTGGGAGGAAGGAAAGCAGACACTCAGCAGGGCCTGGGGTTAGAAGGTGGACACTTCCCAGAGGAAATGTGCTTTCAATCAGGTCCTCCAGCAGAAGCATAAAACCCTGGCCTTGTCCTCCCAGCAGGCAGTGGGAGGAGGGGAACAACCCAGGGCAGGAAGAAGCTGGCTGGGGGGTGGGGGGAAGGGGCTGGGACCCCCTCCAGAGTGGGCTGCAGAATTTCTTCTTTTTTTAATTAATTTATTTATTTTTAATTTTTACATTCATTTGTTTATTTTCCCTTTTGTTGACCTTGTTTTTTATTGTTGTTGTAGTTATTATTATTGTTGTTGTTACTGATGTCGTCATTGTTAGATAGGACAGAGAGAAATGGAAAAAGGAGGGGAAGACAGAGGGGGAGAGAAAAAGACAGACACCTGCAGATCTGCTTCACTGCCTGTGAAGCAACTCCCCCTTCAGGTGGGAATTTCTTCTTTTAATGTTTATTTTTTTAAATCTTAATATGTATTTTGGATAGAGACAGAGCCATTGAGAGGGGAGGAAGAGATAGAGATGGAGAGACACAGAGACACCTGCAGCACTGCTTCACCACTTGTGAAGCTTCCCCTTTATCTCAGGTGGAGACTGGGAGTTTGAACCCAGGTCCTTGCGCATTCTGACATATGCACTCAGCCAAGTGTGCCACCGATGGGCCTCAGCCTTATTTTAAAATGCACTTTTGTTTTCTGAAAGAATATTCCACAGCACTGTTCAGTTGAAGGGACACTGAATGTGGCAACCTAATACAATGTCCCCCTTCTCCCTTATCCCTGAGAGATGGCCCAGGACCCCCCAGTGGATGTCTAAAAAACCTGCATGCTCTTTGTTTTTTTCCTATACACCCCTGACAGTGCTCAACTCATGAATAAGGGGCTGGGTGGTAAAGTACCTACTCTGCATGTATAAGGCTCTGGGTTCTATCTCAGGTGACACACACATAAACACTATTTGTAGCAGGACAAATAGCTCTTAGAAGCAAACTCAATCAGAGCCTTGATCCTTGCAGCTAAGAAACCCTGACTTCCCTCCCCAGTGCCAGTGACAACAGTAGGCATTATCATTAATAAATTAAGCACAGTGAGAGATGAACATGAGGAGCTAAGAATAAACTACAACAGTTATACGTGGCTTGCAATCAAAGTTAAGTGAATATGCTTTTTCACTTCAAATCTCTGATTGTAAATATTTTTCTTTCTTTACTATTTTTGTTTTGTTTTGTTTTGTTTTGTTTTGTTTTGTTTTGTTTTGTTACCAGAGCACTGCTCAGTTTTGGCCTATGGTGATCCTGGGGATTGAACTTGGATCCTTTGGTGCCTTGGGCCTGGAAAAATCTGTTGCATAAACCTCTGTGCTATTTGGCCAGCCCATAATATTTTTCAGCTGCTGTTGACTGTGGGTAATAGAAATGTTAGGAAGTGGGAGTCAGGCGGTAGTGCAGCAGGTTAGGCACACGTGGCTCAAAAAGCAAGGATCCTGGTTGGAGCCCCCCTCCCCGGCTCCCCACCTGCAGGGGAGTCACTTCACAGGCGGTGAAGCAGGTCTGCAGGTGTCTTTCTCTCCCCCTCTCTGTCTTCCCCTCCTCTCTCCATTTCTCTCTGTCCCATCCAACAACAACGACATCAATAATAACTACAACAATAAAACAACAAGGCCAACAAAAGGGAATAAATAAATAAATAAAAATTAAAAAAAAAGAAATGTCAGGAAGTGAGCAGGCAGGTGAAGAACAGAAGACTGTAGACTGATCACACAAGCACGGTGATCTTTTTTTATTTTCCTTTTTCTCTTTTTAAATTTTTGAACCTTTGTTTATTTATTATTAAATAGAGACAAAAAGAAATTGGGGGGAGGGGAAGATAGACAGGGAAAGAGACAGAGAAACACCTGCAGCTCTGCTTTACTACTCGTGCAGCTTTCCCCCAGCAGGTGGGGACCAGAGGCTTGAACCTGGATCCTTGCGCACTGTGGTGTGTGTGCTCAACCAGGTGTGCCACCACCTGGGACTCTGCATGTGGATCTTCTTTATCCATTTCTCACTTGAGGGACATTTTAGTGACTCCCAAAGTAGTCTCTCATGTTGAACTAAAAGGTCCCTCAGGACTGTGTCTAAGCTTTGACCCTCCAGGTTCGCTAACCCATGACAAATCTCGTCCTCCTTCATGGGACACTCAGATCACACGGAAAGTCTCCTTGCTCACTGCCTGCAGTTGTTGATGTGTTGGCTTAACCTCTGCATCACAGACTCTTCACCATACTGAACACACCCCTGTGACAGACTCCAAGCCACCCAACTACAGCCTTGTAAAAGTGAGCTGCTAAGTACCATCCTTCAAATGACTCATTTGTGTAATGGTTACTGACAAGATGAGCATTTTCTACTGATAAGATGATTATTTTCTGGCATAAGGATCCCAGTTCGAGCCCCCAGCAGTGAAGTAGGTCTGCAGGTGTCTATCTTTCTCTCCCCCTCTGTCTTCCCCTCCTCTCTCCATTTCTCTCTGTCCTAGCCAACAACGACAATATCAATAACAACAACAATAATAACTACAACAATAAAAAAGCAAGGGCAACAAAAGGGAAAACAAATAAATATAAAAAAGATCATCATTTTCTATTTCTGTTACTATAGATATCATAATATATAAGTATATATGGGTTTTGTATTTGTGTATTTTGTACACACATTTATTATTTTTTTTTTTGATGGGACAGACAGAAATTGAAAGGGGAGGGGAAGATAGAGAGGGAGAGAGAAAGATACCTGCTTCACTACTTGTGAAGCAACCCCCATGTAGGTCAGGTGGAGAGCCAGGGGCTTGAACCGGGATCCTTGTGTAGGTCCTTGTGCTTTGTACTATGTGCGCTTAACCTGCTGTGCCACCGACGGTCCCCATACTATTTATTTTTAAACCAGAGCTCTGCTCAGCTCTGGCTAATAGTGGTGCATGGAACTGAACCTGGTGCTTTGGAGCCTCAGGTATGAGAGTCTCTTTGCATAACTATCATATTATCTCCCCTAATGTCATATATTTGATACTATACTGATTAATGTGCTTCAATTATTCCTTGGAACTTCTCTTAATCATACTAACAGTCTGGGTTCAAGAGTAGGCACATGTCCAACTATCCTCCAGTATTAATACACTCCAAGACAACCAAGTAAAGACCCACTGTGCCACTACTGTCACCTTCCTGAGGGCAAGCAGGAAAATCCAGCTGCAATTAATAATGCCACTGACTCTGGGAGCCTTTGTGAGGTGGCTGGGGAGACTCCGTCCTTCCTCAGCTGTGTCCACGTGGCCACATCGTCATTTTCAGATAAGGGAGAAGCTTGACCAGGCTGAATCTGCTAAGCGGGTCTTCAGGCACAAGCCCAAGATGGGAAGACAGGCAAGAGGGGATGAATGCAGCTCCACAGTGGGTTCTGACTCCTCCCCAGCTTAGGCCATTCCAGCTGCCTCAGCTAGTGCCCAGTGCAAATATGGCTTCTCCAGTACAAGGATTCATTTTCTAGACAATTCTTTTCTCTTATACAAGGTGTTCACAGACCCTAGAAAGTATGTGCTCAGTAAATACTTCTCTTTTTTTTTTTTTTTTTTTGCCTCCAGGGTTATCACTGGGGCTTGGTGCCTGCACTATGAATCCACTGCTCCTGTCAACCATTTTTTTTTCCGTTTTGTTGTTGTTATTGTTGTTGTTAGATAGGACAGAAAGAAGCTGAGAGAGGAGGAGAAGATAGACACTTGCAGATATGCTTCACCACTTGCAAAGTGACTCCCCTGCAGGTGGGGAGCCGAGAGCTCGAACCAGGTTCCTTATGCAGGTTCTTGAACTTTGCGCCATATGTGCTTAACCTGAGTGAATCCTTTTCAAGGATAAATGGATGGATGATAGATGATGGATGGATGGATGAATGGATGGGTAAATTATGGATGTTGGACAGATGGTGGATGGATTATGGAAGGATGGAAGGAAGGAAGGATGGGTGGATGGATGGGTGGATGCGTGAGTGGATGGACTGATGGATAAATGATGGACGATGCTTTCAGATAACAGGATAAACAGAATGGGTGAATGAGTAGCTGCATAAACAGATGGTTAGATGAATGAGTGATGGATAGGTGATGGTCAGATGATGGTAGAAGAATGAAAGAATGATAGACAGATTCATGGAGAGATGATGTATAGATGAGTAGATGGGTAAAGGAAGGAAGAGAAGCAAGACTAGCAACATATAACTGCAAACAGAATCATCACCTCAGAGCCTAATCGGAAGCTTGCACCATGGGGCAAGCACAGGGACTAACCCTGAGCACAACCATCTTTTGGAGGCTCATTTTGCCAGTTAAGTTTGGCCAAGGAATATTCAGTTTCCATGTTTCCATACGGATGTCAGCCTCTCAGTAAGAAATCTGGGGGATACAGGGTTATTTATCTTAATAATTCAGACAATGTTCATGGAAGTCTCTCTTAACTACAAATTCCCATTGCTATGAAACTTTTCCCCTCAATTCTTTGTGAAATCTGAAAAAAAAAATTTAAATGAATATTTAAAAACATCGTAAGGTTAGAGAAAGTTTCAAATAAGGGTTCACCTTGCTCAACTGCATTTTGTACAAATGAAGACACTGAGGAAGAGGGTAGAGAGATGAATTCCCCGATGTTATATAAGTAACTGCTCCACCACTCTCAAAGCTTCCCCCTGCAGGTGGGGACCGGGGCCTTGAACCTGGGTCCTTACGCATTATAATACGTGCGCTCAACCAGGTGTGACACCACCCACCCCCATTGTTCCTGCTTTTACCTGTATGTCCAACCAAGCTGTACTTTCCTGGTCAGTGAATTTGCCTCCCACCTGTTACTCTCCTGTAGGTGAATTTCCCTATAAAGATCCTCTTTGCTTCCTTCTAGACTTTGCCTGTGGTGAAGTCTTTCACAGACCCAAAAGATTGGCCCTACTGAAACATACCTCACTTTCTGCTTCAACTTTCTTTGTTACAATTCCTGAATAACTCCCTGATTCCAACACCACACTGGTGGTTGAATTTCCCTGACCTATTCACTAAACCCTAAGAAATGTCAGGCACAACTAAGCCCTAAGAAATACCCATGCCAACCCCAACCTTGTCTGCTGACTTACTCTCACTGCCATGGTCTTACACCCACTACCACTATCTGTAGTCATACCACTACAGCACATAATTTGGGGGAGATGTGAAATTGTATCACAGAGACAATAGCTGTCTTGTAAAACAATATTTCCCCAATAAAAATTAGATCAGAAAAAAAAAAATTCCTGTAACAGGAAAAAAAAAAAAAAAAGCCTTGGGGCTGAGGGTGGAGCAGAATCTGTCAGACTTCTTACCCCCTAGCAGCTTCATCCACTAAGACAGAAAGGTGCCAGGCTCTGTTATGTAACAGCAGATGGTTTTCCCGAGAATAACACTATGCTCATAGTGTCTGAGCATTGAAAAATGCCCAGGGAATGGACTGTGGGATATTTCGGGCCAGATCCCTACCAGGGGAAATAACCAGAGTGATTTGAAAGAGCCTTTTTTAGCCCATGGAGCGCCGTGATGTTGAGGTGCATCATCAGAGACATCACATGCTTCTCAGAGACTTTCCAAGGCTCCCAGCTCTCCAGCAAACATCAGACTCCTCACCAGTGGGCCAAACCGGGAGACAAAGAAGAGATGTGAAGTTAACAGGCTCAGCAAAAGGGACAGTAATCGGTGTCCTCACCTATGCTTTGTTGAGTACCAGAGCTGAGGTTACTGAAAAAAAAAAAATTAAACATCACTCTGGAACATGCAATGCTGGGGATCAAACTCAGGACTTCATGCTCGAGAGTACAGCACTTACCCTCTATGCCACTCACTTCCTGGGCTGAAATCTAGCAAGTCTTACAGCTAGTTAACAATAAGGTTTGCATTCCCCTTTCATCACGTTTGTTTATTTCTGACTTATTTTGCAATATAGGCCCCACTTCTTTGGAGATATTTGTCCTTGGTGTTCTGCTTGGTTGGACATACAGTATAAAAGCAGGAGCAATGGGGCTGGGTGGTGTCACACCTGGTTGAGCACACGTATTACAATGCGTAAGGACCCGGGTTCAAGGCCCCAGTCCCCACCTTCAGGGGGAATGCTTTGTGAATGGTGAAGCAGTGCTGCAGGTGTCTCTCTGTCTCTCTCTTCCTCTATCACTCCCTCCCCTCTTGATTTCCGGCTGTCTCTATCCAATAAATAAAGATTTTTAAAAATTTTAAAGAAAAAAAGCAGGAATGACACAGGCCATACTAGAAAAGGTACAGTCCCCAACAAGGGCAACAAAAGAGAATAAATAAATAAATATTAAAAAAAAAAAAAAAAAGGTACAGTCCCAAGAAAAAAGGATTCGAGAATGTGAAAAAACAAATGTTTGAGCAACTGTGGGGTCAGCTTTTTTCTGTGGCACTAGAAAGCCTTCTTTTAAGTGATTAACTTAAAAGTTAACCCTTGCATGGATCAACCTGTCAACGCCCACGTTCAGCTGAGAAGCAATTACAGAAGCCAGACCTCGGATCTCCTGCACCCCTTAGAGATCTTTGGTCCAGACTCCCAGAGGGATAAAGAATAGTCAGCCTTACAATGGAGGGGATGGGATAGCATGCTGATGGTGGGAACTGCATGAATTCTACCTCCCTTATTCCACAATCTTGTTGATCATTATTAAATCACCAATAATAAATAACAACAACAAAAAGACGATGAAAAATAAGAAAACACAAAGCAGAACTTGGACTGGAGTTGTTGTGTTGTGCCAGAGTAAAAGGCGCTGGGGGGTGAGAGGAGGGTTCCCGTCCTGGAACACTAGTGGGGGGCTGAATAGAAATGTGGACAACTGAGAAATGTTACAAATGTACAAACGATTGTATTTTGCTGTTGACTGCAAACCATTAATTCCCCAATAAAGAACTTTTTTTGAAAAAAGAAGATGAAAAATAAGAAAACAGAAAGCAGAACTTGGACTGGGTTTGGTGTATTGCATCAAAGTAAAAGACTCTGGGGTGGTGGGGGGAAGGCTTCAGGTCCTGGAACATGATGGCAGAGGACCTGGAGGGGGTTGAATTGTTATGTGGAAGACTGAGAAATGTTACACATGTACAAAGTGCTGTATTTCTTTCTTTCTCCCCCCCCCCCCCCAGCTGACGTTCAAGTCCATTTCCTCTTGGACCTCAGATGCCATACAATTTCAGTTCTGGATTAAAGTTATTTGGTTCCAACTTTTACACCAAAGAAAATCATGGAGCTAAGACTGATGGTTCAAAACCACACAGCAGATCCGCTGAAGGCAGCATAGCTGAGAGGCTCCCCTACCCGGAGCACGGTGACTCCGGTGCCACGTGACCTTCCTCTCCTGTACGGGAGACCCCAGCTGGGTCTTGTTTTCCTGGAACTAAGCATTTTCCACTTTCCTTTTCCTTCCTTCCTTCCTTCCTTCCTTCCTTCCTTCCTTCCTTCCTTCCTTCCTCTCCTCTTTCTTTCTTTCCTTCTTTTTCTCTTCCTTCCTTGGTTTATTTATGTAGGTACTTATTAACACGAAGGAGGAAAGAGAGAACCAGAGCATTATTGTGGCACACACAATGACAGGGGTCGAACTCAGGACCTCGATAGTGCACATCCAATGCTCTTCCACTGCACCACTTCCCAGGCCCTTTGTTTATTTGTATGTGAGAGCAGGAAAGAGAAGAGAACCAGAACATTGCTGTGGCACCTGTGATGCCCAGGACATCATTCTGTAACAGAGCACGGGGAGAGGAAAACTAGTTAACATCTACTTCTAAAAAATTTTGGGCAGAGGGTAGATAGCATAATGGTTATGCAAACAATCTCTCATGCCTGAGGCTCCAAAGTCCCAGATTCAATCCCCTGCACCACCATAAGCCAGAGCTGAACAGTGCTCTTGGTTAAAAAATAATAATAATAAAATTAAAATTTTTTTCAATTTATTTTGTTTTAATGAAAGAGAGATACAGAGAAACACAGAGAGAAATACCAGAGCACTCCTCAGACCTGGTTTATAGTGGTGCTGGCAATTGAACCTGAGACCTCAGAGCCTCAGGAACAAAAGTCTTTTGCAGAACTCTTGCTGTCTCCCCAGCCCTTAACATCTATATTGTTAAGATAAAAACCTTGGTCTTAAGAAAGAGATGTTAATTCACTCCTGCTAACATTAGAGAGGGCAAGGAATTCTAGTCTGAGTATCTCCCGGGCTTTACTAAAATCAGAATATCTATGGGTGTTTACTGTAGTTTGAATATCTGTTGGAAAGACACACCTGGCTTCACCTTTTTACATGTGAGAAGCTGAAGTCATCTGCTTAGACAAGTAGAGAAAACTATAATTTAGGAAGAGAAAAAGGAGGCAAGGAGGATCTGAGAATTATTTCTCCTTCTCCCCCATTGGGTAATGTTTTTTTCTTCCTAATAAGGTCTTCTTGTTCTTTTCCTTATCAACAGTTGTGTGTTATTAGTTATCTTAAGAATATATCTTTTTCAGGTTAGAGAGAAACATAATGGTTCTGCAAAAGACTTTCATGCCTGAGGCCGTGACGGCCCAGGTTCAATTTCCAGCACCAGCACAAGCCAGAGCTCTGGACTTTCTCTGTCTTTCTGGATCTCTCTCATTAAAAACATATTAATTAATTAATTAGTTAATTAATTAATTAAAAAAGAATACGGGTCCAGGTGGTGGCACACCAGGTTAAGTGCACATAGTATGAAGCACAAGGACTCCACACAAGGATTCTGGCTCCCCACCTGCAGAGGGGCTGCTGCACAAGTGGTGAAGTAGGTCTGTAGGTGTCTCTGTTCCTCTCTCCTTCTCTTATCTCCCCCTCCCCTCTCAATTCCTTTTTGTCTTATCCAATAAAATGGAGAAAATGGCCACCAGGAGCAGTGGGTTTATAGTGCTGAAACAGAGTGCCTGGAGGAAAAAAAAAAAAAAAAGAGTGTATCTTTTTCAGACTCTGTCTTAATGCCTTTTAAGTCCAGATCTGACCACTGTACCATCTCCCAGATCTCTTTCACAGGGTCCTTTGAACTGTAGGTATGTTTTCTAAAAAAAAAAAAAAAAAAAAAAATACATGTCTTTCCAGTAGCCAGCTCATAAGCCTATGCACTGATGGAAAAGAGCAAGAAAGGCTGACTCTCCAGTGTCTGCCTCCAGATGGACTGACTGGTGGATTCAGCCCCAGGAGGAAAATACAGAGTGAGAGCTGGGCAGTAACAAGGAAAGGTAGAGGCATTACGAGAAGAAGCAGGCAAAATAGAGGTGCATGCACGGAGCAAGCTGTAAGCTTGCATGGCTGGGTGACTGGGGGGTGGGGGGGGTGCACAGTGTGTAGACCCCGTGGCTCTAGTGGGCCACTGCCCCTTCAAGTGGCCATTGCAGGGTGTCCGGCAGACCGGCTAAGAATTCATCACCTCCGCCTCCCCCGCTGGCCATGCAGCTAACTCCACCCTGAGCTGCAATTCAACTTTTCAACTTGGAAAGTAAACACTGGAGACTCAGACAAGTGTGTTGAGGCCAGGAAATGATCAGGAAGTACCTGAGGGAACACAGACATCAGGCCAGAACACACGTTCCCCAGGCACACAGGTTCCTCATACCATTGGGGAAGGAAAAAAGGTGTTGCACAGAGAAATGGGAGTGGTAACAGATGTGGGTGTGACTTAGAAAGGAAGTAAAGGCGGGGCTTATAATCTTATACGAACTAGTGTTATGGGCATGGTCTTTCTCTGTCAAGATGAGCCTACTGACATGTAAGTAAATGGCTCTCGCTCATTCTCTCTCTTTCTCTCTAATAAATAAATCTTTAAGTAAAAGGACTTTGGAAGCCAAGACCACGTCTAATTTCTTGCTTTCCTTTGTCTCTCTTTCTTCCATTGAAATAACACAGGTTTACATCACTGTTTCTTTTTTTTAAATTTATTATATTTATTTATTGGATAGAAACAGTCAGAAATCAATAGGGAAGGAGGAAATAGTGAGGGGAGAGACAGAGAAACACTTGCAGTCCTGCTTCACCACTCAAGAAGTTTCCCCCTGCAGGTGGAAACTAGGGGCTTGATCCTGGGTCCCTATGCACTGTAACGTGCGCTCAACCAGGTGCACCGTCACCCAACTCCCATCACTGTATGTTTCTGAAGGACTTTTTCAGACCTGTTCAAAAGTAAGACCACAAGATTTGTATGCCTGAGGCCCCTGGTTCAATCCCCAGCACAGCATGTGACAGTGGTCTCTCTCCTCAATCATAAATGAAATAAATTAAACAAATAGATGTTTTTAAAAACAAGTTGTTGGGGGCCAGTTGGTGGTCCATGCACAACGACCCTGGTTCAAACCCCGGCTTCCACCTGCAGAGGGTAAGCTTCATGAGGGGTAAAGCTGGTCTGCAGGTTCCTCTCTCTCTCTCCCTCCCTCTCTCTCTCTCTCTCTCTCTCTCTCTGTGTATGTGTCTCTCTCTCCCTCTCCCTTCTTAATGTGTCTCTGTCCTACCTGATAGAAGGGAATGGGGGGAAAATGAGGCCTCCATGAGCTGTGGATTCATTGTGAAGACACCAAACCTTTGAAAACCCTGGTGGAAAAATAAAGTAAGTAAGTAAGTACAGGAGTAAGTACTCCTGTCATGGGGCTAGGGAGACAGCATAATAGTTCTGCAAAAGACCTTCATGCCTGAGGCTTTGAGGTCCCAGGTTCAAACCCCCAACCACTGTAAACCAGAGCTGAGCAGTGCACTGACGAAAAAAAATTAGGGGGCCAGGTGGTGGTGCACATGGTTGAGCACACATGTTACAATGCTTAAGGACCCTGGTTTGAGCCCTTAGTCCCCACCTGTAAGGGGAAAGTTTTGCAAGTGGTGAAGCAGTGCTGCAGGTGTCTCTTTATCTCTCTCCCTCTCTATCATCTACTTCCTTCTTGACTTCTGGCTGTCTCTATACAATAAATAAATACAGATAATAATTTAAAAAAAATTAGTAGGAGGTGACAGGGGTGTCATGTACTGACTTATACCAAGTGTTAGTATGAAAATGTTCCCTAAATCTGATAATTTCAGCAAGACAATGCTACATCATTAAAAATCTATATAAAAAAGTAGGTGGTCGCATCTCACCCATCATCAAAGGGCCAGTTCAGTTCCATCCAGTTCACTGCACTCCCCACCCTTTGTGTCCCCTACTTCTGCCCACCTGTCACCCTCAGTTCTGTGGTTCAATCCAAGGGATGATTCTGGATTTGACTTCGTTCCCTCACTTTCCCCCTCCTCCACCTTCTTTAACATTAGAGCTTTATTGAGTAATGGTTTACAGTATAGTCTTTTATTTTTCCTCTCGCTACTCCCATCATCAAAGGTCTGTGTTCCCACCCCCATAGGTAGCCACTATAGTTCTCCCACAGTTTTCGATAGGTTGATTTTTTTTTTCACATTCATATATTCAGTTCTCTATATTCTTCATACGAATGAAATCAAACATTCTCTTACTTCTGCTGTGTTTCTGCTGAGACTGTTGTTCCACAGCATTAAAAGGCCTCTGGAGCCTTCAAAGGGACTCTCTAGAATTCTCCACTTCCAAAGGAGCAGACACCCACTCTTTGAAGATGGATTTATTTCATGAGAGAGGCCAGAATACCATTTGTTCTACATGTGGTGGTGCTAAGAAGAATCTGAACCTTGGGCCTCGGGCATGCAAATCTGGAGCTCTACTTGCTGAGCCAGCTCTCTTTGAAAGTGCCCAAGCACTGGCATTGAGGACGGGGAGGGAGAGTGACTGCAAGACATCCCTCTTCAGATCAGGCAGTACTCACCAAGCCTGAAAGCAGAGCAGTGTGGACCAGGAGTTGGCACAATGGATAAAGCAATAGACTCTTGGGCATGAGGTCCTGAGTTCTGTCTCTGACATTGCATGTGCCAGAGTGATCTCAGCTGGTACAGGACAGGATGTGCACACCCAAGGCGCACACCCAAGGCTCCAGAGGCCACAAGTTCAATTCCTGGCACCGTGTAATGCCAGAGTTGAGAAATACTCTAGTCTTTTCTCTCTCTCAAAATTAAAAAGAAAAATTTGGGAGCTGGGTGTTAACAGTGGGTTAAGCGCACAAGGACCGGCTCAAGGATCCCAGTTCAAGTCCCCTTGCTTCCTACCTGCAGGGGGTTGCTTCACAAGTGGTGAAGCAGGTCTGCAGGTGTCTTTCTCTCCCTCTCTCTGTCTTCTCCTGCTCTCTCGATTTCTCTCTATTATCCAAGAACAACAACAACAATAATAATAACAACAAGGGCAACAAAAATGGGAAAAAATAGCCTCCAGGAGCAATGGATTCATAGAGCAGGCACCGAACCCCAATGGTAACCCTGGAGGGGAAAAAAAAGTGTGGGGGGAAAAAACAAAGAAAGAAAAAGTTGACCACCAGGGACAGTAAAGGACAGGCACTAAACTTGGTGGCAAAACAAAAACCAAAGTTCTTAGAAAGATGAATAATTTGTAGCAGGTCCTGATAAGAGAGGTTGGGAGAGAGATTTGTAGACTGCAGAGTGAGGAAGACTGCTTGGAAATTCAAAGCATGCGAACAAAAACTGAAAACAATTAACAGGAAAGAGAATAATGGAAGAACTGAGAAGGAAAGTTGAAAAGGTCCCAGAGAGAGTCAGGTGGTAGCGCAGTGGGTTAAGCGCACGTGGTGCGAAGCACAAGGACCAGCGAAGGATCCCAGTTCGAGCCCCCGGCTCCTCACCTGAAGGGGGGGGGTCGCTTCACAAGCAGTGAAGCAGGTCTGCAGGTGTCTGTCTTTCTCTCCCCCTCTTTGTCTTCTCCTCCTCTCTCCATTTCTCTCTGTCCTATCCAACAACGACGACATCAATAACAGTAACAATAAAAAACAAAAGGGATAGGGCACCAAAGTAAAAACCCTGTGGTGAGGGGTAGACATGCAGCTTCCTGGGCCAGTGGGGGGTAGGAGTGGGCGGGAGGGATGGGTCACAGTCTTTTGGTGGTGGGAATGGTGTTTATGTACACTCCTAGTAAAATGTAGTCATATAAATCACTAGTTAATTAATACGAGAGGGGGAAAATTAATTGTATGTCTCGAAGTTTTTTAAAACACAGACTGAGCCTTTTTAATATATAGGCTGTGTATTTGATATGCGGACTCTCTCAAAAGCCTAGACCAAGTAGATCAGAAGCAACCAATAGCACAGCTATATACAAGATACTGGGTACTGTACAGCAAACCCTAACAAAAGGACTTTTCAAAGTTAACCCAATTACCAAATAATGTGATGATAACATTAACTATCGAGTGTCTTTTTGAACCCTAAGACAGCAGGAACCTCACATCTACACTATAGAGCCTCTACTTCCCCCAGTCCTGGAACCCTTGGATAGGGCCCACTTTCCTGCATGCCTCTCCCAATCCATATCAAATAATATTGCATCTGCCGATCGCAACCTAATCAACACAATGATTGCCACCTCAACATGCTTCACTTCAGACTGTGTCCAGAGACTTCGGGTGTGGAATGACAACCCTTCAGCTTCATTACTCGGGTGAGACCTTTCCTTTCATAGTATACTCTAATTCCATCCCAGGTGGTTCACTTTCTAACAAAGTCCCAAAACCTAGATATACACCAGTTTCTGTGAGAGAGAGCATATGTTCACACGTATCCATAAACTACTGCAAAATATATACCTGAAAGCAGAAGTACACTAGAGTTTGCAGTGAGTACCCCCCTAACACTTCCTCTCCACTATTCCAAGCTTTGGGTCCATGATTGCTCAACAATTTGTTTGGCTTTGTACGTTAACTCTCTTTTCAGTCACCAGGTTCCAGATGTCATCACGATGCCGGCCAGGCTTCCCTGGACTGAAGACCCCACCAATGTGTCCTGGAGCTCCGAGTCCCCAGAGACCCACCCTAATAGGGAAAGAGAGAGGCAGACTGGGAGTATGGATCAACCAGTCAATGCCCATGTTCAGCGGGGAAGCAATTACAGAAGCCAGACCTTCTACCTTCTGCAACCCACAATGACCCTGGGTCCATGCTCCCAGAGGGATAGAGAATGGGAAAGCTATCAGGGGAGGGGGTGGGATATGGAGATTGGGTGATGGGAATTGTGTGGAGTTGTACCCCTCCTACCCTATGGTTTTGTTAATTTATCCTTTAATAAAATAAAAAAAAAACACAAAAGGGAAAATAAATAAATAAAATTTTTTAAAAAAAGGTCCCAGAGAGAAGACAAGACACAGAAAACAGAAGAAAGAATCTGTGAGTCGGAGGAAGAGGGCCAAGAGGAAGAGGGCCAATTTTGAGTCAGAGCAGAGCTGGAAAGCAAATAAGAAGAAATGTGGAGGGGCAGATGTCTGCAGAGAGCAAAGGAGAACTTTGCTCAAATGAAGGCATTCATCTCCATATCTGAAAGTCACTTTGTGTTTCCTGCACAAGGAAAACTGAGACCCACTTCAAGCCAAACCACTGTAAGTTCTCTAAAGAAACGGCACCAGAAATTATCCTAAATTTTCTAAAAAGGGGGAGAAAATAGGAGCCAGGCAGTGGTGCCCCCAGTTAAGCGCACATGGCACGAAGCACAAGGACCTGCTCAAGGATCCTGGTTCAGGTCCTCAGCTCCCCACCTGCACAGGGAGTCACTTCACAAGCGGTGAGGCAGGTCTTCAGGTGTCTATCTTTCTCTCTCACTCTCTATATCCCCCTCCTTTCTTCATTTCTCTCTGTCCTGTTGAATAAAATGGAAAAAATAAATGGCCACCAGAAGCAGTGGATTTGTAGTGCTGGCACAGAACCCAGGGATAACCATGGAGACAAAAGAAAGAAGGAAGGAAGGAAGGAAGGAAGGAAGGAAGGAAGGAAGGAAGGGAGGAAGGAAGGAAGGAAGGAGGAGGAAAAATTAGGCCACATGTAGATTTGGAGTCATATTTCTCAATAGTAGTCACAGGAACTGGAAAACAATGGAGCAATGCTTACATCTAAGAGTGGAAATTATATGTAGACAATTACATAGAAAAATTATAGGTAGAAATCTTATACCCAGCTATTATTAATTAGCCCTCCCTCCCTGAAAAATAAAACCAATAGTATAGGTAGATGAGAGAGAAAGAGAGAGAACATATAAGAGATTTACTATATGAATTGTCTCACATAGTTATGGAAGTCAAGAAATCCCACCATCTGTTGTTCACCCACTGGAGAATCAAGAAATCAGGTTCAAAGGTCTAACAATTTAGGAGCCCTTGGTATAAGATCCACACTGGGAATCAGGAGCTGACTCACAAGGCAATGCACACACCTCGCTTTGGTTTGAACTCTGGTACCCATGAGAGCACTCTCATGGACAGCACCAGAGAGAGCTCCAGGGATTGTTGAAGTTTCCTGAGCCCAGATTTCTTGATATTTATTGTCAGTAGAAATTCTATTGCTTTTTACCTAAAGCCTCCATGTTTATAGAACATGTCTGGTTGGTTGTTAACAGGTGCCCAGTAAGTAAGGCTTCAGCCTCTTCTTTTTGTCACAACTCCCTCCCCCTTAAGGCAGAAGCATGAAGAGTGTCAGAGAGTTAAAATGGCAGCCCACAGGTCATGCAAAATGCTTATCTGTACTTCCGACCTCTGGCTATTTCCCTGAACGGTTTGGGGTTTGTGCACAATCAGTGACTGAATATTCCTGAGGCATCAGAAAATTGCACCTGACTAGTGACATTCAGACGAAGACTATTGTAATCAAGGCTTGGTGCCTTCTTGATGTCTCCCATACCTTGAAAGTAATGTGTGCTTTGACAGTTGCTCCTGGATTTATTGTTTTGCCTAAAAGCATCCGTGATCTTCCTGTTCCTTCTGATGTGATTTCATCCATAAATACTTGGCCGAGAGTTCTGATCAGGGGCACACCTGACATTCTCCCACCTCCAGGTGTCTAGGTCTGTCCTTCCAGGCTCTTGAGATAAGCTGTGAAGTGACTGAAGTGATTTTCTCTCAACCCTGAGACGTGTGGGATCTTAGGGCCTTGGCACTTGCCTAAGGGTCTCCTACCTGCAGGTAAGCCATAATGGATGGTGAAGCTGTGCTGTGGTGTCTCTTTGTCTCTCTCTCTTTACTCCTGCCTCTTTATCAATAAAGGAATATAAGTATATTTTGATCTTATGAGATTACTCCATGGTGCTGCACTCGCACTGAAGACCTAAGCTTATTCCCAGACACTGAATTCAAACAAACAAATAAACAAACATCTTTTTTATTTGGGTGAAGCACCTTAACTAATGAAGTCATAACTGTTTTCAAATACTTTTAGTCTCCCTCCACACTGGATTGCTAGAGGTCTTAGTGTGATGGTTAATTTTATATGTCAGTTGATTTGACCTCCAGTTTGTCGAGATGTCTGATAAAAATAGTTTGAGGTGTTTCAGGAAGAGATCAGCATTCGGTTCAGACTAAATCAAGGAAGACCGGGGTGGGTGGTGGCACACCTGGTTGAGCGCACATGTTACAGTGTGCACTGACCCAGGTTCAAACCCCCTGTCCCTACCTGCAAGGGGAAGCTTTGCAAGTGGTAAAGCAGTGTTGCAGGTGTCTCTCTGTCTCTCCCTCTCTATCTCCCCTACCCTCTCAATTTTTGGCTATCTCTATCCAATAAATAAAAATATATAATAATTTTTTAATTAAAGGAGACCCAGCCTCACCAGGGTAGACAGAGACATGATTCAATTTATTGAGAAACTCAACCAAACAAAAGGGAAAAGGAACTCTGCGTCCCTCCTCTCTTTTCAGCTGGGAGAAAAAATGAAAAAAAAAAAAAAAAGCTCAAGGATTCTGGGAGTGTTTGCTCATGAGAAGGAACTAATTAGAGTAGTGGGGGAGGGGCATGAAGAGGGAGCTGGTCAATTACTCTCAATAGCAACCTTTTTTAAAATTCTGTTTATCTTTTCCAGCTGGGTCTGAACATTTCTTTTAAAAAATTTAACCTTATGGGAGTCGGGCGGTAGCACAGCGGGTTAAGCGCAGGTGGTGCCAAGCGCAAGGACCGGCATAAAGATCCTGGTTTGAGCCCCTGGCTCCCCACCTGCAGGGAAGTCGCTTCACAGGCGGTGAAGCAGGTCTGCAGGTGTCTCTCTCTCTCTCTCTTTCTCTCTCTCTCTCCCCCCTCTGTCTTCCCCTCCTCTCTCCATTTCTCTCTGTCATATCCAAAAACAATGACATCAATAATAACTACAACAATAAAACAACAAGGACAACAAAAGGGAATAAATAAATATAAAATTTTTTTAAAGTTTAACCTTATATTTATTTGCTTATTTATTTATTCCTTTTAACCAGAACATTGCCCGGCTCTGACTTCTGGTGGTGCTGGGGATTGAACGTGAAACTTTTGGATCCTCAGGCAGGAAAGTCCTTTGGCATCACCATTATGCTAGTCCCCTGCCCTCACGTAATTCTGTAATAAAAATATAGGTTACTTTTTCCCAGCTTCATTATTGGAACAGCTTGACACACTCACCTACCTCTCAACAGCAAACCAGCACAAAGCGAGTTACACGCATGACGTCACACCACGTGACTTCTCTTCCAAGAAGTTGCTGTTTGAAGAGGAAAGAGGGTTACTTTCCACCCTCAGGGCCCAGTCCCCAAAGATATGACCTCTTGTGGCCCAGGAAGTGGTGCAAGACTTTCAAGTATGAGGTCCCAAGTTCAATCCTCAGCAGTGTGTGTACCAGTCTCTATCTCTCTCTCATAATAAATAAACAAGATCTTTTTTTAAACTTGAAAACAGAAATGTTCCTAAGTCATAGGACTCCTCAATTCCATTTTGGTGGTGCTCTTCCTAACAAAACCACAGAACCTAGATAAAGTCCAGGGCCCATGGGATAGAGCACATGTGCACACGTAGCCATAGTGAAGGGGAAATATACACCTTAAAGTAAAAGTACACAAAGTTTGCAGTGACTCAATAAGTGCAGCAAGCAAGTAGAAAGACCTAAAAAAAAAAAAAAAAAAGACAGTTTCAAATAGTTTCTACTTAGAACTAGACACCCTCCTCACTTACTTCCTATTTCACTTACCTTAATCACTCCAAGGTTAACTTTGTCAGACAAGGTAAGGACTACAAAAGCTGGATAAGGGCAAGAGACCAGCATGATGGTCTTTTGGTCACTATCAGGCCACCCCATCATCGGGCCCTAGTCAGGGAATCCTGGGATTCCCACTTAGATGTGATGGGCTTAGACCTCTAACAGATCCCTCTCTCCACTATCTCTGGTCATCTCCATCAGGAACAACATAGTGGACCCTCTTGTGGCCTCTACAGGACCTTGCCATCAGTGTGGATCAGCAATGGTAGGGACTGTCCCATTCTTCAAAGGGAGGTTGGGTCAACATATTCTGCCACTTGAGGAAGACGGGTCCTGCAATGAGTACAGCCTAGAATGTTCCTAGCTATGACTACAGAATGTGAGCTCAGACCTTCAGGGATACAGAGGTTATACAGGCTCCTGTACTGAATTTGGGCCCCATACCAAATCACTGGGATTTACAGTTAACAATATTTATATATTTGGGAGCTACTCTCTGCCCAGATCCAGCTTTCTAGTCCTATTTCCTACTCTTGACACCATCTCTCCGGACAGTGTCTTTAGCCCACCTGCAAGTTAGCTGTTGGGCTCAGGAAAAAAAACTAGTAAAGTTATGGCCCCCTGGAATAGACCTAAAATAGACCTACTAGCTTTTTCCAAAATGGAGACCCCAAATCTCATCTGCTCTATTCTTGCCTTTAGATTCCTGATTATTTAACAATTTCTTCTGCTTTATATCTTAATGCTTTTTCAGCCACCAAGCTGCAGATGCTACCATGATGCCAACCTGGGATGCTTTTTTTACTTTTCCCCCCTTTTTTTCTGAGTTAGTGGTTTAACAATGGCCTGTGAGGTTATAAGATTACAGGGGTAGAATTCTGTACTGCGCCTACCTCTAGAGTCCTGTGTCCCCACTCTCTCTCCGGAACCACCACAGTTCTCACAAAGTATTAGAGATCGTTTTATTTCTGGGTTGTTTTGCAAGATCACGTTCTACTTCCCTGTATTCTACATGAGTACAGCCACCTGGTAGTTGTCTTTTACCTCCTTGATTACATCACTAAACCTACTCACCTCCAGTCTATCCATTTTGTCCCAAAGGACATGCTATCATCTTAATTTTTTTTTTTGCAGAGTAGTATTCCATGGAATACATATCCCAATACTTCTTTAGCCAGTCACCTGTTGATGGGCATGTAGGCTGCTTCCACTCTTTGGCTCCTGTGAATAATGCAGCTATGAACATAGGGGTGCATGCATCCCTTAAAATCAGTGTTTTTTCCTTTCTTTCCTCCATATCTCTCTCTTTCTCTCTCCTTCTCTCTCTCTCTCTCTCTGATAGAGACAGAGAAATTGAGAGGGAAGGGGAGATAAAGAAGGAAAAAGAGAGACACCTGCAACACTACTTCACAGCTTTGAAGCTTCCTTCCCAGCAAGTGGGTACTGGGGGCTTGAACCCGTGTACTTACGCTTTATAATGTACGTGCTCTACCACATAGCCTGCCTGACTCCCTTGAATTAGTGCTTCCATGTTCTTTGGACAAATGCCCAGGAGTGGTGCTGCTCAATCATATGGTGTTTTCATTTTTATTTGTTTGAGGACACAAATTTTTTTTTAAGATTTATTTACTGATGAGAGAAGGGGGGAGAATGAGAGAACCAAAGGATCAGCCTGGCACATGTACTGCCAGGAGTCAAACTCTGGACCTCACGCTTCAGAATCCAATGTCTTATCCATTGTACCCCCTTCTAGGCCACCACCACCACCACCACCACCCCCATCATCATTATTCACTTTGCCTTACAACTAAGTCCTCAGGAGGACGTTATCTGTGTGTGTGGTTCAGATTTCACAGAAAAAAAAAAAAAAAACACCTCCCCCTTCCTGAAAATCAAACACTACTTCCTACATTGGAGGGATAGCAGTACTTAAAACTGCCCCCCCCAGCAGAGGCAGGCTGGGTGACCCAGCCCCCCCAGTCCCCCTAAATCCACCCCCTCCCCCTAAACCCACCCCCCTCCATTCTGAGTCAAGTCTGACATATGCTTTGCATATGTGGCTGATTTGATAGCCAGGCTGCAGTCCGAGAGGGGCCCACTCAGAAGCACCATATTGATTTTTACCCTTTGCCCAGAATGAAAATGCTCCCCAACTCTCCCTCAGAAATAGCGCCAGCAGACATCACTGCCAGTTCCGAAGGCGGCTCAGAATTGTGGGGGGCTCCATGGAAGTGAGGCTGCAGAGGACATTGGAGATTTAGAAAGAGCTAATTAGACTCATTCCCTCCTCCAAAAAGCACCCACCTTCTAAAAATACAGCAGCGTTTTATTTCTGACCAGGCCTCTCTGTTGGCATAATTGTCTGCTTAGCTTTCTTTTTTTTTCCCTCTAAGCAATCATGCCTATTCTAAGATATTTCATTTCTCAGGACTGGCCTCAGAAGACCTTTTTTGCAAGGCCATTTAAAAAGGTTGAGGGTTGGGCTGCGGGGGGGGGGGGGGTAGCCGAGTGGTTCTCTAAAAAAAAAAAAGAAGACTTTCATGGTTGAGGCAACAAAGGTCCCAGGTTCAATCCACAGTATCACCAGAAGCCAGAGCTGAGCAAGGTTCTGGTGAAAAAATTAATAATAATAATAATAATTCTTTAGAGTAGGGAGATAGTATAATGGTAATGCTGAAGATTTTAGTGTCTGGGGCTCTGAAGTGCCAGGTTTAATCCCAGCACCACCAGAAACCAAAACTAAGCAGATTAATGGTCTCCGGTAGGTTACAGTAGGGTGAATTCTGGTGTGTGTGTGTGTGTGTGTGTGTGTGTGTGTGTGTGTGTGTGTGAGAGAGAGAGAGAGAGAGAGAGAGAAAGGGATTAGGCAATTAGAAGAATCTCAGTTGCAAGAAGAAACTGCCTTTGCCTTTGAGATTCAGGTTCTGTCCTCGTGAGGAACTTTACTTGGTAAACAAAGCCATGCTTTTAATAAGCATGAATTGTCCTCAAATCCATGAAAAATGACAGGTGACAAGCACTAGTTGTGGCACACCTGCATGAGCACACGCTACCATGCACAAGGACTCAGATTCAAGCGCCCTAGTCCCCAGCTGCAAGGGTGGGAGTTTCATGAGCAGTGAAGCAGTACTGCAGCTCTCTCTCTCTCTCTCTCTCTCTCTCTCTCTCTCTTTCTCTCTCTCTCCTCTTCCTTTATCAATTTCTCTCTGTCCTATCAAATAAAATAAATAAGTATTAAAAAAAAGAGAGACATATCCCAGTCACTCCCTGGGAAGAAGTGACTTGTTTTATAGTTGGATCAACTCAGGGTAACTGAGACAAAGCTTTTCACCCAGCACTTGAGGTTGACAAGAAATTCTGACTTTGTCTCTTTTCCCTGTTTATCCTTCTCAGTTAAGGTTGAACACAGCTGGGAATAACTAACTCACTCACCTGACAATTTCCTGCCTTAAAAGACATCTTTACTTGTGGACAGAAGCCACAACAAGGAAGAGGACAGAGAGGGGTATATGGTAAACTTGGTGGGAAGGATCTGGTGTGTGTGGGGGGTGTCTTCCCTCCACCACAGCCATTAACTGTGTCTCCAGGATAACAGAGGTTCTCATCTGGAAGTCTCCCAGACCTTGCCCCATATTGGGTCAAGTATAGCTCTGTGTCCCCATGGCAGGTGGGCATTATTCTCTAACTCCCTGGAGATGTACCCACAACCCACAGTCTGGTCCTGCATATGATCACACTGGGTTACAGGTCACTGCAGATGTCAGTAGGCTGAGAATTCTGAGATGTAGAGATTATCCCAGATCATCTCAGAGAGTCTTAAATGTCATCATGTGTCCTTATCAGACATTTATTCAAAGAATAAAGTTCAAAAGGAAATGGCAGAAATACTCTTAAGAATTAAAAAGGAAAAGGACCTCCAACCAAGATTATGCTACCCTGCTAGTCTATCATTCAGATTGCAGATACAAGCTTATCAGCCTGGTGGCTGTGTGGAGACCAGGTGATGGACTGACACTCATGGCTTTGGAGCAGTGATGAGGTTCTGGAGAAGCCCAGGCAGAAGTAGTGATGGTTCAGACTCAGATAGAAGTGAGTGAGATGGGGAGAAGTAGGTAGATTCTAAATGGACAAAGGAAGTTCGAGTGGGTGGTGGATTGGAGTAATGGTGAGTGGGAGGGTACAGTGGAGGTTATACTTGTAGGTCTCTTCTGGTTTGCTGGAGCAGGGGGGGGTGACCAGATATTCTAAGAACTCTTACAAAAAACCCAGGTTTGAGAAAAGAAGAGGATTAGTGTTCTGTGTTTTTAGATAGAGACAAAGGCATAGAGAGGCAGAGAGATGGAAAGAAAGAGAGAGAGAGATACCATAGCACCAAAGCTTCCTCCAATGAAGTGAGGGCTGGACTCCATCCTAAGCGGTGCATATGGCAGAGCAGCACACTATCCAAGTGAGCTATTTTACTGACCCAGGTCCCGTTAGAAGTGTCTATGTTTCCCACTTTCCCCAAGGAAATCCAATTCCTGGCATGTTATCTCAAGGTCTGATCCAGAATTATTGTTTAAAAAATTATTTACAAGAAAGAGACTTGTAGCACTTATGCAAAGCCAGGGATTGAACTCAGGACCCTACTCTTTTTTTAAAATTATTGTTTCTTTATTGTGGAATTAATGTTTTACATTCAACAGTAAATACAATAGTTTGTATATGCATAACATTACCCAGTTTCCCATATAACAATACAACCCCCACTAGGTCCTCTATCATCCTTCATGGACCTGTATTCTCCCCACCCCAGAGTCTTTTACTTTGGTGCAATATGCCAATTCCATTTCAGGTTCTACTTGTGTTTTCTTTTCTGATCTTGTTGTTCAACTTCTGCCTGAGAGTGAGATCATCCCATATTCATCCTTCTGTTTCTGACTTATTTCACTCAACATGATTTTTTATTTTTTTTAATTCATTTCTTTATTGGGGAATTAATGTTTTCCATTCAACAGTAAATACAATAGTTTGTACATGCATAACATTCCCCAGATTCCCATTTAACAATACAACCCCCACTAGGTCCTCTATCATCCTTAATGGACCTGTATTCTCCCCACCCATCCACCCACCCCAGAGTCTTTTACTTTGATGCGATATGCCAATTCCATTTCAGGTTCTACTTGTGTTTTCTTTTCTGATCTTGTTTTTCAACTTCTGCCTGAGAGTGAGATCATCCCATATGCATCCTTCTGTTTCTGACTTATTTCACTTAACATGATTTTTTCAAAGTCCATACAAGATCAGCTGAAAACGGTGAACTCACCATTTTTTACAGCTGAGTAGTATTCCATTGTGTATATATACCACAACTTGCTCAGCCACTCATCTGTTGTTGGACACCTGGGTTGCTTCCAGGTTTTGGCTATTACAAATTGTGCTGCCAAGAACATATGTGTACACAGATCTTTTTGGATGGATGTGTTGGGTTCCTTAGGATATATCCCCAGGAGAGGAATTGCAGGGTCATAGGGTAGGTCCATTTCTAGCCTTCTGAGAGTTCTCCAGACTGTTCTCCACAGAGGTTGGACCAATTGACATACCCACCAGCAGTATAGGAGGGTTCCTTTGACCCCACACCCTCTCCAACATTTGCTGTTGTTACCTTTTCTGATGTAGGACATTCTCACAGGAGTGAAGTGGTATCTCATTATTGTCTTTATTTGCATTTCTCTGACAAACAGAGACTTGGAGCATTTTTTTCATGTGTTTTTTTGCCTTTTGGATCTCTTCTGTGGTGAATATTCTGTTCATGTCCTCTCCCCATTTTTGGATGAGGTTATTTGTTGTCTTGTTGTTGAGTTTGGCAAGCTGTTTATATATTTTGGTTATTAAACTCTTGTCTGATGTATGGCATGTAAAGATCTTCTCCCATTCTGTGAGGGGTCTCTTGGTTTGGGTAGCGGTTTCTTTTGCTATGCAGAAGCTTTTTAATTTGATGTAGTCCCATAGGTTTATGCTTGCCTTAGTCTTCTTTGTAATTGGATTTGTTTCATTGAAGATGTCTTTAAAATTTATGCAGAAAAGAGTTCTGCCAATATTTTCTTCTAAGTATCTGATAGTTTGTGGTCTAACATCCAAATCCTTGATCCACTTGGAATTTACTTTTGTACTTGGTGAAATACAGTGATTCAGTTTCATTATTCTGCATGTTTCAACCCATTGTTTCCAACACCATTTGTTGAAGAGACTCTGCTTTCCCCATTTAATAGTCTGGGCACCTTTGTCAAAGATTAGATGTCCATAGGTGTGGGGCCTCACTTCTGGGCTTTCAACTCTATTCCACTGGTCAGTGTGTCTATTCATGTTCCAGTACCAAGCAGTTTTGATGACAATGGCTCTATAATACAATTTGAGATCTGGGAGTGTGAGGCCTCAGGTTCTGTTCTTTTTTCTCAAGATTGTTTTGGCAATTCTAGGTCTTTTCTGGTTTCAGATAAACATTTGTAGCATTTGTTCTATTCTCCTAAAAAATGTGCTTGGGATCTTGATGGGGATAGCATTAAATCTGTAGATGGCTCTGGGTAGTATATTCATTTTGATGATGTTAATTCTATCAACCCATGAACATGGAATATCTTTCCACTTCTTTGTGTCTTTTTCAATTTCTTTGAGTAGTGATTCATAATTTTCAGTATACAAGTCTTTCACTTCTTTGGTTAGATTTACTCCTAGATATTTTATTGTTTTTGTTGCTATAGTAAAAGGAATTGATTTCTGGATTTCAATTTCTTCTAGCTTAGTGTTTTCATAGAGGAATGCCACTGACTTCTGAATGTTAATTTTATAGCCTGGCACCTTACTGTATTGCCTGATGATTTCCAAAAGCTTCTTGCTGGATTCCTTAGGTTTTTCTGTGTATACTATCATGTCATCTGCAAATAAGGAGAGTTTGACTTCTTCTCTTCCAATCTGTATCCCTTTAATTCCTTGCTCCTGCCTGATTGCTATGGCAAGAGCTCCCAACACTATGTTGAATAGTAATGGTGATAGTGGGCAGCCCTGTCTAGTACTTGATCTGAGGGGAAATGCTTCCAGTTTTTTACCATTGAGTATGATGTTGGGTATAGGTTTGCTATATATAGACTCCATTATCTTCAGGAATTTTCCATCTATTCCCATTTTTTGTAGTGTTTTGATCATAAAGGGATGTTGGATTTTGTTAAAGGCATTCTCTGCATTTATTGATATGACCATGTGGTTTTTGGTCTTGCTTTTGTTGATGTGGTGGATCACATTGATTGATT
This sequence comes from Erinaceus europaeus, assembly GCF_950295315.1. Classification (NCBI taxonomy): domain Eukaryota; kingdom Metazoa; phylum Chordata; class Mammalia; order Eulipotyphla; family Erinaceidae; genus Erinaceus; species Erinaceus europaeus. The sequence continues at coordinate 118,913,698 of NC_080170.1, forward strand.
TACATATATTAAACCAACCTTGCATGCCTGGGATAAACCCCATGATGAACAATCTTTTTAATATACTGCTGTATCCGGTTGGCTAGAATTTTGTTCAATATTTTCACATCTATGTTCATCAGTGATATTGGTCTGTAGTTTTCTTTTTTGGTTGTGTCCCTGTCTGCTTTTGGTATCAGAGTGATGTTGGCTTCATAGAAGCTGGCAGGGAATATTCCAGTGTCTTCAATCTTCTGGAAGACTTTTAAAAGTAGAGGTATTAGTTCTTCTTTGAAGGTTTTGTAGAATTCATTTGTAAAATCATCTGGTCCAGGACTTTTCTTTTTGGGGAGATTTTTGATAACTGTTTCAATTTCATTAGCTGTGATGGGCCTGTTCATGTTATCTACTTCCTCTTTACTTAGTTTTGGAAGTTGGTAGGTATCTAGGAAATCATCCATTTCTTCCAGGTTCTCTAGCTTGGTGGCATATAGTTGATCATAGAAGCCTCACATGATATGTTGAATTTCTGCAGTGTCTGTTGTGATAACTCCTTTTTCATTTACTGTCTGGTTTATTTGGGTCTTCTCCCTTTTTTGTTTTGTGAGTCTGGCTAAAGGTTTGTCGATTTTGTTCACTCTTTTGAAGAACCAACATTTACTTTCGTTGATCTTTTGTATGGTTTTCTTATTCTCAATGTTATTTATTTCCTCCCTAAGTTTAGTGATTTCCGTCCTTCTGGTTGCTTTAGGGTTCCTTTGTTCTTCTTCTTCTAGGTCTTTAAAATGTGCAATCAGGATGTTCATTTGTGCTTTTTCTTGTTTCCTAATGTGTGCTTGTATAGCTATGAACTTCCCTCTTAGTACTGCCTTAGCTGTGTCCCAAATATTTTGATAGCTTCTGTCTTCATTTTCATTGAAGTCTCAAAACATTTTGATTTCTTCCTTGATTTCCTCTTTGACCCAGAGGTTGTTAAGAAGTGTACTGTTGAGCTTCCACATTTTGGGACTGTTACTAATCTTTTTCTGATTGTTAAGTGTTAGTTTAATTCCACTGTGGTCTGAGAAGATGCTTGGGATGATTTCAATGCTCTTGAATTTTATGATGCTGTCTTTGTGGCCTAACATATGGTCTTTCCTTGAGAATGACCCATGTGGATTTGAGTAAAATGTGTATTCCAGTTTCTTGGGATGAATGACTCTGAAAATGTCCAATAGTTCTAGTTTATCTATCTCTTCATTTAGTTCCCTTATGTCTTTGTTGATTTTCTGTCTGGATGATGTGTCAAGTTTGGAGAGTGGGGTGTTGAAGTCCCCTACTATGACTGTGTTGCTGTTAATATATTGCTGTAGCTCTTTCAGTAGATGTTTGATGTATTTAGATGGCTTCTCATTGGGTACATAGATGTTAATAATTGTTAAGTCCTTTTGATTGACTGATCCTCTGAGCATTAAGTAGTGTCCATTCCTAATTTTTTAATCTTATCTATTTTAAAGTCTATCATGTCAGATATGAGAATAGCTGTTCCTGCCCTTTTTTGTGGGCCATTGGCTTGTATGATAGTTTTCCATCCTTTCACTTTATGTCTGTGTTTGTCTTGTTGAGTTAGGTGGGTTTCCTGTAGACAGCATATTGTTGGGTTGTACTTTCTGATCCATCTTCCTACTCTGTGTATTTTAATAGATGAATTCAGGCCACTGACATTTATTGATATCAAAGACTGAAGATATTTTAACGCCATTCTTGTAGAGTTTGAGAGTGTTCTGATATATGGCCTATTTATGGTGGTCTGATTGTTTATAGGAGACCTTTCAGAACTTTTTTCAGGGAAGGCTTGGTGATAGTTGATTCCTTCAACTGTTGCTTGTCTGAGAAGGTTTTGATGCCTCCATCTAGTCTGAATGACAGTCTAGCACGATATAGTATTCTTGGTTGAAAGCCTTTCTCATTGAGCACTCGATAGATATCTTGCCATTCTCTTCTGGCCTGTAGTGTTTGTATGAAGAAGTCTGCTGCTAATCTTACGGGTTTTCCTTTGTAGGTGACTCTTTGTTTTTCTCTTGCAGCCTTCAGGATCCTTTCTTTGTCCTTATTCCTTTCCATTCTAAGTATGATATGTCTTGGTGTCTTTAGGTCTGGTTTAATTCTGTTTGGGACCCTCTGGGCTTCTTGAATCTTTATGTCTTTGATGTTGTCTAGACTAGAGAAGTTTTCAGCTATTATGGCCTGGAGAATGCTTTCTTCCTCTCCTTCTCTTTCTTCCTCTGGTATGCCAATAATGTGTATATTGTTTCTTTTGAAATCATCCCATAGGACTCTGTTGTTGTTTTCATCATCTCTTAATCACTTTTTGAGATCTCTTACTTCTTTTTTAATTGTCTCTAATTCATCCTCAATCTTGCTAATTCTGTCTTCAGCCTCATTAATTCTATTCTCTCTGCCCTCTACTGTTTTCTGGAGTTCATCTATTTTGTTTCCCTGTTCTGATACTGTTTTATCTTGTTCAGCTAGTTGCTTTCTTAGCTCAGTGATTTCAGCTTTCATCTCTCTAATAACCATGAGATAATTAGTATTTTCTTCCATAGTCTCATTTGTTGTTCCTGTATTTCTGATTACAATTTTTCAAATTCCTTACTCACTCCTGTTATTATTTCCTTAGCTAGTGTTTGGATGTTGAACTCGTTATTTTGTGCTTCACCCTCTGGGGAACTTTTAGCTGGACTCTTGTCGTGGTTTGTTTTTCCAATATTTCTTCTTGTTGTTTTAACCATTTTATATATTATGTTATGAGTTCCCTCTCTCAGTACTTTTCAAATTACTGATCACTATTTCCTGGATTGACTTGTGTCTAAGTACGTTAATTAAAGGGTTCACAGTGGTGGAAGTTAACAGTTGTTTCACTAGTATTTTAATCCCAGAGTTGGAGCTCAGTGGTTTAAAAGCCTCTTTTTTTTTCTTCCCTATAAGCTATGGGAGCCTGAGGGCTTTTAAACTATCAATAGGCTTCTTAGCTTAATCACTGACTCCTGACCAAGAGATAAAGCAGGGTTTTGCAGAGATAATCCAGTCTTTATGCAAAGACTTTCACAGCCCCACAGCTATGCCATAGAGGTATAGGTCTTCTCCTGAGTTTCCTGGTTAGATCTCTGTCCCCTGGTGTCCCTCCCTGTTGTTGCTCTGGATTCTGAGGGCAGTAGCAATGGAGACTCAGAGTTGCACTTGGCGAGTCTCTGGGGAGTCCTCTCCTCCCTTCAGCTGTCCCCTTGTTGGTGGAGCAGACTGGAGGTGGTGTCTCAACTGATAAACTGCTGGACTGTTAGCAGTCACTTAATCTCTCCCTACGCTCCTCTCTGTCACCAGCCACATGTGTTTGTACTCACCGGTGATTTAGTGGGTTCCTGTGGTCATTCTAGTCCTGTCTTGTTTCAGTCCTGGGTGATCTCCTTTGGTATATTCCTAGTTGATCCCGGAGAGGAGAGGAGAGGAGAGGAGAGAAAGAGATCTGCTGCTGCTCATAGCTCTGCCTCCGGAAGTCAGGACCCTACTCTTAAGAGTCCAATTCTTACTCTTAAAAGTCCACCTCTAGGACCTCTCATTGAGAATGTGTTATTCTCAAGCATGCCCCTGATTCTGGATGGATAAAGGACATGGTCACCATAGGCTGAGCCTTGTGAGCTTTGAAAGACCTTCATGACCTCCATGAGATTTAGTTTCTGAGAATATAGCATGAGAAGGGAAGAGGCCAGGAGAGACACTTAATAAATATTACTGTCTGAGAACTAAAGAGGAGGTGAAGAAGGGTGTGACAATCAGGAAAGTATACATCTCAGGGCAGCCAAACATTGGCTTGCAATTTTCCTGGAGAAATGTCCTTTACAGCAGGGCTCACCTCTGTTTGGAGTTCCTGGCTGTAAGCTTTCTATCTATTCTTCAGTGATGCCATTGGGGTGTAGTGTCAGCCTCATACAATACAGAAATGATTGAGTGTGGCCATGCTCCAGCAAAATTCATTTATAAAAACAGGCAGAAGGCCAGATTTAGTCCACAGAGAGTAGCTTGTTGAACCTTCCTTTAGAGTAACACTACATGCCTCTCCCCAGGGAAGGGGGTGGGGGGTAATAGAAGTGAAGGGTGTGTTGTTTGTTGGAGAACTCAAGCCCTCTCCTCTGACTTAAAGCAGAGTTCAGACACAAATGTGGAAAGTTGGAAACTGCATTGAGCAGGACACCAGGAGATGGCCACAGCTATTCTGTGCACACCAAAAAAAAAAAAAAAAAAAAAAAACGAATGTCCAGCCTCCTTCTAAACTGAGGGACTGCAGATTCACTTGATCAAGCAAACTAGCTGTGGTCCCCAAGCCAAGCTTTACCAGAAACAAAAGGGATATTTGTGGGTCTGACTTCATGGCCCTTCTCTCTCATCTCAATTGTTGCAAATTCAGGACTGCTTCCTGAATTTGGAACAGCTAAGGGAGTATCAGTTCCTCATTTGAGCTGCCACTGAGGTCCTGTCTCTTTGGTGATGATAGACAGCTCTTCTGGAAAACTCCTGAAAGGTTGTCTCCCCGGGTGAAGCCTGCTTGCATCTGTTTTCTCTTCTGAAGAGGGAGAACACGTGACAGCCCTTGGGTTTGAGGAACGTGTTTTATGTGATGCCTGTTGACGTCACTCTCCTGACTGAGGAGTGCAGCTGGGTGAAAGCCACATGAGAATGTGGTGTCTGACTGTGGAGATTCCACAGGAGCCTCTGTTGAATGTCATCTCTGTCTCACACTCAGATGTCCGCCACCATCACTCAGCACTAGCAAGAGGTTTTGTGCCAATGAAACAAGAATTAAATCTTCTTTTCTTTCTTTCTCCCTCCCCTTCTCCTCTTCCTTCTTTTCCTTCTCCTCCTTACTTCTTTTCCTTCTTTCCTCTTTCTTTTATGTTTAAGATTTTATTCATTTATAAATGAAGAATGATAGAGAAAGAGAAGAACCTGATATCACTCTGGTACATGTGTTGCCAGGGACCTCATGCTTGAGAGTCCAACACTTTATCTACTGGACCACCTCTTGGAACATTTTCCTCTTTCCTTCCTTCCTTCTCTTTCTTTCTTCCACTCATTCATTTATTTGTTCTCTCTCTTCTTTCTTTATTAGGGGATTAATTGTTTACTGTTGACAGTAAAATACAATAATTTGTACATGCATAACATTTCCCAGTTTTCCACATAACAATACAGCCCCCACTAGGTCCTTCTCTACCAACATGATGGTCTACCATCATGTTCAGAGACCTAAATCCTCCCTCCCACCCCAGAGTCCTTTACTTTGATGCAATACACCAACTCCAGTCCAAGTTCTTCTTAGTATTTTCCCTTCTGATCTCATTTTTCAACTTCTGTCTATGAGTGAGAAAATCCTGTATTCAACTTTTTGTTTCTGACTTATCTCACTTAACATGATTCCTCCAATTTCCACCCAAGATGGCGTAAAGAAGGAGAATTCACCATTTTTAATAGCTGGGTAGTCTTACATTGTGTATATAGACCACAACTTGTTCAGCCATTCATTGGTTGTTGGACACCTGGGTTGCTTCCAGGTTTTGGCTATTACAAATTGTGCTGTTATGAACATAGGTATACACAGATCTTTTTGGATGGGGGTGTTGGCTCCCTTAGGATATATCCCCAGGAGAGGAATTGCAGGATCATAGGGTAGGTCCATTTCTAGCCTTCTGAGAGTTCTCCAGACTGCTCTCCACATGGGTTGGATCAATTTACATTCTCACCAACAGTGAAGGAGGGTTCCTTTGTTTCCACAACCTCTCCAGCATTTGTTGTTGCTACCTTTTCTGATTTATGGCATTCTCATGGTGTGAAGTGGTATCTCACTGTTGTCTTTATTTGCATTTCTCTGAAAATCAAAGACTAGGAGCATTTTTTCTTGTGTTTCTCAGCCTTTTGGATCTCTTCTGTGGTGAATATTCTGTCCATGTCCTCCCCCCCATTTTTGGATAGGGCCATCTGTTTCCTTGTTACTGAGTTTGTTGAGCTCTTTATTTATTTTGGTTATTAGGCTCTTGTCTGATGTATGGCATGTAAAGATCTTCTCCCACTCTGTAAGGGGTCTCTTTATTTGGGCGGTAGTATCTTTTGCTGTGCAGAAGCTTTTCAATTCGATGTGGTCCTATTGGTTTATTTTGGATTTAGTCTTCTTTGTAACTGGATTGGATTCATTGAAGATGTCTTTAAAATATATACAGAAAAGAGTTCTGCCAACATTTTACTACAAGTATTTTGATAGTTTCTGGTCTAACATGAAAGTCCTTGATCCACTTGGAATTTACTTTTCATTCTCTTATATGTTTCAACTCAATTTTTCCAACACCATTTGTTGAATAGACTCTCCTTTCCCCATTTAATAGTCTGGACACCTTTGTCAAAGATTAGATATCCATAGTTGTAGGGGCTTACTTCTGGCTCTCAGTTCTTTCCACTGGTCAGTGTGACTATCTATGTTCCATTACCAAGCAGTTTTGATCACAATGGCTCTATAATACAATTTGAGATCTGGGAGTGTGATGCTTCCAGTTTAGTTATTTTTTCTCAAGATTGTTTTGGTGATTCTAGGTCTTTTTTGGTGCCAGATAAACATTTGTAGCTTTTGTTCTATTCTCCTAAAAATTTTGTTGGGATCTTAATGGGAATTGCATTAAATTTGTATATGGCTCTGAGTAGTATATTCATTTTGATGATGTTAATTCTTCCAACCCATGAACATGGAATAACTTTCCACTTCTTTGTGTCTTTTTCTATTTCCTTGGTTAGTGACTCATAATTTTCAGTATATAAGTCTTTCATTTCTTTGGTTAGGTTTATTCTTAGATATTTTATTGTTTTGTTGCTATAGTAAAAGGAATTGAATTCTGAATTTCTTCTTCTGCTATCTTAGTGTTTGCATAGAGGAATGCCACTGACTTTGGGATGTTAATTTTGTAGCCTGACACTTTACTATATTGCCTGATAATTTCCAAAAGCTTCCTGCTGGATTCTTTTAAGTTTTTCTGTGTATACTCTCATGTCATTTGCAAATAGGGAGAGTTTGACTTCTTCTCTTCCAATCTGTATCCCTTTAATTCCTTGCTCCTGCCTGATTGCTATGGCAAGAACTTCCAACATTATGTTGAATAATAATGGTGATGGTGGGCAATTGTGTCTATTACCTGATCTGAGAGGAAATTCATCCAGTTTTTCACAATTGAGTATGATGTTGGCTGTAGATTTGCTGTATATGGACTCCACTATCTTCTGGAATTTTCTATCTATTCCCATTTTTTTATTCCATCATAAAGGGATGTTGGATTTTGTCAAAGGCTTTCTCTGCATTTATTGATAAAACCATGTGGTTTTTGGTCTTGCTTTTATTTATGTGGTGGATCAAGTTGATTGATTTACTTATATTGACTTAACCATGCATCCCTGGGATAAACCCCACTTGGTCATGATGAGCAATCTTTTAATGTACTGCTGTATCTGATTGGATAGAATTTTGTTCAATATTTTAGCATCTATGTTCATTGGACATATTGGTTGTATTGCTTTCTTTTCTTTCCTTTTTCTTTTCTTTTCTTTTTTTGGTTGTGTCCCTGTCTGCTTTTGTTATCACAGTGATGTTGGCTTCATCGAAGCTGGAAGGGATTATTCCTGTGTCTTCAGTCTTTTGGAAGACTTTTAAAAGTAGAGGTATTAGCTCTTCCTTGAAGGTTTTGTAGAATTTATTTGTAAAGCCATCTCATCCAGGACTTTTATTCTTGGGAATGTTTTAGATAGCTACTTCAATTTCTTTGGCTTTCATATTTTCTATTTCCTCTTCATTTAATTTTGGAAGTTTGTTGGTATCTAGGAACTCCATTTCTTCCAGGTTCTCTAGCTTGGTGGCATATAGTTTGTTGATAGAATCCTTGCATGATACATTGGATTTCTGTGGTATCTGTTGTGTTATCTCCTCTTTCTTTTGCAAGCCTATGCATCTGAGTCTTCTTCCTCTTTTTTTTTTTACTCTTTTGAAGAACCAGAATTTTGCTTCATTGTTCTTTTGTAAGATTTTCTTATTTTCAGTGTTATTTATTTCTGTCCTAGGACTCCCTTGTTCTTTTTCTTCTTCTAAGTTCTTTTGTTCTTCTTCTTCTAGGTCTTTAAGGTGTGTAATCAGGTGTGTAATTATTTGAGCTTTTTCTCATTTCCTAATGTGTGCTTGTATGGCTATGAACTTCCCTATCAGAACTGCCTTAGCTGTGTCCCAAATATTTTGATAGCTCATATCTTCATTTTTATTGAACTCTCAAAATATTTTGAATTCTTCCTTAATTTTCTCTTTCACCCAGTAGTTGTTAAGTAGTGTAGTGTCGAGTTTCCATATTTGGGGACTTTTACTAATCTTTTGTTTATTGTTAAGTGCTAATTTAATTTCACTGTGGTCTGAGAAGATGCTTGGGATGATTTCAGTGCTCTTGAATTTGTTGACACTGTCTTTGCAGCCTAACATATGTTCTGTCCTTGAGAATGACCTATGTGGACTTGAGTAGAATGTGTATTCCAGTTTCTTGGGATGAATGATTCTGAAAATGTCCAATAGTTCTAGTTTATCTATCTCTTCATTTAGCTCCCTCATTTCTTTACTGATTTCCTGTATGGATGATGTGTCAAGTTGAGAGAGTGGGATGTTGAAGTCCCCTATTATTATTGTTTTGCTGTAGCTCTTTCAGTAGGTGTTTGATATATGTAGATGGCCTCTCATTGAGTGCATAGATGTTAATAATCATTACATTCTCTTGATTGACTGACTGATCCTCTGAGCATTAAGTAATGTCCATGCCTATCTTTTCAAAGTTTATTTATTTTAAAGTTTATCATGTCAGATATGAGAATAGCTGTTCCTGCCTTTTTTATGGTCCATTGGCTTGTATGATGGTTTTTCATCCTTTCACTTTGAATCTGTGTTTGTCTTGTTGAGTTAGGTGGGATTCCTGCAGACAACAAGGTTGTGTTCTGTTTTCTGATACATCTTCCTACTCTCTGCCTTTTAATTAGTGAATTCAGGCCATTGAAATGTATTGGTATTATGGAATGAAGATATTTAATGTCATTATCCTAAAATTTTAGGGTCTTCTGATATATGATATGATTATGATGATATGATTGTTTATTAGAGATCTTTCAGAACTTTTTGAAGGGCATGCTTGGTGACACAGTTGATTCCTTCAACTGTTGCTTGTCTGAGGAGGATTTTATGCCTCCATCTAGTCTGAATGACAGTCTAGCAGGATACAGTAGTCTTGGTTGAAAGCCTTTCTTATTGAGCACTCAATAGATATCCTGCCATTCTCTTCTGGCCTGTAGTGTTTGTGTGGAGAAGTCTGCTGCTAATCTTATGGGTTTTCCTCTGTAGGTGACTCTTTGTTTTTCTCTTGCAGCCTTCAATATCCTTTCTTTATCCTTATTCCTTTCCATTCTGAATATTATGTGTCTTGGTGTGTCTTGGTGTCTTTAAGTCTGGGTTAATTCTGTTTGGGACCCTCTCAAATTCCTGTGTAGGGAGGTTGTGGGGATGTGGTGGATCCTGGCAGGGCTTTACCTGAGAGGTGAGTCCATCCTGTTAGTCTCTCTCTCTAGGGAGGGGTTGAACAAAAGGGGGGGACACAGGAACCTCAAAAGGTCATGGGCCATATAAGACTTCCCTGCTCCACAAAACATCCTGCATCTTCCTGTCTCCAGGAGCCGGCATTCCTTAAAACATTAAGACTGTTCCACCCTGCATTCCTTTTATTATCTACATAGCAGTCTTCTGCTTTGTCTTGCAAATGACTAAAGGTCTCCTTCCTAATTCCCAGCAGGGTATTGCTAATACTACCAGTTGAACCCCTAGCAACAGTTGCTGGGGAGATCCATACCATTCCCAGCCCCTTCTGCCTTTCTCCGCCCTTTTCCTAACCATGTGTGGTATCATCAAGCCACTTCCATTTCTGTCTTGTCTCTTCCATGTCCCAAGCTGGAAGAGAGTGGGCAGGCAGACCAAAAGGCAGACTCCAGCCATTTCGGTTTGCACCATGTGGCTTTACCAGGTGTGCTACCACCTCTGGGACACTTGGATGAATAAAGATTTGAATTGCCTTGCCTCCATGACTTGGTTCCTGGGTCATCTCTCTCGCGCACGTGACACTAGCCCAACATTCTTGGACCTTTATGTTTTTTTATCTTGTTTAGAATAGGGAATTTCTCAGCTATTACATCATGTAGAATGCTTTCTTCCCCTCCCTTGTTTTCTTCCTCTGGTAAGCCAGTAATGTGAATATTACTTCTTTTGAAGTTATTTCATATGTCTCTGTTGTTGTTTTCAGTATCTCTTAATCACATTTTGAGATCTCTTGCTTCTTTCTTCGTTTTCTCTACTTCATGCTCAATCTTGATAATTCCGTTTTCTGCCTCAATTATTCTGTTCTTTGTCTCCTCTGTTGTTTTCTGAAGCTCAACTATTTTGTTCTGTTTTGTACCCTGTTCTGAGTCTGTATGAGCTTTTCAGCTAGTTGTGCTTTAGCTCAGCTATTTCAGCTTTCAACTCTCTAATTACCTCAAGATAATTAGTGTTTTCTTTAGAGTCTCATTTGCTGTGTCCCCATTTCTGATGATATTACTTTCAAAAGCTTTCCTCACTCCTGTAACTGAAGCCTCAACTAGTGTTTGGATGTTGTCATCATACTTAAGTTCTTTTACCTTCTGTGGGTTTTTATATAGGTTTTTATCCTGTTTCATTTCTCCAATGTTTCTTCTTGGTTTAGCCATTTTATGTGGTTGTGAGGTCCCTTTCTCAGTAGTTTTCAATCTACTAATCACACTTGCCTGGACTGACTTGCGTCTAAGTAAAATACTTAAATAGTTCACAGCTGTGCAAATGAACAGTTGTTTCAATGTTATCTCAATCGTTGAGGTGAAGCACAGTGGCTGTTAACCCCTCTTATGTTCTTTATCTTCCTGAAGGCTATAGAGCCTGAGGTCTTTTTAACTCTAAGTAGATTTTTTAGCTTAATCATTCACTTGGGTAGCAAGAGATAAAACAGGGTGGGGAGAGATAACACTGTGGTTATGCAAGTAGACTCCCATTTCCTGAGGGCCCAAAGCCTCAGGCCAAATTCAGCTCCTCTCCTAGCAGTCCTTGGCCCTGTGAGTTTCTTAAAAAATGTTTGTACTCCGTGGGTCTGAGGCAGTTATTCACTGTTTCTCCCCATTCATCAGGAGAACAATTTGGAAAGGCTCCCAGTATACAGCCCCACCTCCAGACTAGTGGGACTGTAGATCTTCTCCTGAGTTTCTCTGGTCAGTTCTTTGCCCCCTGATGTCAGCACAGGGCCTCCCTGCTGCTGCTCCAGGCTTCAAGGGACAGTAGCAATGGAGAGTCACAGTTGCAATTGGTGAGACTTACGGGGTCCTCTCCTCTCTTCAACAGTGTTTTTGTTGACCAGAGGTGGCTCTTAAACTGACAAACTTCTGGGCTGTTACCAGCCACTCCCAAGTGGATATGGGTTTTTGGCCCCAGGAATCTTTCCTTAAGCTCCTCTCTGTCCATGAGCTACACTTGTTTGTAGTCACTCAGGACTTGGTAGTTTCTCAATGTAATCCTCATCTTGCCTTGTGATCCTCTTTGCTGTTCCTAGTTGACCCTGAGAGCGAAACACAGCTGCTGCTGCTCTGTAATCCTGCCTCCAGAAGTCTCAAGCCTCTTTTATTTTTATTTTTCTTTCTCCTACTACTTCTCCTTAACCTTATCCTTCCTCTTCTTCCTCCTTCTATTCCTCTTTATCCTTCTCCTCCCCTTTCATCATTATCACAAGTATTGATTTGTAACCTGATTACAAAATACAGACAAGAAATTGTTGAGCTAGCTCACCAGGGAGGGTACATGTCCTGCCATGCCTGTGGCCAGGTTGAAGCCCCAGCACCACATGGGAGGTGCCATTACACCAGGAAAAGCTCCAGTGCTATGATATCTCTCCCTTTCTGTGTGTCTTTCTAGCTGAGTGAAAACTCAGACTGGATGTGATAAAACTGTACACACACAAGACTCTAGCTCTTTAAATAAACAAGGGAATAAAAATACAGGCAAGCATAAGAGAAAAAAAAAATGTGGAGGGGAAGGAACAAAAGGTACACCCTATCCCCACCAAGAGACAGCTATTACTAATATCTTGATATGTATCTTTCCACATGGAAAAAAATGAGATCATAATGTTCATGTTTTTTCAGAGTGACTCTTTTTGACATTTAGAATATAGTGATTTGTTATTAATAGTTTGTTACAAGATTGTAATATTACAATCCAAGGTTGCACACCACACTCACCACCCAAGTTCTGTATTCTCACCTTCCAACCTCCCAAAGACAACCACCAGAGTCCTCACAAGTCTTGCAGTTTGCTTGCTTCTCTTTTGTTTGCATCTCTTTCTTTCTTTCTTTCTTTCTCTCTTTCTCTTTTTCTTTTTTGGCAAGTTCATGTAGTACAGATCTCTAGATTCCACACTGAGTGAAACCATCTGGTAGTTGTCTTTCATCTCTGTACTTATTTCACTAAGCATCATCACCCCCTTGGTTCCATCCATTTTGTCCCAAGGGACACAATATCATCTTTTTCTGATCACAGAGTAATATCTTATGGAATATATATCCCATTATTCCCTTCAACAGTCATCTGTTTATGTGCCCTGCTCCTTTATCAGGACCAACCAAACAGTCCCAGCGTCCAAAGTGAACATAAGCCCTTTGTCTTGCAAAGCCTCCAGTCTCAGTTCTGGACAGTTTTCACTTGCTCTGGTGCTCTGTGCAAACCATTTAAGCACTGAATGACCATTTAGCTCTGTCTTCACTTCCCAGCCTGCTGTGAGATTGAGGAGAAGGTGGGAAGGAGGTGGTTCTGGGTTCCACTGTGGGTTGGGGATTATGTCCCTGGAGAGAAGTCATCAACTGCTTTCCCACCATAGAAACCGTAATCTTGCTTTCTCCATTTTGCAATCCTGTCTGGCCAGAGGGAAGAAGGGAAGACTCCAAAAGAGACACAAGCTTGAGTGAAAAGTGAATCAGGGTTTCTTCCTGCATGGTTAGGGAGAGCTCTTTGTGGAACTTACAAGGAGGCTGGTCCCATTCCAATTGCTAACTTCACTGTCAAGCCTTCACATGCTGCTTTTCAAGCTCTCCTGAAAAGTTGGGTGAATGTAGTATGAATGAATTCCTGGAGGTTTAGGTTCAAGTCCTTTCTTGAAAAGAATCTGGTCTGCTGATTTTTTTTTTTTTCTGACTGACTTTCACTTGGCCCCTCCTCTTGGAACTCTTTAGCCGGAAGACTCTGTCCACTTCCTAGGAAATGAATGACATGTAGGGAGACTTTGAGGTGCTCTGGGGAGCTCCAATTAAAAGAGGGCTGCTCTGGGGCCTCCTGCTACACAATCACTCTTTGAAAGCATGGCTACCCCCTCCACCCAGATGTGCCTGCTTGGAATGTCTGGGGTCTTGTATATTAGCCTGTCTTTAAGCCTGACTCCCTGCCGCAGCCCAGTGGAGCTTGGAGATAAAGCCTGAGGCAGGAGTCCTAGGGGAGCTAGCTGTGTGAGTAAGGGTGTGTAGTGCTGAGGACCACGGTCTCACACTGGGCTCTAAATCACTGCTAAAACCCCAGAGCTAAAAGCAACAGTCCTCTCTGGCACTTTCAATTGAAAAGCTGTGCTATATTTTTGTTTCCACTTATAGAAGGAGAAAAAGAAAGGCATCTGGAACTCATTACTGCCCCTTTATTCGGCACCACAGCTTTAAGAAAGCAAAACAAGCTCTCACTCTCAAATTCAGAGGAAAAGAGAGGAAGTAATACCTCCAGAACTAAGCCCCCCACCAGCCCAGCTAGAGATCCCATGAGCACCTCCACGGCCACATTGCAAACAGATGGAGAATGACGCTTAGGATGGAAACCCCGGCAGTTTATCAGCCTCTGCAGGGAGGCCGTTGTAGGGAGCCAGACCATTGCTTAGCCTGTGGCTCAGGTCACAGGCTTCCTCCATCTGATCCTTCCTGACGTGTCACACTTGACCTCTGACCCAGAAACCCAAGTCTCCACTTAGAGATTTTCTCCCAAAACATGGCTTGCAAGGGTCCTGGTTTCAGAAACCCAACATGCCCCAGTGGATGTGATGAACAAACCAGCTTCTGAGAAGGGAGATGAATTGGAATGCCACTTAGAAGGGGCTGACTATGTCTGTGGGAAAAGCCGGTCTTTGCCACCCCCACCCACAATCTGCCTTTGGCAAGAGGGTGATTTCATAGAAAGGGCTCTGGAGGCCGAATTGAGACGATCTTTGAGAACCTCTGATCAGTGCAGACAGCCAAAGTTGGGTCTGTCTCCCTCTGCCATATTTTGGGTAACCCTCTAACTGGCCCCTTTTTTGTTATTTATTTTAATTTTATTAGTGACTTAATATTGATTTACAAAATTTTGAGATAACAGGGATATAATTCCACATCATTCCCACCACCAGAATTCTGTGCCCCCATCCCCTCCACTGGAAGCTACAGTAGTTCTCCCAAGGTCACAGATATGGGTTGACTCTTACTTCTATAACTGTCTATATTTCTATATATATGCTCACTCTTTTCCATGGCCCCACCTCCTCTTCCTTTCCAGGTCACACCTACACCTCTTACTGCTTCCCAATGTCCTTCCTTTATTCCTCACCACTCTCTGGGTCCTGGTGGAGTTGGAGTTCAGCTCCTTCTGGTCATCTTCCCCTAACGTTTCTCCTCCTCTGGGAGTATGGACCAAAATTTCTTTTGGGGTGCAGAATTTGGGAGTTCTGGCTTTTGTGATTGCTTCTCTGCTGGAATTGAGCATTGACTGGTCGATCCATACCCCAGCCTGTTTCTATCTTTCCCTAGTGGGAGGACTCTGGAGAGGTGAGGTTCCAGGACACGTTGGTGAGATTGTCTGGGGGAGTCGGGCTGTAGTACAGCGGGCTAAGCGCAGGTGGCGCAAAGCACAAGGACCAGCATAAGGATCCCGGTTCGAACCCCGGCTCCCTACCTGCAGGGGAGTCACTTCACAGGCAGTGAAGCAGGTCTGCAGGTGTCTGTCTTTCTCTCTCCCTCTCTGTCTTCCCCTCCTCTCTCCATTTCTCTCTGTCCTATCCAACAACAAGAACAACAATAATAACTACAACAATAAAACAGCAAGGGCAACAAAAGGAAAAAAATAAATAAAATAAATATTTTTTAAAAAGTATTAAAAAAAAAAAAAGAAAAGTTAGGAAGGTAGCATCTGCAACTTGGTGGCTAAAAGGTGGTAAGATATAAAGCGGGACAAAATGATTAGGGAACAGAAACAGAGCAGATGAGAATAGGGATCTTGGGCTGGAAAGAAGTAAGGAAGTCTATTTTAGGGATGTTCCCAGGCATGTATGACTTTCGTAGTTTTTGCTTGAGTTTGATAGGTAACATGGAATTGGACAAAAATATAGTCTGAGAGAATGGCCACAGCATTGAGAATAGGGCTAGAAAGTTGGATTGGGGCAGAGAGTAGCCCCCAGTCTTGAAGAAAATCTGTGAATAAAACTGTTTACCCCATCAACTGGGTCTTCTTTTTCTCCTTCCCAATGTCCTTCACACTGACAAAGTTATCCAAAGATGATGTCTAGCACTATGGGGGGAGTTACTCAGACGCTCTGGGTCCCTTCCACGTATACAGGAGGGGTACATGCTAGTAATGCATTTCCCTTTGCTTTTTTCTCCTGTCAGTCTGCTTCATGCTTGTTTGATTACTGTCCAGCCTCTGAAGAACCCAGAGGGGATATCATGGTTTTGCTCTACCCTGTCAATTCTCTGTGACCTCACGACTCAAATAGAATCACATAAATCTCTTCCTGGTCTGCTTCCTGTCACTGCCCTGGATTCTTCATTTCTTATTCTTCCCTGGCGTGCTGACTTCCACCAGATCAGCAACTATTTCTCCAACTACACCATGAACATTCACACCACTCCCCACGCCCTCATTCCTATTCTATCATTTCTGTGCCTAGTACACTTTACTCATTCTTGATACACTAGCTCTACTCAGGTCTTCATTAAAAATACACTCAAAGATGGTGCACCTTGTTGAGCGCACATGTTACAATGCACAAGGACCTGCGGTTGAGCCCCCACTCCCCAACTGCAGTGGGAAAGCTTTGCAAGTGGTGAAGCAGTGCTGCAGGTGTCTCTCTTTCTCTCCCTAACACCCCCTTCTTAATTTTTGACTATCGCTATCCTATAAATAGATATTTTTTTAAAAAAAGAATTTTTTAAATGTACTCAGAATTGTGATTGGTCTCCAAAAATTTTTTTACTGTGCTTCTAGGCTCTGGGTCTACAGGAGACAAGAAGGACAAGGTCTGTGCCCTTGAGGCATTTAGAGGGGAAGTCTCATTCAGTTTTCCATTTTTTTAGCCAGTGCCTGTGATGCATGTAGCACTGTGAGGGTGCGTGAGTCCCCTGTTGCTGTTTGTAATAATTGAGTATAAACTTAGCGACTGAAAGCAGCACACGCCAATCATATTGTCCTCCTGTAAGCTAAAAATCCAACATGGATGCTACTGGGTTCTAATCAAAGTGTTAGTGGGCCTACATTCAGGAGGCTCCAGGGAAGAATTTTTGTTTGTTTGTTTTTGGGTTTTGCCTTTTCTAACTTCAGTTGACTGCATGGTTTTCTTGGCTGTGTCCCCATCCTTCATCTTTATAAGCAACAAGAGCAAGAGGATCTCCCTTCTTTTCTGCTTCTTCTTTTAAAATATATTATTTCTTTTTATTTTAATAAGGGGGGGGTGAGTACATAAAGAGACAATAGAGAGACAGAGAAAAAGACTAGAGCACTGCTCAACTCTGGCATACAGTGGTACTGGACGTTGAACCTGGGACCCCCAGAGCCTCAGGCATGGAAATGTTTTTACATAATCATTATGCTATCTCCTCAGCCCAGGGTCTCCTTTCTGCATCCAATCATGCTGATTCCATTTGGGGAACTATATCAGCCTGTTAGAATACCAACTGGAATGCCTGAGGTCCCAGAAGTCACAGGTTCAATCTACAGCGCCACCTGATGCCAGAGCATAAGGAGAACAGTACTCCAGTCCTCTTCTCCCCCCTCCCCCCGATAATTAATTTGTTTCCCTTTTCTAAGTTCAGGTCCTTTGGACTCTATGTAGTCTATCCAGATCATTCACTGTAACCAAGCTCTAGTAATTTGGATGTGGACATCTTTGGAGAGTCTGTTTTGAACACAACAGAAAATAAAATGTCAAAAGGGATGTTGACATTTCTCTCCAGGAAGGTTTTCTGCAAGGCCTCCCTTATAAACTCAGCCAGAATCAACCCCTCTTTTCATATTCCCAGGGCAATTTTTCCGCTTTACGAATGTCTTTTTTTTTTTTTACAACATTTCTCACATTTACAGCAATCATTCCCAGCATGCGAGGCATAGAACACCTGGGCTCTTTTCTTTTTTCTTTCTTTTTTTTTTTTTTTGCATTTAATCAGTTTGAATTTTAATAATTACACATTTATTTGAATGAGTTGAAAAATTCTACCTAGAGAACCTAGTGGGTGAGATAACATTTCCCTTAGAAGGAAGTCGATTTAAGCTTTTGAAGAGTGGGACTTAGATCAAACAGAAACTGGCAGTGCACGGGGTGCAAGGCGCCCTCATGAAAAATGCAAGTGTGTGTGTGTGTGTGTGTGTGTGTGTGTGTGTGTGTGTGTGTGTGTATGTGTGTAGGGGGACATCTAAATGACTGCAATGTCAGGACAATCTCCTCAGAGTGACTGTTTCCTGGAGAAACTCTGAGATTCCAGACGGCAAAGAATTGTTCGTCTTCCCGCTGCTGTGTCCCTGGATCCTGGCACGGTTCCCAGCACCATGTAGGCATTTAAGACACATGTGTAGACTTCACAAACTGCTGTTGTAATGACCAACTTCAGTTTGCTCCTCCATCCTTTGAAGACAGGAATTGTGCTCGTTGGTTTTTTCCTTTTTTTCTTTATATTATTTAATATTCATTTATTTATTTTATTTGATAGGACAGAAGTTGAGAAGGGGATGGGGAGATAGAGAAGGAGAGAGAGAGAGAGGGAGAGAGAGAGAGAGGGAGAAAGACACCTGTAGCTCCGCTTCACCACTCGTCCCCTGCAGGTGGGGACTAGGAGCTTGAACCCAGTCTCTGTGTGTGGTGGTATGTGTATACTCAACCAGGTGTGTCACAGTTTACCCCTCCCCTCCCAGTCTTTATTTTTCTAAGACCTAGCACAGGTGCTCCATTGACCACTTCATGAGTGAGTAAAGCAGAACTGAATTGTGGCCCGACTCTCTGGAAACATAGCTACTACAGTCATGACACAGTGATCATTGTCTGGTGTTTTGCTTTTATTTATTTCTGATAAAGTTTTGCTACTGGGTCACCGTAGCTAATATGGATTTTTATATAAGAAATACATGTTTGGGGCAGAGGCAGCTCACTAGGTAGAGCGCACACCTTTAGTGTTTGAGTTACGGGGTTTGAGCCCCAGCACTACATGAGAACACCGTGAGCGGCATTGAGAGGAGCTCCCCGGACGGCGACGGCAGAGCGGTGCTGTGGTGTCTCTCTGCTCTGACTATCACTCTCTTATTTCTAGCTAGCATGTGTATTCTGTAGAAAATAATAAAAGAGAGAACAAGCGTTGAAGATGCAAGGTCTCTGAGGCTATATCTCTTCCTCTCAAGGGAAAAAAAAATAATAGCGAATGGAACTTCCCCATGTTTGGCTAAAGGTGTAAGTTTACAGGCAGGAGAAGTTCAGAAAACCTTAAGCAGGATAAATGCGGGTGAATACCTAGGCACAGTATAGCGAAGTGCTGTCAGAAGAGAATACCAGGGAAGAAAAATTCAGTAATATCAAACTTGTAAGACCTCCAAAGGGCAAGGAAAGTGGAATCACATCTTTAACATGCTGAAAGGTAAGGACAGGATGGTGGTGCACCTGGTTAAGTGCACACATCACAGTGCACAAGGATCTAGGTTCAAACCTCTGCTCCCCACCTTCAGGGGGAAGCTTTGTGAGTGGTGAAGCAGGGCTGCAGGTCTCTCTCTTTCTCCTCCCTGTCTCTATCTCCCCCCCACCCTCTCGATCTCTGGCTGTCTCTATCCAATAAATAAAGGTCATGAAAATAAAAAAGACTTACAAAAAGAGAGAAAGCGAAGCCCTATTCTCAATGCTGTGACCATTCTCTCAGACTGTCTATAGCAGCCGAGGACACAAAAGCTCAGGGTTGGTTTCCAGATGGCTCTGCATGATACCCTGGCACCACACGTGGATCTCTGCAGGGCTATAATGCCACAGAAGACAGGGGTGAAAGTTCTCCCTCAAGCTGACAAGACCTCAAGCAAGGTACTTGGTTGTTCATTTTGCCTGGAAGGAGGAAGGTTCAGAAATGTGCATGTGTACTGATTTAAGGGCAAATGGCTAAAGGTTTGAACAGATGGTCAGGGATTGGCAAGAAACGCAGATAGGGAGTAAGCAGCAAGCAGCTCTGGAGCTCCATCACCCTGAGCAGGCATGGAATGGAAGGCGTTATGTGCTGTCGAAATGCTTTCGAGACAGCAACCTTAGTAGACGGGGATTTGAACAGCCAGGGAGATAAGATGACCCATTCTGCAGCTGCCAGCTGGTGTCTTGGCCACCTGTCTCTGTCCCTTCCCAATGGCCTCATGAATGGCGTGGCTCTAGCAGGAGGGATGAGGTTGATATAAGGACTCAGCAACATGGACCACCACTGACTGAAGCTCCTACTGTCCCACGTCACTGCTGGGTGTCCATTCAGCCAACTGCTGCAGCCATCAAGAAACTCTTATTGTCAGTCCTGGGGAGTCAGTTAGCCACATGCTGGCATACTTGCTGTGCTGTGTCACCTCTTGTAGCGGGAGAGTATTTTGGTCTCACGAGAACAGACGTTGTTTATAAATCTGCCTTCCCCATATGCAGTGCTCCTGCCAAGACCATCAGCTTAGCTGCAGACTCACCGAGTATTTTATTGGCTTCCCAGGCCTTCCAAATGGCTTCAGAAAAGAGAGCGAGCCCATTGCACTGTAGACAAAGTACAACAGCCCACAAAGTAGTACAACAGGCCCATACTCATGAATTGTCCTGGCCATCCATCCATCCCAGAATAGCAGCTGTTAGAATGGTGGACTCATAGTATCTTTTTTTTCTTTTCTAGTTTTTTTGTTTTGTTTTGTTTTAATATTTATTTATTTATTCCCTTTTGTTTCCCTAGTTGTTTTATTGTTGTAGTTATTATTGTAATTGATGTTGTCATTGTTGGATAGGACAGAGAGAAATGGAGAGAGGAGGGGAAGACAGAGGGGGGGAGAGAAAGACAGACACCTACAGACCTGCTTCACAGACTGTGAAGTGACTCCCCTGCAGGTGGGGAGCCGGGGGCTCAAACCGGGATCCTTACTCTGGTCCTTGTGCTTTGCGCCACGTGCGCTACTGCCCAACCCCTGGACTCATGGTCTTCTAAGGACAAAGGGATCTTGTTGATCTATAGATCTATCTTCAAGTCCATTAGCTCTTTTCCTATCTTATTTTAATTGAATTATTTATTACTGGATAGAGACAGAGAGAAATTGAGAGGGGAGGGGAGACAGAGGAATAGAGACACCTGCAGCCCTGCTTCACCAGTGGTGAAGCTTCCCCCCTGCAGGTGGGGATCCATTAGCTCTTTACTATTTTCATTCCTCCGTCAAGCGGACTCTCGGAATCTTCAACTTCAGAGGATGTGCTTCCCAGCTCTATAATTTCTCCCTGGCTCTTCCCCGCCCGGCCTGTGTGCAGTCTCACACTGTAGTGCTAGCTCAGTGTGAGTGTTTTTGCACTCCTGGATGAAGTCTGTGCTCTAAGTCACTTACAGTATTGTTTCATCAATATCTGTTTTAGACGATCTGGGTATCAAAGAGGTGGGGAAGGGAGTGGTTTCTCTTGTTTACTAACCTTAAGGATCTACTGGAAAACTGTTGACTTTCAGATGCTGTGATCTTGGATTTTAGTCTAGAGGTCTTGGTGGATCTAGAAAGTTCTGAGATATATCAAGAGAACATAGTGATGGTTCTTTTGTAGATCTAGAAAGTTCTGAGATCTATCAAGAGAACATAGTGATGGTTCTGTTCAACTTGAAGCTGAAACATACACTGGGCTGTTTTGGGTTTCTCATGCCAAAGAACCAACCAAAACAGGAAGAAATCACTGTACTAAAGATCCAGGGGGTGGTGCGTCAGGTTGAGTGCCCATGTTATCAGGTGCAAGAACCCAGGTTCAAGCCCCTGGTTCCCACCTACAGGAATGGTGAAGCAAGCGGAGCTGCACATGTTTCTCTTTCTTCCTCTCTGTCTCCCCCTTCCCTCTCAATTTCTCTGTATCCCTCAAACAAAATTAAGGTTTTTTTAAAGTCAGTGTACTGACTGGGGTGGGGTGGGAGCTAACCCAAGTGGGAATCGAATGACTACTGCCTTCTGAGGGCACAGGTGAGTTTGTCTTCTGGGGCACCTCTTAGAGCTCCCATGTCCTGTAATGAAAGGTAATCACTGTGAGTGTATTTTGGGTTACTAAACTCTACACTCAAAACTAGGGGAGCCACAGGGGAGATGGCTCAGCTGGTAGAGCATCAAACTTGCATACCTGAGGTTCTGGGTTCAATCCTCAGCACTGCTGTGCTCTGACCTCTGTCTCTCTTCCTCTCTTTCACTCATGTGAAACTCTCTTTCATATGTAGTAAATAAAATTAATCTTTTGAATCTTCCTGCACTGCTGGTAAGAATGTAAATTTGCCCAAGTCCTTTGAAGAGCAGTCAGGAGAAGAGCAGTCAGAAGGTTATAAATGGACCTACCCTATAACCCAGCAATTCCTCTCCTGGGGATACATCCTAAGGAACCAAGTACACCCATCCAAAAAGATGGAATACTACTCAACTATTAAAATTGGTGAATTCACCCGTTTCACCCCATCTTGGATGGAGCTTGAAGAAATCATGTTGAGATCAGTCAGAGACAAAAGAGTGAATATGGGATGATCTCACTCATAGACAGAAGTTGAAAACCAACATCAGAAGAGAAAACTAAGCAGAACTTGGACTGGAGTTGGTGTATTGCACCAAAGGAAAAGACTCTGGGTGGGGAGGGATTCAGGTCCTGGAACAGGACACCTTATCCCCCTCCCAATTAGGTCCTCCTCTGCCATCAAGTTCTAGGACCTGAACCTTCCCCACCCACCCACCCCAGAGTCCTTCACTTTGGCGCAAAGTTTTTGTATAACCAGTGTGCAGCCTCCCATGCCCTCCCAAGATATATCTACTAGAACACATGGGTGCAAGTCCCACTTCCACTAGGGTATCTCTGCCCCATGGTAGATTTCCTTTGAGATGGATAATCCCATCTTACCTCCTTGTTGCCACAAAAGCATTCCTTGTTCTCTAGTCTTTACTTGAAAGTCAGAGTTAAGAGAGGTGTTTACGTGGGCCAGGAGGTGGTACAACAAACACAGCACTCGACTTTCAAGCACAAAGTCTTGAGTTCGACACCCAGCATTGCATGTGCCAGAGTAACACTCTCTTTCTCTCTCTCTCCCTCCTTCAATATCATGAATGAATGAATGAATGAATGAATGAATGAATGAATGAATGAATGAGTAACCAGGAGGGTACTCATCTGGAAGAGTGCTCATGGTGCCATGCTTAAGGATCTGGGCTCAAGTCCCCTGGTCCCCACCTGATGGGAAGAAGCTTCACAGGTAGTGAAGCAGTACTACCAGTATTTATCTTTCTCCCTACCTCCTGTCCTCTCAATTTTTCTATATCTATAAAAAAAGGGGGGCAGAGGGGAGAAATTACCTCCAGGAGCGTGTGCGGGCACTTCAGTGCAGGCACCAAGCCTCTGCAGTAATCCTGGTAGCAAAATAATAAATAGATATCAATAGATAACTAAATAAATCTCTCCTCTTTTTTTAAGAGAGGTTCATGGTAGATTACTGGATTGTTCTACTATACTTTGGTTAAATTGGAAAGTCCACATCCAGAATTATCTTCCCTGTATAGTTCTGGGTTAAACTTGACCAAAATGGGGGGGGGGAGGACTAGGAAGAGATTGGGGGTGCAGACATGAAACAGCACAATTACTCTCTGAAGGACATAGTGACAAGAGCAGAAGCAGAAATACAGAGGTCCCTTGCTTGACTTTGCTTTCCTGTGCTCCAGATCCACCTCATCTTCCTGACTGTGGGTCCTACCAACCAGCAGTGGCCCCAAAACTCACTGCCAGATACTGGGGGGGGTAGATGTGCACATACAGAAACTTACCATGGACACCCTTGGGAGCTTTCCACCTGTGGAAAAGGTGGAAAAAGGTGGAAAAGTCCATCTACACCTATCTTTGGAGGATAGGTGTAGATGGACTCCCTGGATGTTCTGCCTTGTTTGCTCACCCCAGTGGTGAGTGAAGACAGGCTAGTGACTGAATCCACCTGTAGCTCTTTGACTGTCCTTTCCAGACCTCCTCATCCCCAGTTTCTTCCGCCATTGTATGAGGTCTGCTTCCTGAAACACATCCCTTGCCTCGTAAGATCCATCATGGTTCCACGTCCCCTGAGGAGACTGTGGATTTCCTGCCAGAAAGTTCCCTCATGGTGGAAGCTTCCATCATCGGGAATCATGGCCTTTCTGCTTTGGTTCCATTGTCCAACAACAACTCACAGCCACAACTTACTCAACTCTGATGGGAAGACGTCATCTTTCAAAATGACTAGAGGTCCCACTGAGGCAGAATACTGGCAGGTGCACTGAGACACATGGCCACCAGACAGAGGGCAGCCTGAGAATGATGAAGAGACATTTGTGTGTTTGCACGTCTTTGAAGGTAAGTAGAAATAAAGGAAGAGGGAAATGGACTTCTAGTCATCATTTCTTGTTGGGCAGTACGCCAGCTTCCCCCTGCTTAACTCTGCGGTCTATTTACATAACCAGTTACCTAAGAACCACCCTGCCTGCAGTGGTTTAATCCCACTGGTTCGAATTGTCTTTTTGCTCCACCCCCTCTCCCAGTCACACCTGATTTCCACCACTCTCTTTTGGCTCCACCCTCTCTATGTCACATCCTGTTTCCACCCAACTTGGTGAGTATAAATACAGCTGCTCTTCTGAGTAAACACACTTGGAATTGCCTTCCAGCTCTGAGAGTCCCAGAGTCTCTCTCCTGCTACGCTAGCCTGGCACGAGTTCCTGATCCCTCTCCCACGCAGCAGCCTAGGTTGGCTCCAGTTGAGTTCTCTCCAACCCAGAGAGCACTTGCTTGGGAAGAAGCATCCCAGCAGTTTCTCATGCATAAGAACTGTGAAAAACCATTCACAAGCTTGTCACTAAAACTTCAAAGCCTCCTGATGAATTAGTTTTCTTTCAATTTTTTTTCTCCTGTCCTCATCAGGCTTTTAAAAAAGATAGATAGATAGACAGACAGATAGTTGATAGATAGATTCAGAGAGATGAAGGGAGAGAAAGATACCACAGCACCAAAGCTTCTGTATGCAGACCTGGGCTCAAACATGGATTACACATGAGGCAAAGCAGGTGTACCTCCCAAGTGAGCTGTTTTGCCAGTTAGTCTCCTCCTCCTCCCTCGTCCCCTCCTACTCCCCTCTCCCAACTCCTTCTCTTTCACCTTCTCCTCCTTTTTTATTTTTTAATTTTTTAGACTTCTTTTTTATATTTATTTATTCATTCCCTTTTGTTGCCCTTGTTATTTTTTATTGTTGTAGTTACTGTTGTTGTTGGAAAGGACAGAGAGAAATGGAGAGAGGAGGGGAAGACAGAGAGGAGGAGAGAAAGATAGACACCTGCAGACCTGCTTCACTGCCTGTGAAGTGACTCCCCTGCAGGTAGGGAGCCAGGGGCTTGAACTGGGATCCTTATGCCAGTCCTTGCTCTTTGTACCACCTGAGATTAACCCGATGGGTTACCACCCGATTCCCTCCTTCTCTGTTGGGCCTTTGGGTGGGGAGGCCTCTTCCTGGCACAAACTTCTGGTTTACCCATCCTGTTGCACACCAGATGCGGGGGCCCAGAAGGAATGTTCCAGGGTAGTAGGAGTGAGCTGACTGGATCTTTCCCTGTGCAAGTAGCAAGAGACGTTATCAGAGATCACCAGGGGAATGTTTCCTGAACAATCTGTTTATTGAGCAGCAAAGTAGGGTTTGTAAGGGGTTGTAGGAGGAAGTAAGTTATCCATTCCATATATGGTCTTAAAGAAGAGGGGCAAAGAGAAATAGGGGGTTGGGAAAAGATCAGAGCATCCCTAGTAAATGTTGAACAAGGGGTTTACTTGATCAAAGGAATGAAGGAAGTAGGGTTATCAATAACTAGCAGACAGAGAGGAGCCTTAAGAGAGGAGATAGGTCATGTAGGATTAGAAAGACCGGAGTAGGTGGAGGAGTAAAGAGGATGTTCCTGTTTATAGTTTGACAGAGCAGAACAATGATGTGTGGGCCATGTAGGATCAAAGAAGATGGACTTCTATTAACTTCTGAGTAAAAGAACCAACTGGTTTGAGAACAAGGAAATGAGACACATGTGGAGTCTTTTGTGAGGCAGAGAGACTGACAGAGGGAACTTTTTTGGTGGTCATTTTCTTCCATGCTCGATCTCAAGTACAGAGAGACTGACAGAAAGGTCGTGCCATCCAGGCTCCCACTTTTCAGTAGGAGGTCCCACACCATGCTCAACCATGCCTCACAATTTCCCCACACTTCTCCTTTTTTAAATGAAGTTTCAAGGCCTCATACATGCATGATAGCAATACTCTCTGGCCAAATTTTTTCTCCAATTCATTTTAGAGGGAAAAGAGAAAATACTACAGCATCACCTCATCATCTATGGAGCTTCCTCCGGTGCTGTGGCATTCCCATATGGAGCAGAGCTTGAACCCAGGACTTCTCACTTGGTCAGGCATATGCTGTATTATCTCTTGACCTCTGAATCCTTCTTACTCTCATCTCACAAAACACAGATTCCATGAGAGCCAAAACCATATGTATTTCCTTCTAATAGAGGTTCCTGGCTATATAGAGATTTTTCAGATTCACAGAAAGGTCAGGGAGGTGGTGTAGAGGTTCCATCCAGATCTTTATTGTATACATATGTTCACACACACACACGCGCGCACACACACACACACACACACACACTTCCTCTATCAATGAGTCCCTGCATGTGTCCACTTGTTATAGTGAAGGACTCAGCGTCAATGTATTAATACTGAAACACACTCTTATTTCAATTTCTGTGGTTTCTACCAAATGTCTTCCTTTAATTCAAGAATCAAATCCCCCACCCGCAATGGAGAAATTTCATGACAGTTGAAACAGTGCCGCAGGTGTCTCTCTTCTCTCCCCTTTCCCTCTCAATCTCTCTCTGTCTCTATCCAATAAAATAAAGATACATAGGGGCCAGGCAGTGGTGTCCTGGTTAAGCGCACACACTACAGTGTGCAAGGACCCAGGTTCAATCCCCTGGTCCCCACCTGAAAGGGGAAAGCTTCACAGGTGAAGAAGCAGGGCTGCACTTGTCTCTCTGTTTCTCTCCCTCTCTATCTCCCCTTCCCCTCTCAGTTTCTCTCTGTCTCTATCCAATAATAACTAATAAATAATTAAAAATAAACAAACTTGAAAAATAAAATTAAGATAAATAAAACATAGAGAAAAGAACCAGAACATATGACAGTTAGTAGGCTTGTCTTCTTCAACTCCTCTGGGCTGTTACAGTCTCTCAAAGCTTTCCTTGTTCTGGGGGTGATCTTGGCTGCCTGCTCTACCCTGGAGAATTGTCTTCTGCTTTTCATATGTAACTGGAATACTGGCCAGAAGGGAGGTTGTGCTTGGTTGGTCTTTGATGTAACACTCCCACACTCCCACAAGGCTGAACACAGAAGTTCCTCAACAAATGCTTATTGAATAACTGGATGTCTACCAGGAAGAAAATGGGTTCAGAAAGGTTAAGAAACAGGCCCAAAGATACCAGCTAATGGATAGCAAAAGAACACCAGAACTCAGGACTTTCTGACTCAAAACTCCTCTACCTCCAAACACAGCTTATTAGATGCATAAGTGCAGTCACACCTTGCAGATGGCACTTTGTATATGTTGTTCCCAGTCGCCTCAATGACATTTCAAGGCCTGTGCTAGTATCTTATTTTCATGAAGTCAGTGAGCTAACAGATGGCCCAGAGCTTGAGCCATGTCTGGCTACCTCCAAGGTTTCTGCTCACTCTGCTGCCATTGCAATGGCTTTGCAAAGATGACCGGGTGGCTCTTCTTCCTTCAGACTTTCCAAAGACTCCTCAGCACTATCAATGAGACTTCTCACCTGCACCCCTTCCAGGCTGCTCCCCAAACTCCAGGTGCAGTGAGTATAGCTTCACGTGACTGCACCTGTACTGTCTTAATGCTCTGGACACCTTTCCTCTTCATCCTCCCCGCCCCACCCCCAAGAGAGATCTTCCATCTGCTTCATCCATCAGTGTCCACTCCTAGCCATGAATGCAGCCTCCTCAGACCAGTCCGCACTCCATCCTCCCCCTTTCCACGTGCCCCAGATTCATGGTTCTTGTGTCCGACATTGCACTGGTCACACCAAAGTGATCTTATAATGTGCAGGTCCCTTTCCCTAGCCATATCTGAGGTATTAAGCCAGATTAACGCCTCTGAGTGTCAATCCTGTCTTATTTTTTTTCTTATTTATTTATTTATTTTATTTATTTGTTTATACAATGGAAATATTGACAAGACCATAGGGTAAGAGGGCTACAAATCCACACAATTACCACCACCAGAACACCATATACCATCCCCTCCCATGAAAGCTTTCCTATTCTTTAACCCTCTGGGAGCATGGACCCAGGGTCATTATGGGGCACAGAAGATGGAAGGTCTGGCTTCTGTAATTGCTTCTCTGCTGAACATGGGCATTGGCAGGTGGATCCATACTCCCAGACTTTCTCTCTCTTTCCCTAGTGGGGCGGGGTTCTGGAGAGGTGGGGTTCCAGGACACATTGGTGGGGTCGTCTGCCCAGGGAAGTCAGGTTGACATCATGGTAGCATCTGGAACTTGGTGGCTGAAAAAGCATTAAGATATAAAGCAGAAAAAATTGACAAATAAATAAATAAATAAATAAGAACCTAAAGGCAAGAATACAACAGATGAGATTTGGGGTCTCCATTTTGAAAAAATCAAGTAGGTCTATTTTAGGTAACCTGTCTTATTTAACCATGTATCTTTTATATCTGGTATAGTGCCTGGAACATTACCAGTATTCAATAAAGGATGGATGGGTGCATGGATGGATGCATGGATGCATGGATGGATGATGGATGGGTTGGATGTGGAATTGATGGATAGACAGATGGAAAGAAGGGTGATGGGTAGATGGATAGAATAGTGGATGGACAGATGGATGGATGGCTATCAGCTGGCAGATGAATGGGTGGATGGATGGATGGATGCCATGGTAGATGGATGGCTCTCAGCTGGCAGATATGTAGATAGATAAGTACCGGGTGGTGGTGCACCTGGTCGAGCACACATGCCACAATGTGCAAGGACCTGGGCTGAAGACCCCTGCCCCCACCTGTGAGGGGAAAGCTTTGCAAGTGGTAAAGCAGTGCTGCAGGTGTCTCTCTGCCTCTCTACTTCCCCCTTTCTTCTCAGTTTCTGGCTGTCTCTATCCAACGAATAAAGATAATATTAAAAAATTTAAGATAATGGATGATGGATGGATAGATGGATGGAAGGATGGGTGATAGATGCAGAATGGAGGGTGTGTAAATGGATAGATAATGGAAAGGTGGATGAAAGAGTGGATACTGACGGATCGTTTCTATGCTGAAGATAAGCTGAAGGTTGCCTCCACACACTTCTCTAAGGCCAGAGCACATGGCCAATCTCACTAGGGGTTTTCCATCTTGCTATCAAATGTATCTAGCTGGGCCCCTGGCTAAGTAATGTCTGAGACGGGGGGTGGGTGGTGGGTGGAGTGGAGCATTGGCCTAATCCCAGCGTCTAAGACAGTTAATGGGCCAGAAATCCAGCCGAGCCGCTTCTACAATCCTGCACAAAAATAGCAAGAAAAACTGATCACCAAGGATCATACTTACTAACGCCAAATGTCTACTCCAGAAAGACCCTCCACCAGTGACACGGAAAAGACTCAGATGTGTGTTTTCATCTCCCTTCCCTTTTGCTCTCCCCGAGCAATTCAAAGTGCCGTGGAAACCTGGCAGTGAACCAACAGACCCGATTGAAGTAAACAGTCAGATGAGATAATTAATGATCGTGTTCGCCAAATTCCCTCTGCACCTTTTTCTTCTGGCTAGATACAGCCCTGAGGCCAGAGACTCGTTTACTGATAGAAGCAAATTGCCCAGTTCTCCTAGGGAACCTTCCTCTATCTCAAATCTCCCACCCTGGATTTTCTCCATCACATTAGAAAGAGGAACACCAGAACCATCAGGAATACCATAGTGGACCCTCCTGTGGCCTCTACAGGACCTTGCCCTCAGGGTGGATCAACAATGGTGGGGACTGGCCCACTTTCCACAGGAAGACTGAGTCAACAGACTCTGCCACTTGAGGAAGATGGATCCTAAAATGGCCTAGAATATTCCCAGCTGTGACCACGGACTGCGAGCCCAGACCTACAGGGATGCAGAGGTTATACAGGCTCCTGTGATGAATATGGGCCCCAGATCAGATTGATGGGGTTTACAATTAACGGTATTTATATACTTTTCCCATCTGGGGGAGTTATTCTCTTCCCTGACCCAGCGTTCTAGTTTCATTCCCAACTCTCACACCATCTCGCCATGCAATACCTTTAGCCCACCGGCATGTTAGTTGTCAGGCTCAAGCAAGAATTAATAAAGACATGGGCCTCTTGGAATAGACCTAAAAGACTTCCTAACTTTCCCCAAAATGGAGAGTCCAAACCTCACCCACTCTATTCTTGCCTTTGGCTTCCTGAATATTAAACAATGTGTTCTGTTTTAGATCTTAATGCTTTTTCAGCCACCAAGCTGTGGATGTTACCATGACGCCAACATGACTTCCCTGGGCAGATGACTTCACCAAACAGTCCTGGAACCCCACCTCCTCAAAGCCCTGCTCCACTAGGGAAAGAGAGAGAGAGGCTGGGAGTATGGATCGACCTACAATGCTCATGTGTGTGGGGAAGCAATTACAGAAGCCAGACCTTCCATTTTCTGCACCCCATAATGACCCTGGGTCCATGCTCCCAGAGGGATAAAGAACAGGAAAACTTCCAGTAGAAGGGGTGGGATGAAGAACTCTGGTGGTGGGAATTGTGTGGAATTGTACCGCTCTTGTCCAATGGACTTGTCATTCAT
Organism: Erinaceus europaeus; assembly: GCF_950295315.1. Classification (NCBI taxonomy): domain Eukaryota; kingdom Metazoa; phylum Chordata; class Mammalia; order Eulipotyphla; family Erinaceidae; genus Erinaceus; species Erinaceus europaeus. The sequence goes on from NC_080170.1 coordinate 118,944,193, forward strand.
TATTAAATTTAAAAAAAAAGTATTAGAAATGCAAGAAAGAAAGAAAGAAAGAGGAAAAAGATGAATTCAGGTCACAGTTTGGACCTGTTATTTCCTTTCTTAGTCAGTCTGCAAGAAAAGAGGTGTCCTGTCACCCTTTATCACCCTAGAAGTAGAGTTCCCTTCATGAGAGTCATGAACTAAATCGGATGTGACCTATGGCATTCCCCCCAAAAAATACATAATCATATAAAAGAATCAGTTAAACCCAAAGTGGGGGATATCTCACAAGCCACAGAAGCAGTAAGTCAGAGCTGATCAGTGCTTTGGCTTCTTTCTCTCCCTCTCTTTCTTTCTCTCTCTCTCTCTCTCCCTCTCTTTCTTTCTCTCTCTTTCTCTCTCTCTCCCTCTTTCTCTCTCTCTCTCTCCCTCTCTTTCTCTCTCTCTCTCTCCCTCACTCCCCCCCTCTCATTAAGATAGCGTAAAATTTTTTAAAGGCTGAAGAACACCATAGACTCAGGGTACCAAAGAGATATGATGGCTAGATGCAGTCTAGTTGGGTAGGAGACTGTCACACATAAACAGAAGAGTGGATAAATGAATGGAATCCAAGCAAAGTCTGCAGCGGACTCAATAGCAAACATCTGGACTTTTTAAGTCTGTGAAGCTGCATCATGGAGATAGCAGACACAAATTTTTCACTCTTGCCAGAATGAATTAACTTTTTATTAGGTCTCTGCATCTGTGAAAACCAGCTAGAAGAGCTGGGTTTGAAGAAGAAAGAACAGACATGAAAGAGCTTCCCAGAGTGCCAGGACTTGAAAGCACAATTCCCAGAGCGAAGGAGAGATGCTGAAGGAGCCCAGCTCTCAGGAACAAATGTTCCCCTCCCAGCCTTTGCCACTGAGGCCCAAGAGTCAGCAGAGCTTTGTGAAGCCTCACCTGGCGGCACAGGGAAATGCCAGCATGGCTGGGTGCCAAGGAAGTCAGGGCTAGAAAGACAGAAAATGGGCACAGAGGTGAGCTTGGCAACTCAACACCAGCTTCTCCAAGGAGCCATTAGCTCCCAGACTAGCCAGATGTTCAGAAGGCAAGAGGAAACCACTAGAAAATCAAGCCTATCTTCAGAAGCTGTGTAGGACTGAAAAATTCAAGTTTAATTCAGGACTTGGAGCAGAGAAGGAGCCCTCAGGAGCTTCTGAGTCCTCAAGCCAAGCTGATTAGAAACTTAAATTATACAACAACAATAAAAGAACAAGGGCAACAAAAGGGAAAATAAATAAATATTAAAAAGTTTTTTAAATGAAACTTAAATTAAAAGAGACTTAAAGGGTCTTCTCAGCCTCTGATTAGACTGAAGTACTCTTCCCTTCTGCTTATTGATTTTTATTTTGCCAATGGAGGGGTGAGTCCTCTTTGCAAGGAGGATAGGACTGTCACTCATCACTCCCAGCTCCCAGCATTCCACCTCGAGTCAGAACATACAGGGATCAAGACAGAAAGAACAGCTGGGCAGTAGATCTGTACATTTGAATTTTTATAATCTTTAAAAATCAGTCAATTAATGTATTTATGGGGCCAGGTGGTGGTGCATGTGGTAGAAAGCACATGTTACAATCAATGTATTTATTTATCTTATAGGATAGAGAGAATTGAGCAGGGAAGGAGGAGGTAGAGAGGGAGAGAGACAAAGAGATACTTAACAGTTCATGAAGCTTCCCCCTGAAAGTGAGGGTGGGGGGCTTGAACCGGGGTCCTTGACGTAGTAATGCGTATAGTTTACCAGGGATGCCACCGCCCAGTCCCTTTTTTGATTTTTATTCTGTTACTGGCCATCATTGGTGTGTCACTGCTCTGGGCCAAATTTTTCAGAGAGAGAGAGATACCACATCAACGATGTGTTCTCCAATGCCATACTACTCCTGTGTGCTGTATCAGGCGCTTGAACTTGGATCGAACGTATGGCAAAGCAGGAGCCCTCCCAAGTGAGTTTTCTCGATGCCCCTTTATTATCATTATTATCAATTATTATTATTTGCCACCAGGATTATCACTGGGGTTCTATGCATGCACAGTTGCTCCACCATTCCTAGTAGCCTTTTTGAAATTTTTTAAAAATATTTTTATTTATTTTCCCTTTTGTTGCCCTTGTTGTTTTATTGTAGTTATTAATGTTATTACTAATGTCATCATTGTTGGATAGGACAGAGAGAAATGGAGAAAGGAGGGGAAGACAGAGAAGGGGGAGAGAAAGACAGACACTTGCAGACCTGCTTCACTGCCTAGGAAGTGACCCCCCTGCAGGTGGGGATCCAGGGGCTCAAACTGGGATCCTAACACTTGTCCTTGCAATTTGTGCCATGTGCACTTAACTTGCTGCACTACCACATGACCCTGCCTTTTTTTTTAAGACAGCGAGAGACATAGAGAAGAGAGATACCTGTAGTACTATTTCACCACTCATGAAATTTCCCCCTGCAGGTGGGGCCTGGGGGCTTGAACCTGGATCCTCATGGCAATCACTCACTATCCAGCACCCCCCTCCCTAATTTTTTTCCACTCTAGTGCCAGGGAATGAACCCAAGGCCTTGCACATGTGTGATACTGTTGAATGTTTCCTGTTCCCATTCTTATTATGTATTTTGAGAGAGAGAGATGGAGGGTAAAAGCCACTTGACCATCTATGGAGTTTCTTTGATGGTGCTGAGCATGGAACCCAGAACTCCACACAGGTGATCTACCTAATGAGTCACCTGCCCAGCCGCCACACACATTTTTTTATATAATCGTGATTCATACACTAAGACACTCAACATCAAGGAGGATATTTTTCACCAGGTCTGGAATCCTAAAAGAAAGAGAGAGAGAGAGAGAGAGAAAGGTGAAATCACTCATAAATGATGCCCCAGGGACAATGACAAGAAAACAGAGTATGAATAATAAAACTAAAAAGTACAACTGATATTTAAAATGCCATATATGAATTTAGTAGCAGATTTCACACAACTAAAATGAGGGTTAAAGAGCTGAAGGAAAGGTCAGAGGCAGAACATCCTGACTGGGTCCAGGGAGATAGCGCAGACTGAGAGAGGACAGAATGTGCGCATCTAAAACCTCAGGAAATATCTTGTCACACAGAGAGCAGAAAGTGTGAAAACTACCAATAAATAGAAAGAAAGAGAGAGGAGAGGGAAGGAAGGAAGGAAGGAAGGAAGGAAGGAAGGAAGGAAGGAAGGAAGGAAGGAGGAAGGAAGGAAGGAAGTCGGACGGTAGCACAGCGGGTTAAGGGCAGGTGGTGCAAAGCGAAAGGACCAGCATCAGGATCCCGGTTCAAGCCCCCGGCTCCCCACCTGCAGGGGGGTCACTTCACAAGTGGTAAAGCGGGTCTGCAGGTGTCTCTCCTCCTCTCTGTCTTCCCCTCTTCTCTCCATTTCTCTCTGTCCTATCCAACAACAATGACATCGATATCAGCAACAATAATAACAACAAATATGATAAACAACAAGGGCAACAGAAGAGAAAATATAAAAGAAAAAAGAAAATTAAAACAGAAAGAAAGGAGGAGGGAGGGGCCAGCTGGTGGTACAGATGGTTGATTGCACATGTTACGTACAATGCTTAAGGTTCTTGGGTCCATACTCTCAGAGGGTTAAAGAATAGGAAAGCTGGGAGCGCAGCGGGTTACGCACGTGGCGCAAACCACAAGGTCTGGCGTAAGGACCCCGGTTTGAGCCTCTGGCTCCCCACCTGCAGGGGAGTCGCTTCACAGGCGGTGAAGCAGGTCTGCAGGTGTCTGTCTTTCTCTCCCCCCTCTGTCTTCCCCTCCTCTCTCCATTTCTCTCTGTCCTATCTAACAACAATGACATCAATAACAACAATAATAACTACAACAACAATAAAACAAGGGCAACAAAAGGATAAATAAATAAATCGAGTGTACCCCCTTTGGGGAATTAAAAAAAAAAAAAGAATAGGAAAGCTATCAGGGGAGGGGTTGGGATACAGACTTCTGGTGGTGGGAATTGTGCTAAGTTGTACCCCTCTTATCCTGTGGTTTTGTCAATGTTTCCTTTTTATAAATAAAAAATTAAATTAAAAAAAAACAATGCTCAAGGTTTGAGCCCCCAGTCCCAAGCTGCAGGGGGAAAGCTTTGCAAGTGGTGAAGCAGGGCTGCAGGTGTCTCTCTTCCTCTCTATCTCCCCTTCTTTCTCAATTTCTGACTGTCTCTATCTAATAAATAAATAAAGATAATAAAAATATACTCTTAATAAACAAATGCAGCAAGGAACATACAGCCCCTGGCCAAAAAAAAAAAAAAAAAAGTGCTGTACATGAAAAGACAATGGCCAGGAACTTTTTCTAAACAAATGGAAGATATCAAACCGCAGATTCCAAAAAAAGCTACACATTCTAAGCTGGATAGATGAAAAGAAAACCACACCTTAAGGTGGCATAATGAACAACAGAAAACCAATGGCCAGGAGAAAAGTCTACAGTTGTCAGAAGAGTAATCCTACTGCAATGACAAATGTAAGACTGACATCACCATAGAAACAAGGGAGGAAGAAGACAAGACTCTTTGGATGTGTGTGTCCTCCTCTCCGATTCTTATGTTGAAGCTCCAAGCACCAATGTGCTGGTGTTGGGAGGTGAGGTCATCAGGGGGTGCTGAGGTTGAGAGGATAGTGTCCTCATGAATGAGTCAGTACCCTTCTAGGAGAGGCATGATGAAGATCCCTCTCTCACACCTGGTATGTCAGAGAAATATAGTTGTCAACAAGCCACGAAGAGTCCTAACTAGGTACTCATTCAACCAACATTTTGAACTTGGACTCATCAACCTCAGAGCAATGAGAAATAAATGTCTATCATTTAAGCCTTTGGGTTTATGATATTCTGGTAGAATTGCTCAAGCTACAAAGACAGATGTCAAACTTAAATATAGAACTCTACATCTAGAAAAAAATATCTCATAAAAGTGAGAAAGGAATAAAAGATTGTTTCAGGTGTAGTTGCCAAGAGACTTGCATTAAAAAAATATCAAAGGGACATTTTTTGGCATATGGAAATGTAGGCGAGAATTACTGGTAATGGTAAAAATTAGGTAGAACTGAATGTATATTGACTGGGAATAACAATAATGATAATAATATACTGTGTTGTTTCTTATATGTGTAAATAAAATGCATGCAATAATAATGTGAAAAGAAGTAAGAGAGGAAAACTGATTCAAATATTTGCAGTCTCTAGCTTTATCTGGCAATTGGGAAAGACACTAAATAATAACAGATTCTTTAACATGGCAATTGTATTATCTAAAGGGATCAAGAAAATAGTAAAGTACCCACATCTAACCACTAATAAAAAAATAACAAAATATAGTTATAACTATAGTTATAAATATAACTATGTGGATAGAAAGGTAGAGAGATAGAGAGACAGACAACACTGCACTAAAACTTCCTTCAATGAAGTGAGGACGAGGTTCAAACATGAGTCAAGCATCTGGCAAAGCAGCACACTAAGTGAGCTTTTTTGCTGATCCAAAGGATAGTCATTTTTAAAAGCAGAAAAGGAAAGGGAAAAGAATAAGATACAATAAATAATGTTGCGGGAGTCCAGCATTTGGCACAAAGCACAAGGACAGGCGTAAGGACATGCCAATTCAAGTCCCCGGCTCCCCATCTGCAGGGGAGTCGCTTCACAAGCGGTGAAGCAGGTCTGCAGGTGTCTGTCTTTCTCTGCCCCTCTCTGTCTTCCCCTCCTCTCTCTAGTTCTCTCTGTCCTATCTAACAACAATGACATCAATAACAACAATAATAACTATAATAACAATAAAAAGACAACAAGGGCAACAACAGGGAAAATAAATAAAATTCTTAAAAGTCTAAATAAATAATATCAAAATAGTAGGTTAGCAGATATAAGGCCAAATATACTAGAAATTCATTCATATAAATAATTTAGATGCATACATTGAAAATCTAAGATAGGTGAGTGATTCTGCTTGTAGAGTAAATTCCTTCCATGTATAGGGGCCCTGGCTCAATCTCCAGCACCACAAATAAACAGATAGTGCTCTGGTCTTTGTCCCTGTCTCTTTCTCATACACACACACACACACACACACACACACACACACACAATCAGTAAACAAATCTTGGGAGAGGTGGGGAAAGAAAAGCAAGACTAGTCTGGTTCCTCTGAGTTGGTGGGGAAAAGAACCCTCAAATCCCACACACATTGCATCCTTCCGTGAAAACTTGGGCAAAATTGTTCACGTCAACTTTGCCAGCATGATGGAGAGCCAAAATAGGCATTTCTGGTTCACCTGTTCACATTTCACAATAGCTCACAGCCTCCATTTGTGCTGGGAAAAGACAGTTTATTAAAACAAGCACGGGGGACGGGGGGAGATGGGCAGTGGCTCACACCAGGTTAAGCGCATAGAGTGTGAAGCGCAACAACTGGGGCAAGGATCCTGGTTCAAGCCCCTGGCTTCCCACCTATGCGGGGCGAGGGTTGCTTCACAAGTGGTGAAGCAGGTCTGCAGGTGTCTATCTGTCTCTCCCCCTCTCTGTCTTCCACTCCTCTCTCGATTTCTCTCTGTCCTATCCAACAATATCAGCAACAACAACAATACAACATCAATGGGGAAAAATGGCTGCTAGGAGCAGTGGACTCATGTCGCAGGCACCGAGTCCCAGCGATAACCCTGGAGGCAAAAAAAAATTATATATATATCAAGCACGGTAGCATGTGGAGGGGAGAAATGCCATCACCCTCCAATATCCCCCACCCTCCCCATACTGCCAGGCAGTGTCCTCACCCACTGTGAAAGGTTCCCAGATTTCTGACTTTCAGCTACATTTTAAAAATTTTATTTATTTATTTGATAGGACAGATAGGAATTGAAGGGGAGATAGGGGAGAGAGAGATACCTGTAGCACTGCTTCACTGCTCATGAAGCTTCCCCACTGCAGGTGGGGAATGGGGGCTTGAACCTGGTTCCTTGCGCATGGTAATATGAGCATTCAACCAGGTAGGTGCACGGTGGCCCAGCCCTTCAACTACATATTGTCAGGCCTTAGGAAACAGGTGTCTGCAAAAACCTAGTAGTGAGAATTGTGTGAAATTATACCCCGATTATCTCATAATTTGTAAATCACTATTAAATCACTAATAAAAAAATAGTTTAAGGTGCCTAGAAGCTACTATGGGGAGGACAGGTTTAATGCCCTCTGACTCAAAGCCCAGCCTCACAGAGTTGTCACTTTTCTTTTTTCTTTCTCTCTCTTTTTTTTTTAAAGATCAGCTCTGGCTTATGGAAGTACAAGGTATTGAGCCTGGGACTTGGGAGCCTCAGACATGAGAGTCTCTTTGCATAACCACTATCTTCCTCCACCTGAAAGTTGTAACTTTCTGTCCTTTCTAGAAGCCCTCCTGCAAGGCCCCATTCCTCCCATAACTACCCTTTTCAAAGGACCTGACTCAGCTTGCTCAGAGAACATCTGCCAAGAACAACCTCAGGTAATTAATTAACATCACATTCACCTCCATTGGCCAGATCAGTTGAACCGAACCCCAGGGCAGACTAAGAAGCACAACAGGAAAATAGAGGGAATGAATGAGAAATGAGGGGGTGGGAAAGGCTGTCTTCGAAAAACTCCAACAGTCTTTAAAACTAGAAGGTCAGGCTCCCTGGCAGGACTGCATACACACACACCCAGGAAATAGTGAGACAAAGCCCCGTCTCTGACCTTTTACTGGCCTGCAGGCTCCTGCAAGCAGCCAACAAAAACAACAGCAAAACTGTGCATCCTTGAAACAGTGATGATCCCTTCCAGCTCATACCCATGTGCCAACACCGGTATTGGAAATCACTGCCCCTCCCTCCCAATATGATGACTTGAAAAGAAAAAAGAAACTTAACTGCAAGTGGATCACCAGTATAAGCCCACATGTATAAAATTCACAGAAGAAGGGCCAGGAAGATAGCTCATCTGTGAAGGTGGCCTGCTTTGTCTTCTGTGCCACCCAGGTTGGAGTTTGGCTTCGGAGACACTAGGAGTGTGTCATTCTCACTCTCCCCCTATGCCTCCTACCCCCCACCCCACCCCATCTCAGAAAGTTGGTTCCAGAGTGGTGTTACACCACTGGCAGCCACCACCACAACAAAAATATTCTTAGAAGAAAACAAAGGGGCAATTTTTTTTTTTAAGCACTGCTTAGCTCTGGTTTATGGTGGTGCAGGAGATTGAACTTGGGACTTTGGAGCCTCAGGCATGAGACTGTCTTTGCATAACTATTATGCCATCTACCCCCCCCCCCCCCCCCCCCCGGCATGGTAAATTTACCCGGCAGGGTAAATCTTCATGACCTTGATTTAGGCAACAGTTTCTCACTTATGACACCAGTGGTACAACAACAACAGAGGAAATATCTACATTGGACTTCATCATTCTACAAACATCCATGGTTTAAGGAACACCATCAAGAAAGTGAAAAGACAACTCACAGAAAGGGAGCAAACACTTGCAGATCACGGATCTGTTGTAGAGCTCATAGCCTCAACATCTACAGAACTCTGACAGCTCCAGAGAGAATAGTGTCTCGAGTCAATTGCTGGCATAGGATCAGAATAGAGGCTTCTGCAATGGAGATGTATAGATAACCAACCAGCACCCCAGACAGATGCTCAGCCTCCTTGGTCGCTGGGGAAAAGAGAGTCACAAACAAAGTAACGCTTCACACCCGCCAAGATGGTGAGACTCAAGATAGAAAGAACATCACAAACGCAGGCGAGACTGTCGAGTCTGGGACACTCGTGCATCGCTGGGGAAGTTGAAAAATGGGGCAGTAATTTTGGAAAGCCATTTGGCAGCTCCTCAGAATGTTAAACACAGAGTTCTCATGTGATCCAGCAATCCCTCTCCAGCCTACAGAACCCAGAGAAATACAAAGACACATGTTCATGCAGAAAACACGTACTTGACTGTTCTTAGAAGGCGTTTTCATGAGAGTGAAAACATGGAAACTACCCAACTGTCCATCACTGACTGAAGGGGTCAGCAAGCCATATGCAGACTCCGAGCTTGGAAAATGTCAGGCTAAGTGGAAGAAGCCAGTTGCAAAACACCACATGTTGTGAGCGGTGATTTATGTGAAATGTCCAGAATAGGGAGATTCATCGAGATAAAAATAGAGTTGAGCTGGGGGCGGGGGTGCCTATAATGAAGAGTGACTATGAACGGACACAGATTTCTTGGGAATCTCATTTCATTCTAATGGAAGGACCTAAAATTAGATGTTGGTGATGACTGAGAAACTGTGGAAGTACCAAAACCCACAGAACCCTACATGGTAAGAGGGTGCATTTTATAGTTTCTAAATTATAGCTCAGTGAGGACGTTATTTAAAAATAGCAAAGATAGTCAGTCATATGGGGTCAGTAAAAATAGATATGCTGCTTATAAGACATTTGAAATAGAAGAACATTGAAGGCAAAAGGATAGCCCATGAAAATACAGGTCCATGAGGGATGATAGAGGACCTAGTGGGGGTTGTATTGTTAGATGGGAAACTAGGGAATGTCATGCATGTGCAAACTATTGTATTTACTGTTGAATGTAAAACATTAATTCCCCAATAAAGAAATAAAAAAAAAGAAAAAGGAAAAAAAGTAAAAGAAAATAAAATAAAAAGAAAGTTGATGGGTTCACCAAGACAGGTTGACAAGCAAGAAGCATTACCAAAGAGAAATACTTCCTTTAAAAAAATCATGTATGTATTTATTTATCATTGGTTAGAGACAGAGGGAATTAAGAAGGGAGGAGGAGATAGAGAGGGAGAGAGACAGAGAGACACAAGCAGCCTTGCTTCACCACTTGTGGGGCTTCCCCCTGCAGGTGGGGACCAGGGGCTTGAACCTCTATCCTTAGGCACCGTAATGTGTGTGCTTGCCCAGTGCACCACCACCAGGAATATTTCTTTGATGCTCAATATCCAAATAAAACAAAATTTCATTCATTTAACAATCCACCTTCAAAACGCATAAAGTAAAATTGTATAGGCTGAGCGGTGGTGCACCTGGTTGGGTGCACATGGTGCAATGTACAAGGACCCAGGTTCAAGCCTCCAGTCCCCATCTGCAGAGGGAAAGCTTCACAAGTGGTGAAGCAGTGCCACAGATGTATGTATCTCTCTCTCTTTCTCTCTCTCTCTCCCCTTTACTATCTCCCCCTTCCCTCTCAACTTTTCTCTATCTCTATCCAGTAGATAATAAATTAATTTATAAATACATAAAGAAAAAATTGGAAGAGCCCGAGTCCCCAGCTATAAGTTATTAACATACCACAGGACAAGAGGGTCTGGAGAGTCAATAAAAGGATAGAAAGCTGTTGTTTTCGCCGGGCTGGCTTCACGGACGGGTAACAGACCACCAGGGACTCATGGTTGAGCTGTAGGCAGTGTCTCTTTATTCATGCAGGACGCAGCACAATCTAAGCTGAGCTAAGCTAAACTAAAGGTACCCTAAAACTCACAATGCTGTCTTTATATATACTTGCAAAGTAGGGTGGAAACAGGATGTGACATAGAGAGGGTGGAGAGAAAAGTGACTGGTGAAAATCAGAGTGTGACAAGGAGGGGGCAGAGCAGGGGAGAATCCTATCACTGAACCACCAATGCCCTGGAGGGAGGGTGGTGCTTGTTAACAGTGGTTATGTAAATAGAATAGTGTTAAGCAGGGGGGATTTAAACCAAATGAAACAGAAGGGGGGGGTCTCGTGCATACCAACAGAAAGCTAGCTCATCAAGCATGGTGTATGCATGATCCAGGTTGAAGCCCCAGCACCACACTGGGAAGTACTACGACACTAGAGGAAGCTCTGATATCAGCTGTGATGTCTCTTCTCTATCTCTCTACTGCTATTTATCTCTTCTCTCTGTCTCTGCTTCTCTGTGTGAATGAAAAAGTTACCAGGAGTGGCAAAATAATAGCACATATGTAAGGTCTCCCAAAAAATATGTAAATAGATTTAGCCAACTGGCCTAGAGAACATACTACTCAGGGGCTGGGCTGTGGCACACCTGGTGGAGCCCACATGTTACAGTGCACAAGGACCCGGGTTTGAGCTCCTGGTCAAACCTCCACAGGGAAAGCTTTTCAAGTGGTGAAGCAGTCAGCAGGTCTCTCTCTCTCTCTCTCTCTCTCTCTCTCCTCCAGGTTTATCACTGGAGCTTGGTGCCAGCACTGCAAATCCACTGCTCCTGGGGTCCATTTTTTCTTTACCATTTTTTTATTGGATAGAACAGAGAGAAATTGAGAGGGAGGGAAGATAGACAGGGGTGAGAGAGAGACATTTTCAGACCTGCTTCACCACTTGTGAAGTGACCACCCTGTAGGTGGGGGACCAAGATCCTTGAGTGGGCCCTTGTGCTTTATACTAAGGGCAGTTAAACTGGTGTGCTACCAACTGCCCCCCCCTTAATTTATCTCTATTTATTCATTGGATAGAGACTGTCAGAAATCGAGGGTTGAGGGAGAGGTAGAGAGGAAGAGAAACAGAGAGACATCTGCAACACTGCTTCACCACTCACAAAGCTTTCCCCCTGCAGGTGGGGATGGCAGTTCGAACCTGTGCCCTTGTACATTGTAACATGTGCACTCAACCAGATGCTCCATCACCTGGCCCTCATGTCTGTCATTCTCCCTTTCTGTCTCCCCCTGCCCTCTCAACTTATGGTTGTCTCAATCCAATAAATAAGGGAAGTTTTTTTAAGAGAGAGTGCATGCTGCTCAATCGCACAGCATATACACTCTATCAAGAGCACAGGAAGCGTGTTGAGCAGAGGCTGTATCCTGGACACAAAACAAATTCTAAAGAAACGTTGAAGGACTAAGGCCATTCAGAATCAAATTCTCTGAACCCAGTTGAATGAAGCAAGGAATAAATGTCTAAAACTAACTGGAAAGTCTTCGAGTGTTTGTTCAATGAAGTGGCTTCTTGATAAGAATCCATTGTGAAGGGAATGGAACACAACATCGGAAATGGTGAGTTGCAGCTGAGCCTGACAATTCGTGTCTTTCGTCATTTGAAGGGGAGTGGGGGGGGGGCTTCTAAGCCATTCTTACTTCCAGCTCTGTGTCTCCCTTACGTTCTCTCATCTCTCCTTTTGACTGGGTGGCAGCAGACCTTTTCCTTGTGCCTCCCATATCTTTTCATTTCTCTTTCACATTTATATCTTTGGTTTCCCTTTTCCTGAATTCTTGGCAATATTTTCAATATCTGACTTCAGCTGCCTAATCAGAGGCTTAGCCTAACCACCTGAGTTCCTAGTTGATATTTTTACACCAAGAATTTTATTATGTATCTCCCCCTCCTTCCTCAATTTCTCTCTCTTGCAATACATTTTTAAAAATTTAAATAAAGAAAGAAATCTTTTGGGGGCCAGATGGTGGCACACCTGGTTAAATGCACATAGTACTAAGCGTAAGTACCTGTGCAAGGATCTGGGATTGAGCCCCAGGCTCCCCACTTGCAGGAGGGGACATTTCACAAGTGGTAAAGCAGGCCTGCAGGTGTGTCTTTATCTCACCTTCTCTATCTGTGTTTCTCCCTTCCCTCTTAATTCCTCTCTGTCCTAACCAATAAAATGGAAAAATAGCCCCAGCAGTTGTGGATTCATAGTGCTGGCACTGAGCCCCAGTGACCGGAGGGAAAAAAATAAAATAAAGAAAAATAAAATAAATCTTTTTAAAGAAGTAGATGTAAAGACAGGAGTCAGAACCATTCACCCACCGACACTTCCTGACAAGCACTAACTGCCTCAGCTGTTGAGCCAGAATCCTGCGACAGCAAAGCAATTAATCAGTACATACACCACAGACATCTTTTACTGACGCCACACTATCAAGCTCAGCCCTGCAAAAGGCCCATTGCTTGCACATCACACCATACAACCCACAGCCATTGCTCCAGAGTCTCTTATAGACATAATGGCACCCAGAACACGTGATCGTTTGTCGATCGTTGTGAACTGAAAACGCCATGATTATCTCCCCCAAACAGGAGCTTTGTGTCTGTCTTTCCTCATGTACAGTAGACAGTAGAAGTGTAACACAGCCCTAAGTGTGGCTTTGACACTGATTCCAAGGAACACATGAATCCCTATGTTCATAGCTGCTTTATTCTCAATAGCCAAAGAGTGGAAGTAACCTAAATGCCCATCATCAGATGACTAACTAAAGCTATGGGAATATATTCCACTGACTACTACCCTACAATCAAAAAGATGATATTGTGTCCTTTGGGACAAAATGGATGGAACTGGAGGTGACTGTGCTTAGAGAAATAAGTAAAGAGATGAGAGACAGCTACCATATGGTTTCACTCATATGTGGAATCTCTGATACACATTAACTGAAAGAAAAGGAAAGGAAAGGAAAGGTGTTGGGAACATGTGTAAGCCTGATAGAGCTTAGGGAGAACCACCCCCGTCCTTGGATGGAGGTCTGAGAAGATAACCTCTTGGTAAGTCTCTCTCTACCGAGGTGAGCATAAGGGGGGAAACTCAGACTTGGTTCTTTCCTTCTTGACTCTCAGGCCCACAGATACCCCAGTACTTCCCTCCATTAACCACAGGCCACATGGCCACAGATTCACTTATTCAAAGTCACCTTCTGATCCCAGAAGAACACACCTTATCACACACTTCATCACACACCTCAGACCCCAGACAAGAGAAATTCCAAACTATATGGCTTTTTGATATCCATCTTCTCTCTGTCTCACCCTATGGGTTTAACCCCTATGCTTCTCTCAAATACCTTTGGATAATTAAGTTGCTTGCGTCATGGAGACTAACTGTCTTGTATCTCATCAATTCCTGTCATACCAGCCCCCTACCATAGGGGCAAGGTGACCTTTAAGAAACCTGTAATTTCTGACATATTTCAATAATAATTCCCTTTGTTTGGTTTTCTATTTAACTCATGTCCACCTTGCTAATAAACGAGTTCTGAGCTCGCTGAAGGGCTCCCCGGTGTCTTTACTCTAGAAAGAAACCGTCCGTTACCTTTCCCCTGGACATCACCCTGCCAGAGACCCAACAGAAAGGAAAGGAGAGGAGAGGGGAGGGGAGGGGAGGGGAGGGGAGGGGAGGGGGAGAGGAGAGGGGAGAGGGGAGGGGAGGGGAGGGGAGGGGAGAGGGGAGGGGGGAGGGGAGGGGAGGGGAGGGGGTGGGGGAGGGGAGGGGAGGGGAGGGGAAGGGGGTGGGGGAGGGGAGGGGAGAGGGGAGGGGAGGGGGAGAGGAGAGGGGAGGGGAGGGGGAGAGGAGAGGGGAGAGGGGAGGGGAGGGGAGGGGAGAGGGGAGGGGGGAGGGGAGGGGAGGGGAGGGGGAGAGGAGAGGGGAGAGGGGAGGGGAGGGGAGGGGAGAGGGGAGGGGGGAGGGGAGGGGAGGGGAGGGGGTGGGGGAGGGGAGGGGAGGGGAGGGGAAGGGGGTGGGGGAGGGGAGGGGAGAGGGGAGGGGAGGGGGAGAGGAGAGGGGAGGGGAGGGGGGAGGGGAGGGGGAGAGGAGAGGGGAGGGGAGGGGGAGAGGAGAGGGGAGAGGGGAGGGGAGGGGAGGGGAGAGGGGAGGGGGGAGGGGAGGGGAGGGGAGGGGGAGAGGAGAGGGGAGAGGGGAGGGGAGGGGAGGGGAGAGGGGAGGGGGGAGGGGAGGGGAGGGGGTGGGGGAGGGGAGGGGAGAGGGGAGGGGAGGGGGAGAGGAGAGGGGAGAGGGGAGGGGAGGGGGAGAGGAGAGGGGAGAGGGGAGGGGAGGGGAGGGGAGGGGAGGGGAGAGGGGAGGGGGGAGGGGAGGGGGTGGGGGAGGGGAGGGGAGAGGGGAGGGGAGGGGAGAGGGGAGGGGAGGGGGAGAAGAGAGGGGAGAGGGGAGGGGAGGGGAGGGGGAGAGGAGAGGAGAGGAGAGGAGAGGGGAGGGGAGGGGAGGGGAGGGGAGGGGAGGGGAGGGGAGGGGAGGGGAGGGGAGGAGAGGAGAGGAGAGGAGAGGAGAGGAGAGGAGAGGAGAGGAGAGGAGAGGAGAGGAGAGGAGAGGAGAGGAAAGGAAAGGAAAGGAAAGGAAAGGAAAGGAAAGGAAAGGAAAGGAAAGGAAAGGAAAGGAAAGGAAAGGAAAGGAAAGGAAAGGAAAGGAAAGGAAAGGAAAGGAAAGGAAGTGAAGGGAAGAAAACAGAAGCAAACAGTTTCTCAGACTTCTTGAGAACTATGGTGGTTATCTTTGGGAGGTGGGAGAGTGGGTGGGAGCACAGAACATTGGTGGTGAGTGTGGCGTGGAATTCTATCTGTAACCTTACAATCTTGCAATCCACTACCAATCACAAGTAAAAAATGGCGAATGGTTGGCTTTGAGTGGCCACTCAGTTCTGCTCATCTGAGTGAGACATGTCTCTTTCCAGAAGAAACTCAGCCAGGCAAAGGGTCTCAGAGGAAATCTGGGGAACTGTGTATCTATCAACTGACCTTGGTTTTGATCCCAGACTTACCCCCACCTCCACCATTCACATTATACAATGCACTTCAGGACACAAAGACTCTCCACAGAAACCGGGCTCTGACTTCTCGTCTGTTTCCCTAAACTCAAAGGGCACAAAGACTCTCCACAGAAACTGGGCTCTGACTTCTTCTCGTCTGTTTCCCTAAACTCAAAGCTACGTTTCGTGGAGGACACTGAAATAGTTACATTCACCCATTACCAAAGAAATGAAAATTAAAACTGCACTGAGATTCCATCTCACACCTGTGAGAATGGCCTCTGTCAGCAAAACAGGATGTGACAGGTGTTGGAGGGGTTGTGGAGAAAAAGGAACTCTGCTACACCGCCGGAGGGAATGCAGACTGGTGCAGTGCCTCTGGGAGATAGCATGGAGAGTCCTTAAGTGAATAAAAAAGGAATCACCTGAGTATTGCTTAACAAGAGCCCTCTCAGGCATTTATCCAAAGGCCGGGCAAACACTAATTCAAAGGGACATATGCACCCCTACGTTCATGGCTACAGTGTGCACAATAGGCAAAGAGAGGAAGCAGCCAGATGCACATCAACAGATGACTGGGTAAGAGTTATGGAGTATATACTTCATGAAATACTACTCTACAATCAAAAAGATGATATTGTGTCCTCTGGGACAAAATGGATGGAACTGGAGATGATGATGCTTACTGAGATAAGAGGTGAAAAACAATTATCAGTGATTTCACTCAAATGTAGAATCTAGAGAACTGATACACATGAGCTTGAAAAAAAAAAAAAAACAACCCCCACATACAAATAGAAGCACATAGACTCTCTCTAAGACTTGGTGAGAATGAAGGTAGTTATTGTCAGAGAGACACACGACTATGGTGGTGGGTGCCAAGCGGACCTATACACCATAGCCTCACAGTCTTGTAAAGCGCTGTTAATTACAAATAAATAAACAAGACAAATAATCAAAAACCCCTCAAAAAATTTCCCAACAACATGAAAACATGATTTTTTTTAGAGGTTAGCCAAATACAAATTCTATTTCTTTCCTTTTTTTTTTTCCAAATATAACTTTCTTTATTATAAATGTCATTCAAGTCCAGAACAGCTGAGGGATAAAATTAGCTTTGAAATTTAAGAAATTCTTTAGCATTTAAAAGAGTATCAGATGAGTGCTTCTAGTCTCCAGATACAAGTGAAGGGAACATAAATTAGAACAATTAAGACACTCGTTCCTTTTGGCATACTTGGGTAGTAAGAATATTAAAATTAATCTTTCTGGAACATTGCTGTACCTGTGTCAACACATATTCTTTTAAGGTTACTTCTCCTGAAAGGGGAGGATAGAGACAGAGAAATGGAGATAAGACGGGAGATAAAGAGAAAGAAAGAGAGAGACACCTGCAGCCGTGCTTCACCACTTGTGTTCACCACCTGCAGGTGGGAACTGGGGGCTTAAACCTGGGTCCTAGCAATTGATAATGTGTACACTGAACAGGGTGCACCACCAGCCGGCCTTTGAGCTCACTTTTGGATGGTGTAAAGAGGTAGTGTTTTTGGCAAAGCAGAGTTTGGACTGGATTTGGTGTATTGCACCAAAGTAAAGCACTCTGGGGTGGGAGAGAGCAGTGTTCAGGTCCTGAAACATGATGGCAGAGAAGGACCTAGAGGGAATTAGACTGTTAGGTAAAAAATTGAGAACTGTTACACATGGACAAACTACTGTATTTTACTGTCAACTGTAATCCTCCCAAGAAAGAAAAAAAGAGAGTTTTGGGGGGTGTTTTGTTATGTTTTCTAACTTCAGTGACGGTTGGCTTGGCATCTAACTAAGGGATGGTCGGCAATACGTCAGTTCTGGGTGTGCCTGGGCGGGTGTTTCTGGGAGACCGGGCATTGGAATTGGAAGACTGAGCAAAGAAGGACCCTCCTCACTTCTGCTGTGGGTGGGGGCAGTAAACAGCCCACTGAGGATGTGAAGGGGACACAACAGTGGAGAAAGAACCAATTGGCTTTCTTTCTTTTTTTTTTCCTCGATTTTTTTAGATAGGACAGAGAGAAATTGAGAGGGGAGGGGAAGACAGAGAGGTGGAGAGAAAGATAGACACCTACAGACCTACTTCACTGCTTGTGAAGTGAAGCCCTGTAGGTGGGGGGCCAGGGGCTCAAACCATGATCCTTGTGCTTTGTACTATGTGCACTTAACCCAGAGTGCTACCACCTGGCCCCCAGATTGGCTTTCTCTGTGTGTCCTAAACCTCCATCCCATCCCCCAACCCCAACCCCCAGGATCTTGGTTCACCAGCCCCTCCCAGTCTCCCCTGGTCTCTGGTTTGCAGATGGTGGGTGCTTTACTCTCCATAGCCTGTGGCCCAAGCCCCACAGAATATATCATAAAGCTACATCTATATCTGCCTATTGGTTTGGGCATCTCTCACCCATCTATCAACTATCATGATCTATCATCCATTTTGCATCTGTCATCTATCAATATCTATCCATCTGTAATTCACCAATCCTATCATATATATTTTTTTTCCCTTTTGTTGCCATTGTTGTTTTCTGCTGGGCTAGCTTCGCGGGCAGGAGAGAGACGACCAGGGACTCATGGCTGAGCTGTACGCAGTATCTCTTTATTCATGCAGAACGCAGCACAATCTAAGCCAAGATAAGCTAACTATAATCACAATCCTGTCCTTATATATATACTTGCCAAGTAGGGTGCAAACAGGATGTGATGTAGAGAGGGTGGAGCAAAAAGTGACTGGTGCAAATCAGGGTGTACTACGAGAGGGGGAGGAGCAAAAAGACATCATGAGCCAGTGGGGATTAAACCAATGCCCTGCAGGCAGGGTGGTGCTTAGTTAACAGTGGTTATGTAAATAGAATACAGTGTTAAGCAGGGGAGATTAAACCAATGAATCAGAAGGGGTTTTAGAAGCATACCAACAGTT
Organism: Erinaceus europaeus; assembly: GCF_950295315.1. NCBI lineage: Eukaryota > Metazoa > Chordata > Mammalia > Eulipotyphla > Erinaceidae > Erinaceus > Erinaceus europaeus. The sequence continues at coordinate 118,962,643 of NC_080170.1, forward strand.
TTCTATTGTTGTTGTAGTTATTATTGTTGTTGTTGTTGATGTCATCGTAATTGTTGGATAGGACAGAGAGAAATGGAGAGAGGAGGGGAAGACAGAGAGGGGAAGAGAAAGATAGACACCTGCAGACCTGCTTCACTGCTTGTGAAGTGCCCCCCCAGGTGGGGAGCCGGGGATCCTTACTGGGATCCTTACTCCAATCCTTGCACATTGCATCATGAGCACTTAACCCACTGCACTACTGCCCGACTCCCTCCTATCATCTTTTATCATCATATATCCATCAGTCAGCCACCTACCTATCATCTACCTTCTGATATCATCTATGTATCTATCTATCTATCTATCCATCTGTCATCTACCTGTCCATTCACCCATCATCTTTTTATGTTGATTTTTATTAGTGATTTAATAGTGATTAACAAAATTGTAGGATAACAGGGGTAAAATACCATACAATTCCCACCACCAAACTTCTGTGTCTGATCCCCTCCACTGCAAGTTTCCCTATTCTTTATCCCTCTGGGAATATGGACCAAAATTCTTTATGGGGTGCAGAAAATGTAAGGACTGGCTTCTGTTATTGCTTCTCTGCTAAACATGAGCATTGGCAGGTCTGTCTATACCCCCAGCCTCCCAGCCTGTTTCTTTTCTTTTCTTCTTTTCTTAATTTCTTTATTGGGGGGATTAATGGTTTACAGTCAACAGTAAAATACAATAGTTTGTACATGCATAATATTTCCCAGTTTTTCACAAAGCAATAGGGCCCCCACTAGGTCCTCCTCTGCCATCAAGTTCCAGGACCTGAACCACCTCCCACCACTCCAGAGTCTTTTACTTTGGTGCAATACACCAACTCCAGTCCAAGATCTGCTTATTGATTTCCCTCCTGATCTTATTTTTCAACTTCTGTATATGAGTGAGATAATCCTGTATTCATCCTTCTGATTCTGACTTATCTCACTTAACATGATTCCTTCAAGCTCCACCCAAGATGGGGTAAAGAAGGAGAATTCACCATTTTTAATAGCTGAGTAGTATTCCATTGTGTATATAGACCACAACTTGCTCAGCCACTCATCTGTTGTTGGACACCTGGGTTGCTTCCAGGTTTTGGCTATTACAAATTGTGCTGCTATGAACATAGGTGTACACAGATCTTTTTGGATGGGTGTATTCTGTTCCTTAGGCTATATGCCCAGGAGATAAATTGCAGGATCATAGGGTAGGTCCACTCCTAGCCTTCTGAGAGTTCTCCAGACTGCTCTCCACAGGGGCTGGACCCATTTACATTCTCATCAGCAGTGCAGGAGGGTTCCTTTGTCCCCACAACCTCTCTAGTATTTGTTGCTCCAACCTGTTTCTATCTTTCCCTAGTGGGGCAGGGCTCTGGAAAGGTGGGCTTCCACGACAAATTGGTGAGGTCACCTGCCCAGGGAAATCAGGTTGGCATCATGGTAGTGTGTGCAAGTTGGTAGCTGAAAAGCATTAAGATATAAAGCAGGACAATTTGTTTGATAAATAGGAACCCAGGGGTAGGAATAGAGCAGATGAAACAAAGGGTCTTCATGTCACTTGGCGTTTTCTATCACTGATGTGTTATTCATCTACATCCACCCCTTCTATCACCATCCATCTTCTGCCCATCACAGATACCTACTTATGTGTCTGTAGTCCATCTACCCATCTGTTGGGCCATCAAGATAGCCCAGTTGGATAGTGTGCTACTTTGCCGAGGACACAAACCAGGTCGAGCCTGGCCCTTACTGCATTGAAGGAAACTTCAGTGCTGTGGTCTCTCTCTCTCTCTTTTAAAAAATTTTTTATTTATAAAAAGGAAACATTGACAAAACCATAGGATAAGAGGGGTACAACTCCACACAATTCCCACCACCAGCACTCCATATCCCTGATAGCTTTTCTATTCTTTATCCCTCTGGGAGGATGGACCCAGGGTCATTGTGAGATGCAGAAGGTTGAAGGTCTAGTGTTGCTGAGGAGTTATTCAACAGTCTAGCTTCTGTAATTGCTTCCCCCGCTGAACATGGGCGTTGACTGGTCGATCCATACTCCCAGCCTGCCTCTCTCTTTCCGTAGTGGGGAAGGGCTCTGGGAAAGCAGAGCTCCAGGACACATTGGTGAGGTTGTCTGTCCAGGGAAGTCTGGTTGGCATCATGGTAGCATCTGGAACCTGGTGGCTGAAAAGAGAGTTAATGTACAAAATCAAACAAATTGTTGACCAATCATGCACCTAAAGGTTGGAATAGTGCAGATGAAGAGTTGGGGGGGGGGGTCCTCCATTTTGTAGATAGCTAGTAGGCATATTTTAGTTATATTCCAAAGGGCCTGTGGTCTCTTTAACTCTCTCACTCTGCCTCAGTGCCTTCTCCGTTTCTATCTAGAAACAAAACAGAACAAAACCATCATCGGGGAAAGCTATCAAACTGAGGGGATAAAGGAGGAAATGGCAGGTTGGACTGACAAAGGGATCTTCTGACTGACTTTTAATTCTGCTTCCAGGCTGAACAGAAAATGCCAGCTCCGGGTCACAGCAGCTCCTCTTTGAGAAACAGCATTGGAGATCATTTCTCAATCTTCCTGCTCACGTCAGCTGTGAAAAGGGCACTCTGCACAGCCTCCTGGACCGCGCTCAAGGGCCACCATCGGTCTTCACCCAAGCTGTTCCTGTGACATTTGACACCTTCCCGGCCCCTTCTGCTGGCAGCATCCCCCTCAGGTTCTCATGGTTCCCTCCCCCACTGACCTTGCAGACCAGTCCCAGGGGACCATTTGGCTGTCCCAGCTCCACTTGCAGCTCAGTCTGCAGGAATACAGTCATAGGCGCCCCTGCAACAGACTGGGCTTTCTGTGTGTCTGCCTCCGTTTCTGTTTGTGGAGCACCATTGTTCCAGTCATCTGGAAGCTTCTTGGCTGCCCCCTCACCTTGTCCCTCCCAGCAGTCACTCTGTCTCTTCCTGTTTCCCCCAAACCACTCTATTTGACCCTCCAATTGGGACACATCCTGGATTAACTCAGGGGCAGGGGTAGATAGCACAGTAGTTATGCAAAGAGACTCTCATGCTCAAGGCTCCAGAATCCCAGATTCAATCCCCCACACCACCATCAGCCAGAGCTGAGCATTGCTCTGGTAAAAAAACAAACAAGCACAGAATGGATTAACTTGGAACCAGCTCCTGCCAGCTTTTGCCTCACAGTCTCTCTGGAGAGATCCCATCCCACACATTTGCAGAGATCACTCTCCTGCCTCCCTCTTCCAAATGCTGCTTTGGTCGTATCCTAAAATCATCAGTTTCCCATTGCCAAAGCAAGCATGAAGCTCTTTTGCCTGTCAGAGGACCCTTCACTTGGTCCCTGTGGAGCTTGACACTTCCCCACCCCACCCCACCCCCAACTCTTGAGTCCGGGGATTTCTTCTCCTCCACCACTGGCTTCTGTTTGGGAGGAGGAGTGACTTCTTGGTGTTGACTGGCTGGTTTGAGAGGGCAGGCAGGGCAGCCCAGCCCAGCCCTTTTTCTGTTCCCTCAATCTTGGGAACTAACTCGCTCACTCATGGGGGCCTGATGGGGTGTTTAAAGCTGGCCCCTCTCTAGGTAAGAAGTCCTCTGACATCTCAGTACCACCAGCACCCTCCACATTCCTTGGTCCTAAAAGTTGTCTCTCAAAGTTGCCTCCTTTGCTGTTTGCCAAGAACCTAAGAGAAGTGGAGATCTCTCTACTGGGTCTCTTGAGGCTCCATCAATCCTGCAACTGGGCTGCTTCTGGTCTCCAGGGACATCTACCAATTTCCTCTTTCTGTCTGGTTCTTACCCTCCTTCAAGGCCCTTCTTAAGCCCCTCGAGTTATTGTGAAGCTGCCTGGCTTCCACAATCACCTCTCCTCTCCTTTCACTCCCAGCTACACGGAATGTTCCTGGAAATGTCACCTAAGTGTTTCCGCGGACCCACTTGTGTGTGTGGTGCCTCCCTGGTAGGTGACGCCTGGTGGCAGGCGCTTTCCCTGTGGGCAGCTGTGGGGACTTATTGAACACATAAGGCTTTGAGTTATGCTATTGTATTACTTTTCTTATTGAACACATAAGGCTTTGAGTTATGCTATTGTATTACTTTTCTTATTGAACACATAAGGCTATTGTATTACTTTTCTTATTTTAAATATTCTACTTCGTTACTTAGTGGATAGAGACAGAAGGAAATTGAGAGAAAAGGAGAAGATAGAGAGGGGGAGAGAGAGAGAGAGAGATCTGCTTCAACACTTGTGAAGTTTCCCCCTACAGGTAGGGGCTGAGTACTTGAACCTGGGACTCTGAGCATGGTAAAATCTATGCTTTACCAGGTGTGCCACCACCCAGTCCATTTTATTTTATTTTACTTTATTTTACGTTTTTCCTGGGTTATGACTTGGGCTTAGTGTCTACATCATGAATCCACCACTCCCAGTGGCCATTTTGCCTTTCCTTCCTTCCTTCCTTCCTTCCTTCCTTCCTTCCTTCCTTCCTTCCTTCCTTCCTTCCTTGTTGGTATGCTTCTAAAAACCCTTTCTGTTTCATTAGTTTAATCCCCCCTGCTTAACACTGTTCTATTTACATAACACTGTATTCTATTTACATAACCTCTGTTAACAAGCACCACCTTCCCTCCAGGGCATTGGTGGTTTAGTGGTAGAATTCTCACCTGCTCCGCCCCCTCTCCTTGTCATACCCTGATTTTCACCAGTCACTTTTCTCCCCACCCTCTCTGCGTTGCATCCTGTTCCCACCCTACTGGGCTAGTATATTTATAAGGACAAGATTGTTTGTAGTTTAGTTTAGCTTAGCTTGGTATAGATTGTGCTGCGTCCTGCGTGAATAAAGAGATACTGCCTAGAGTTCAACCATGAGTCCCAGGTCATCTGTTACCCGCCCATGAAGCCAGCCTGGTGAAAACAATACTTCCTTCCTTCCTTCTTTCCTTCCTTCCTTCCTTCCTTCCTTCCTTCCTTCCTTCCTTTCTTTCCTTATTTTTGATGGGACAGAAATTGGGGGGGAGGGTGGGAGAGAGGGAGAAAGAGAGACAGCTGTCATCCTGCTTTGCCATTTGTGAAGCTTCTCCCCTGCAGGTGGTGACTGGGGGCTTGAATCCAGTCTTTACCCACTGTAAGGCATGCACTCTACCAGATGTGCCACGGCCCAGCCCCTGAGCAGAAGACTTCCTGTCCCAGCCCCAGAGATCAGAGACCCAAGGCATGGCTTCAGGGCAACATAAACTTTCACACAGCCTGCCCTCTGCCCACACACACAGACACAAGCTAGCAGCACAAGGTACCGACATGCCAGCCCTGCTTCTCCCTTGGCCTGATGGGTACCTCAGAACAGGAACAGCACCTTCACAGTCCACTAGGCCTGTCCACCAGGAGCTGGAGATGGGGCTGTGGCTGCACAAAGTCAAAGCGTGGGAAACATTCATCAGCTCGAGTTTTTCTCAGCAGAGAGGGTGAGCTTTCAGCTCTGATCGGGTTCACACACACACTCTCTGGTTATACAGCATGGCACTTGGTGGCTTGAGGCTCAGTTGTATGCTTTAGCTGCAAATACAGTAAAGAAGAGAAGGTACATTTAAACCTGCCGGGGCTGGGCAGTAGCACACCTAATAGAAAAGACACATCACAGTGCACAAGGATGTGGATTCAAGCTCCCAGTCCCTCCTTCCTGGAGGGAGGCTTCCTGAAAGGTGAAACAGGTTTGCAGGTATCTCTCTTTCTCTCTCCCTCTCTATCTCCCCCTTTTCCTCTCAAATTCTCTCTGTCTTATCAAATAAAAAGGGAAGGAAAGGGGGAGCCGGGCCATACCACAGCAGGTTAAGTGCACGTAGCACGAAGCTCAAGGACTGGAGTAAGGATCCTGGTTCGAGCCCCGGCTCCCCACCTGCAGGGGAGTCGCTTCACAGCTGGTAAAGCAGGTCTGCAGGTGTCTGTCTTTCTCTCCCCCTCTCTGTCTTCCCCTCCTCTCTCCATTTCTCTCTGTCCTATCCAACAATGACGGCATCAATAACAACAACAATAAAAAAACAACAAGGGCAACAAAAGGGAAAACAGATAGATAAAAATTTTTAAATATATATGGAAGGGAAGAAAAGGTAAGGAAGAGGAAAGAAAAGAAGAGAAGAGGAGAAGAGAAAAGAGGAAAGGGGGAGGGAAAGGGGAAAGGAGCCTCACGGAGCAGTGGGTTCATTGTGCAGGCACCAAGCCCCAGCAATAACCCTGGTGGTAATACATACATTCACACATACATACATACATACATACATACATACATACATACCTGACTAGGGGAATGTGGCTGAGAGAGAGTAAGGGAGACATCTCATTAAGAGGGAGGTCTTTTTTTTTTAATTTATTTCTTTATTGGGGAATTAATGTTTTACATTCAACAGTAAATACAATAGTTTGTACGTGCATAACATTCCCCAGTTTCCCATTTAACAATACAACCCCCACTATGTCATTCATCATCCTTCATGGACCTGTATTCTCCCCACCCACCTACCCCAGAGTCTTTTACTTTGGTGCAATACGCCAATTCCATTTCAGGTTCGACTTGTGTTTTCTTTTCTGATCTTGTTTTTCAACTTCGGCCTGAGAGTGAGATCATCCCATATTCATCCTCCTGTTTCTGACTTATTTCACTCAACATTGATTTTTTCAAGGTCCATCCAAGATCAGCTGAAAACGGTGAACTCACCATTTTTTACAGCTGAGTAGTATTCCATTGTGTATATAGACCACAACTTGCTCAGCCACTCATCTGTTGTTGGACACCTGGGTTGCTTCCAGGTTTTGGATTTTACAAATTGTGCTGCCAAGAACATATGTGTACACAGATCTTTTTGGATGGATGTGTTGAGTTCCTTAGGATATATCCCCAGGAGAGGAATTGCAGGGTCATAAGGTAGGTCCATTTCTAGCCTTCTGAGAGTTCTCCAGACTGTTTTCCACAGAGGTTGGACCAATTTACATTCCCACCAGCAGTGTAGGAGGGTTCCTTTGACCCCACACCAAGAGGGAGGTCTTTAAGCAAAGCACTGTCCAAGTGGACAAAATCATCTTCGTCACATGCACTTTGCAAAGCCCTCAGCCTCCCTGAGCACCTGGTGGGTGGCCACACCCCCCTTGAATCCGGGTGGGAGGATTAAACCCTAAGGATGCTCTAGTCTGGCTCAGGGGCTCTGTGGTCCATTCTGAGTGAGAACAAAGGTGGGAGAAATAGCTAGGCTCACAGTGCAGGGTAATGATTGACAGGCTGATGATTAGCCCAACTTGGTCTCATCTGGGCTTTTTATTTATTTATTTATTTATTTTTTAAGCACAATATGGTCAGAGCAGGCTGACATATGAATGTGAAACTCCTGGCAGGTCCCACCACAGATCCAGCGCATCTGGAAGCCTGGCACTGGAGCAGCTGGGTGGGGCAGGCTGGGCCTCCGAACATTAACTCGTTTGACATTTGGTGTCTCAGCTAATAAATAACCCACCCAGGACAACGCTCGGTAATGACAGCTCTGGTTACCAGCCAGTTAATCTTCCACTTGGGCTCTGTCCTTTCGGCCCATCTGGCGGGGGATTCTTACTTACTGATTTGTGTCTTCCTGGGGCTGGAGTTTGGGGAGGCTGCCTCCCGCCAGTGCTGCATATGAAGTTGATTCAGGACTAAGGCAGCAGAGAGTGGCTGGTGGGTGACCCAGCACCCCTTAAAATCTGCCGGAAATAAGATGGGGGGGTTAGCTGGTGATCTGGAGTTTCAGAGGAGATGGACATGAAGCCAGTGGTTCATCTCTACTGTGAAGGGGACATTGGTCTCTTGGCAGCCACCAAGATGTGTCATCTGTGTTTCAACCAAACCAGGCACATTGTGCACCTGCTGTGTGGGCCCTTGATCTGGAATCATGTTCTGGAGACAAGAGCCGAGACTCTGCACAATGCAGCCCATCCCTTTGAGAGCAAAGTAGACAGGCTGGCAGACAAGGAGCTCACGGTCTGATCCCAGCCGTGGATGTGAGCTACAAGAGGAGAAATGCAGAAGTAATAAGCTCACAGAGGAGACACTAATTCCTTGTTCCTTGAAGAACCAGAGGAGGAAGCTGCCCAGAACTACAAAGGTTCTAACTGGTTTGCAAGCTCACGAGCTAAACAATGTGAGGGCCAGGTGGCAGTGCATCCTGATGAGCTCACGTCACCATGCACAAGGACCCAGGTTCAAGCCCCTGGTCCCCACCTGCAGAGGGAAAGCTTCACAGGTAGTGAAGCAGGGCTGCAGTTGTCTCTCTGTTTCTCTCCCTCTTTATCTCCCTCTTCCCTCTCGATTTCTCTCTGTCTCTAGCCAATTAGTAAAATAATTTTTAACAAAAAGAGTTAGTGTGGGGGGCTGGGTGGTGGCACACTGTGTTAAGTGCACATGGTGCAAAGTACAAGGAGTGGCATAAGAATACAGGTTTGAACCCCCGGGTCCCCACCTGTAGGGGGGGGGGGATTGCTTCACAAGCAGTAAAGCAGGTCTACAGGTGTTTATCTTTCTCTCCCCTTCTCAGTCTTCCTCTTCACTCTCTCGATGTCTCTCTGTCCTTCAGAGAGGTGACTGCTTTGGGATGAAGAGGCTTTAACTCCACTTTTTCCTCCTTCATTTCCTCCTCCTCTGCTCCTTCACTTCCTCCTCCTCCTCTTTTACCTCCATCCCAACCCACTTACATTCTACAGAAAGAAAGATCAAGAGAATTGTGAGATGCCCAGTTATCTATGGATTTCAGTGTTTTGCTTTTGTCTTGAGAGTTGGGACAGAGTTGGGGGGAGAGACAGCCCTAAGGACCTGCTGAATTAGAGTCACTCTTCCCACAAAGTCATCTACACCAGCAGCCCACAAAACATCACAGCCAGAGGCCAGAAGTTGGGAGAAGCCAGTCCTTGAGTTTAAAAGAAGCACAAGTCAAGGTATCCACATCTCCTCCCTTCCCTACTTTAATTCTTCTAGTTGCTCCCACAGTAGAGAGAGAGAGAGGGCTCAGATCCTTCCCGCAGTTCTTTACAAAGAACACCAGCCAGAGGATGTGACAAAGGGGACAGAGGAACAGATGGCATGTGGTTGTCTGCAGACGTCAACCTCTCAGCATGGGGGGAGATAAAATACGGACAAAGAAGGCAGGGAAAATCTTCCCAGTCTGACTTGACCTAGAAAGTCGGCCTTCATTAATTCTACCCTCTTCAGCTCTCTGCCACTCTGAGGTCCTTCCACCACTGTGAATCTCACTGGATTGGTGGAGCTGCATCATATGTCACACAGATACAGTCCCTCTGTGTGTACCTCTGTTCTCCAGGACTTTCCCTGAAAAGAAAACAGAAGAAAGGCTGGGGCAGTGGTGCTGAGCACACATGTTATCAACCATGCTCCAGGACCCAGGATCAAGCCCCAGGGCCCCACTTGCAAGCCCCACTGTTCTATCAAATGAAAAGAAGAAAGAATTGCACCAAGGTAAAAAAGCAAAACAAAACAAAACAAAAACAACTCTGGGGTGGGGGTGGGGGGGTGGTTCAGGTCCTGGAACATGATGGCAGAGGGGGACCGAGTGTGGGTTGTACTGTTATATGGAAAACTGGGATATGTTATGCAGGTACAAACTATTATATTTTACTGTTAATTGTAAACCATTAATCTCTCAATAAAGAAATTTAAAAAAGAAAAGAAGAAAGAAAAAGAGAGAAAAGAAAAGGGAAAAGGAAGGAAAGAGTGAGAAAGAGAGCCTGGGGGTGGCACACCGGGTTAAGTGCACATAGGACTAAGTGCAAGGACCTGTGCAAGGATCCAGGTTCAAGCCCTCAGCTCCCCACCTGCAGGGAGAATTCTTCATGAGCGGTGAAACAGGTCCACAGGTGTCTATCTTTCTCTCTCCCTCTCTACCTTCCCCTCCCCTCTCAATTTCTCTCTTTCCTATCCAGTAAAATGAGGGGAGGGGGAATGGCTGCCAGGAGCAATGGACTCATTATGCAGGAGACAGAGAGCAAAAGAGAGAAAAGAAAGCAGAAGGGCAGAGAGGAGGAGTGAAACCTTTGATGTGTTGACTGGACTGTCTGAGTTCAGCCATAGGGCACCTGGCCAGCCCGTTGCGACATGTGCCCTTGAGGGTAGAGGCTATGTCAAGTTCATATCTGCAGCCCCAGGCCCCACATACAGCAAGTGCTTAGCAGATTAGGGTCTGGTAAACAAGTAAGTGAAAGGACCTTCAGAGCCAACCAATCACAGCATGCATGGAAGGCCTCATAGAGTCTTCTCTCTCTCTGGAGGTGCAGAAATGAACTGTCCCCCACAGGCCCCACTCCACTCCAATTTCTGCACAGCTTGCATGCTTTCCCCATGTTCTCCCCCCCGTGGACTGAAGGGAAGGCAGACATGTTGCGGGGGGGGGGGGGGGGGCGGTGACAGATTAAAAAAAAAAAAAAACATCAAAGGAAGTGATGCCCTCAGCCATAGTGGCCCTAGGCTGAATGCTGTGACACTCTAGCACTCAACTGCTCAGTCCCAGCCCCCAGAGTGACAGCATCAGAAGGTGGAGTGTCTGAATCCCACTGCTATCTCCTCTTTCCCTCTCCCCATCTCAGGTGCCCCCCAAAGTCCTTCTCCTAGGAGCTCCCACAGGCAACTCTCTGGCAGAAGCATTCTTGCAGGAGAAGGGGGGCAGCCACCTGCCTCACCCCACCCCCAGCACAGCAGGCTCCACCAGTCCTGGCTGCCCTCAAGTTTCTAGTTGACCCTCCCCTCCTGCCCACCTAATTGAGTCTGATTAAATCAGTATCAAAGGCGGCCCACAGGCATCTGAGCCCAAAAGAGGGGCACAGCTTCTATGATGATGAAAAATGAGGGCAGACAGCAAAGGCTGGTTCTGTGCCCAGAATCCGTCTCCAGTTTCTATTCGTGCCCCTGACCCAGAGCCACCACCAGGAACAATGAGCCCAGCAAGGAGGAGGGCGCGTCCTCCCACCCTGAGAGGGAAGGAGACAAGCTCTCAAACCTGGCAGCTCAGTGAAGGTCAGCCTTGGTCACCATTTGCAGCCATGGCTGGTTAGAATCCGAAATGCAAGAGCAACAAAAATAAGAACTCTTGACACTGACCCATGAAAGGTATGGTCTCATTCCATGTTACCAAAGTTCATTTCTCTATCATGTTCTTGGCATGATAGAGAAATGGTGGGCAGGTGGTAGGTGATGATAGCAGAAATAGAAGATATAGGCAGATAGATAGATGATTGACTTAAATATATAGACAATAATGATAAATAATGATGATGTAGGGGGGAGAGTACAGGTCCAAAAAGGATGACAGAGGGCCTAGTGGGGGTTGTATTGCTGCGTGGAAAACTGGGAAATGTTATGCATGTACAAACTATTGTATTTACTGTCAAATGTAAAATATTAATTCCCCAGTAAAGAAATTTAAAAAAATAATGATGATGATGATGTAGACAGAGGACAGGTGATAACAGGTAGATCAATGATGATAGGAGGTGATATGCAGGTGACAGGTAGATTGTTGATAGATGACTAGAATGGATAAATTATTATGACAGATATATAGATGATAGATGGTTGGTATATGATTATGATAGATGATAAGATAGATGGATAGATAATAGACAGATGATAGTAATAGATAATGATGATACAAATAAAGGCTAGGTGGTGATAGTCGGTAGATAATAATAATGACAGATGATAGAGGATAGGTGATGACAACAGAAATAGGTAGATAGGGGGCCAGGCAGTAGCACAGTGGGTTAAGAGTACATGGTGCAAAGTGCAAGGACCATTGTAAGGATCCGGGTTCTAGGCCCCAGCTCCCCACCCTGAAGGTGGGTCACTTCACAAGCGGTAAAGCAAGTCTGCGGGTGTCTGTCTTGCTCTCCCCTCTCTGTCTTCCCCTCCTCTCTCCATTTTCTCTCTGTCCTATTCAACAACAATGGCAGCAATAATAACAACAACAACCATAATAACAATGATAAACAACAAGGGCAACAAAAGGGGAAAAAATAGCCTCCAGGAGCAGTGGATTTGTAGTGCAGGCACTGAGCCCCCGCGATAACCCTGGAGGCAAAAAGAAAGAAAGAAAAAAATAGGTAGATAGATAATGTTTGTTTGAAAGATAGATGACAGAACATTTTTCTTTATTTTTTCCCTTTTGTTGCCCTTGTTGTTATTATTATTGTTGTTATTGCTATCATTGTTGTTGGATAGGACAGAGAGAAATTGAGAGAGGAGGGGAAGACAGAGAGGGGGAGAGACAAATAGACATCTGCAGACCTGCTTCACCACTTGTGAAGCGACTCCCCTGCCGGTGGGGAACCGGGGCCTCGAATCGGGGTCCTTATGCCGGTCCTTGTGCTTTGCACCATATGCACTTAACCTGCTGTGCTACCATCCAGCCCCCAGTATTTTTTTCTTTTTTGTGGGGCTTAATGGCTTACAATCAACAGTAAAATACAGTTGTTGGTACACATGTAACACTTCTCACTTTTCTGCCTAACGCTCTAACCTCCCCACCTAGGTCCTCCTCTGACACCACGTTCCAGGACCTGAACACTACCACACACACACACACACACACACACACACACACACACACACACACACAGTCCTTTACTTTGATGTAATACACAAACCCAGCCCTAGTTCTGCTTTGTGTTTCCCCTTCTGTTCTTATTTTTCAACTTCTGTCCATGAGTGAGGCCATCCCATATTCATCCTTCTCTCTCTGGCTGATCTCACTTCGCATGATTCCTTCAAGTTCCATCCAAGATGAGGTGAAGAAGATTAACTCACCATTTTTAATAGCTGAGTAGTATTCCATTGTGTATATAAACCACAACTTTCTCAGCCACTCATCTGTTGTTGGATGGATGATAGATATTGATGACAAATGGGTAGATGATGGTAAGAATTAGATGGAGAGATGACAAGCATCCAATCAAGCTGACACTATGAGGAGTCGAGCTGCATAAATGACATCAAGCATGTAAATCTGTAGAAAGTAATGGGTCTCCTCTTCATCTCAGCCTTCATGACCAGCCATTCTCACTCTCTAGGAAGTGAGTTTTATTTAAGAGAGCCACTGGACTTAGGAGAGACCTTCTGCCCTCTTCCTCTTCTCCAGACAGTAGACTTGTCAAGGTGCTAAATTGACTGGTTTTCTTTTTTTCTGAAGTAGAGAGAGACAGAGACAGAAGAACCCAAAGCACCAAAGCTTCCTGCGATAGGGTAGATGCCAGGTTTGAACCTGGATCAGGTACAAGACAAGGCAGCGCTCAGCTGAGTACACTACCACCCAGACCCTTCTTCATACACTTCTGTGTGGGAAAAAAAAAGTGTACGCTAAGACAAAGTTGGCATATCATGTAAAATAAAGAAGTTGCCCTTTTTCTAGCCATGACATCCTATCTCCAGACAATAACCTGGGCCCACCTGCATATCAACTGTCAGGCTCAGGCAAAAACTAGTGCCATATATAATAATAATCCCAACAGAAAAATTTAAAACCCAATAAAACAATGGGCAAGGGATTTGAAGAGGCACTTGCTAAAAGGGACATGGGGGGGGGCCAGCGGTAGTGCAGCGGGTTAAGCACATATGGCACGAAGCACAAGGATCTGCATAAGGATCCCGGTTTGAGCCCCCAGCCCCCCACCTGCAGGGGGGTTGCTTCACAGGCGGTGAAGCAGGTCTGCAGGTGTCTGTCTTTCTCTCCCCCTCTCTGTCTTCGCCTCCTCTTTTGATTTTTCTCTGTTCTAGCCAACAACAACAATAGCAATAACAACAATAAACAACAAGGGCAACAAAAGAGAAAAATGGCCTCCAGGAACAGTGGATTTGTAGTGCAGGCACCGAGCCCCAGCAATAGCCCTGGAGGCAAAAAATAAAATAAAATAAAAATAAAAAGGGGACATTTAGATGGCTGTTGGGCACATGGAAAGATGGTCACCATTACCCATGGTTCAAAAGCTGCGGCTCAGGACAGCAAGCAGAGACCACCCGATACCTGGAAGCACGGCTGCTGTTCAGAGCACCAGAAATGGCAGGCATTAGAGTCTCTGGAAGATACACCGTCAGTGAGGATGTAGACTGGCACTGCCATTGTGGAAAACGAGTGGAGACGCCATAGAGTCTGAATGCTAGGATTTCCTTAGGGCTGGGAGACAGCTCAGCTAGTAGAGTGCATGCTTTGCCATGCACAGGGACCTGGGTTTGAGCCCCAGCACCACACAGGAGCACCATGCCCAGCACAGGAGGAAGTTTCATGAATGGCGGAGCAGTGCTATGACGTCTCTCTTTTCTTTCTATCTCTATCTGAAATAGCAAAATAAAAAAACAGTCCTCTGGGAGTGGTGGACTCTCCTACGTTACCATCAAATTCCCAGTCCCACCTGCAGGGGGCAGGCTTCACAGGTGGTGAAGCAGGTCTGTGTGTGTGTGTGTGTGTGTGTGTGTGTGTGTGTGTGTGTGTGTGTGTGTGTGTGTGTGTGTCTTCCCTCTCAATTTCTCTCTGTCCTATCAAATAACACAGAAATTTTAAAAGGAAAAAAAAAGGCCACCAGAAGCAGTGTTGTCACCAAACACCAGAGATAACCCTGGTGGCAATTAGAAAGGAAAGGGAAGAATAGCAATTGACACGTGTAAATAATAATATTAGTGGCAAAACTTGAAATATGGAGTAAGGGGAAAAAAGGGAAAGGAAGGGAAGGGAAGGGGATGGCCAGCAAAAGTAAGTTACAGAAACAGTTTGCAGCTGGGGGCATAGGGCTAGTCCAGCCTGTTAGAGCCCAGGGCTTGCATGCCTGAGTTCTCAGAGGCTGCAGGTTCAACCCCCAGCACCACCATTTGCCAGAGCTGAGCTGTTTCTCTAGTCTTCTTTCATTCTCCCTCTCCCTCTCCCTCTCCCTCTCCCTCTCCCTCTCCCTCACACACACACAATAACTACATAGGTAGAAACCATTGATATATTTATTTATTTCAGGGATATGGATCAGCCTGCTGTTAAAACCATGTCCAAAAGAGAAGCACTTACAAAAACAGAACTCCCACCTTCTGCACACCAAAGAGAAATTTGGTCCATACGCCCAGAGGAATAAAAAACAGTGAACCAACCTTCCAATGGAGGGGATGGGACACAGAACTCTGGTGGTGGGAACTGTGTGAAATTGTACCCCCATTATAATTTTACTTTTTAGAATCTTGTAAATCAATATTAAATCACTAGTAAAAATAAGACATTAAAAATAAGTCAGAATGGTTATGACAAGGAGACCTTGGCTTCAGGGTGTACGTAAAGTGACAATCTTTGGGACCGGATGGTGGCACACTTGGTTGAGCAAATACGTTACAAAGCGCAAGGACCAGGATTCAAGCCTCTGGCTCCCTCCTGAAGAAGGGAAACCTCACAAGTGGTAAAGCAGGGCTGCGCGTGTCTCTCTGTCTCTCCCTCCTTCTCTTTCTCCCTCCTTCTCTCAATTTCTGGCTGTCTGTATCCAATAAATAAAGATAATAAAAAATTAAAACCAAATAGATAAAATGAAAATCTTTTTTAAAAAAATAAATCTGAACTATGCCAGCCTTTAGGTTCATGATCAGTCAACTATTTGTATGGCTTTATATGTTGACTTTTTTTTTTCAGCCACCAGGTTCCAGATGCTAGCATGATGCCAACCAGACTCCCCTGGGCAGACAACCCCACCAATGTGTCCTAGAGCCCCGCTTCCCCAGAGCTCTGCCCCACTAGGGAAAGAGAGAGGCAGGCTGGGAGTATGAATCTACCTGTCAACACCCATGTTCAGCAGGCAAGCAATTACAGAAGCCAGACCTTCCACCTTCTGCATCCCACAATGACCCTGGGTCCATACTCTCAGAGGAATAAAGAATAGGGAAGCTATCAAGAGAGGGGAGGAGATACAGAGTTCTGGTGGTGGGAATTGTGTGGAGTTGTACCCCTCTTATCCTATGGTTTATGTCAGTGTTTCTTTTTATTAATAAAAATTTTAATATAAAATAAATAAAACAATAAAATAAAATAAATGACCTGGTCTAGGGTTCTGGAAATGTTTCTGAAAAAGACTTTCATGCCTGAGGCTCTGTGGTCCCAAGTTCAATTCCCAGCATCACCATAAACCAGAGCTGAGCAGTGCTCTAGTCTTTTCTCTGTATCTCTCTCACTTGTTAAAGAACAAAATCAAGTCAAAAAATAAAAATAAATGACCTGCTGGAGTTTTCAGTCTGAACTAGAATTCTGGCAGACTTCAGGTTAGTTTCCTCTGGGAGGAAGGAACTTGCCAAGCCAAGGCGTCTCTTCACAAAGTGCCAATCTCATTATTTCCAAACATTTCCTGCCATGCTGTCATATTTCTCCCCTGGTCGCTATCCCTGGGGGTCACTCTCCATCCACCCACACGGCAATGTCTACACACTACTGTCTGTCTCCAGCTCTGGCCTGGTGGATGCACAGGTTCAAATCTTCACATCTTTCCATTGGTTCCAGCCACGATCACGCAGATAAGAAGTACAAGGGCCCTGGCGAAGAAGGTTTTAAATGGCTCTGATGTTTCTGGCTCACAGGCAGAATATGGGAAAAGGTCTTGGAAGTCCCACACCAGCACTGACCAGTGTTCTGGGGTATGTGTGTGTGTCACACAAACATAAATAAATAAATACATACATACATGTGTACATACATACATAAATGACATTTTAAAAGAAATGACAGACTGATAAAATAGCTCACCTGGGTAGTGTGCACATCCCAGTTTGAGCCCAGCCCCACAGCACTGAAGGAAGCTTAGATGTTGTGGTATCTTTTTCTCTCTGCCTCTATAGAAAGAAAGAAAGAAAGAAAAAAAGAAAGAAAGAAAGAGAGAGAGAGAGAAAGAGAGAAAGAAAGAAAGGGAGAAAGAAAGAAAGAAAGAAAGAAAGAAAGAAAGAAAGAAAGAAAGAAAGAAAGAAATGAAGAAAGAAAGGGAGTATGGAAGGGGAAAGGAGAGGGAAGGGAGGGAGGGAAAGGAAAGGGGAGGGAGGGGAGGGGAGGGAAGGGAAGGGAAGGGAAGGGAAGGGAAGGGAAGGGAAGGGAAGGGAAGGGAAGGGAAGGGAAGGGAAGGGAGAGACAGTGCTGTGGTCAGGTTCTCAGGCAAGCAAAACCAGGCGGGCAGGTGCTAAAACCAAGTCCTTGCTGTGGTTCTCCATCCAAAAGGTACTTTTATGTACTCAACACCACTCACCAAAAGAAAAATGCATCTGGTTCTGTGAGGCTTTCAGAGTGAATTGCCTTCCATGAAAGCCTCAAGATCATCATAGATTCAGGAGAAGGATGAGGGGAGGGGAGAGAAGGAATAGGAGGAGGAAGAGGAAGAAGGAGGGAGAGGAAGAAGAAGGAAGAGGAGGAGAAGAAGAAGAATAAAAGAATAAAAGCAAGGGAGTCAGGTGGTAGCGCATGCAGCAGGTTAAGTGCAGGTGGCGCAAAGCACAAGGACCGGCATAAGGATCCCAGTTCGAACCCCCGGCTCCCCACCTGCAGGGGAGTCACTTCACAGGCGGTGAAGCAGGTCTGTGGGTGTCTGTCTTTCTCTCCCCCTCTGTCTTCCCCTCCTCTCTCCATTTCTCTCTGTCCTATCAAGCAAGACAACATCAATAACAGCGACAACAACAACAAAAAGAATAAAAGCATCAGGGGCAACTATATACCTCAAAGTAAGTCTTAGTAATCCTCTGTGATTACACTGAGACCTAATAAGCACTGCAATCAAGTAGGAAGGTCTAAAGAAGGCACCATAAATGAATCAACTATTTACTACTTAGACCTAGATACCCTCCTCTCATACCCCAAAGAAAGTGAGATATATTTCCTAATCTCTACTGACAGCATCAGCATTACTGTCACCCCTTGATAATCTTCAGAAGAAACCTGGTATACAATTGGTCAAGAGATATATTGAATATATATATATATATATATATATATATATATATATATATATATGCTAAAGGACCACTATGGTCCCTATGACAACCTTTATTAGAATCATCAAACAAGCAAATGCAGTAAAGCTTCAGGTTGACTTAGACTCCACTAAAATCCTAGAGATATTTCCTTCCTACTTTGAGAGCAGACCTCATAAACCTAATACCAGTTTGGATCTGACAAATGGCACTCAACATTTTAACAACTGGGAGTCAATCTAAGCTCATCAGATAAGAAAGACTACAGGCAGGGTAGATAGCATAATGGTTATGCAAAGAGACTCTCATGCCTGAGGCTCTAAAGTCCCAGGTTCAGTCCCCTGCACCACCATAAACCAGAGCTGAGCAGTGCTCTTGTAAAAATAAAATTAAATAATAATAATAATAACGGACTACAAAATCTGGATAAGGGCAAGAGACTAGCTCGCTTAATCATGACCTTTTCGGTCAATACCAGGCCTCCCCATTACCTGAGGCCCTAGTCAGGAAACCCTTGAATTTCTACATAGATATGATGGGCCTACACCTCTAACAGATCCCTCTCTAGACTATCACTGGTCATTTCCATCAGGAACATCATCACAAGCCCTCCTGTGGGCCTCTCTAGGATCTTGCCCTCACTGTAGAGCAGCAGTGGTAAGGACTTCCCCACTCTCCAAAGGGAGGCTGGGTCAGCCTACTCTGCCACTCAAGGAAGACTGGTCCTGAAATGAGAGCAGCCTAGAAAGTTCCCAGCTGTGACCAGCGTCTAGGAACTTACACGGGCTCCTGTGCTAAATGGGAATAGACATGGGCCCTCGTCAGATGGAAAGGGGAACCATACTTATATATGTTAAAGTCCGGAGCTACTCTCTGCCCTAATCCAGCTTTCTAGCCTTATTCTTAACTCTGACACCATCATCCCAGACAGTAGTTTTAGTCCACCTGAATGTTAACTACCAAGCTCAAGCAAAAATTACTAAAGTCATATGCTCCTTGGAACATACCTAAAATAGACTTCCTAGCTTCTCTCATTCTAAGAACCCTATTCTCATCTGTTCTAGTTCTACTTTTTGGTTCCTGTTCACTAAACATTTTGTCCTGCTTTATACCTTACTACATTTCAGCCACCAAGTTACAGATGCTACTATGATTCCATCCTGACTTCTTTGGGCAGACGACCTCCCTGATGTGTCCTGGAACCTCACCTCTTCAGAACTCTACTCCACTAGGGAAAGACAGAAACAGGCTGGGGGTGTGAATCCACCTGCCAACACCCATGTCAAGCAGAGAAGCAATTACAGAAGCCAGAACTCCCATCTTCTGCACCTCATAAAGAATTTTGGTCCATACTCCCAGAGGGGGAAAGAAATTAGGGGGAGATGGCCAGAGGGCTCTGAACTCCAATTCCATCAAGACCCAGAGAGAGAAGAGGGGGAAAGGAAGAGCATTCAGAAGTAGTCACAGGTGTAGGTGTGGTTTAGAAAGGAAGAGAAGACGGCATCATAGAAAAAAATAGCCAAATAGATATAAATATAGGTAGCTAGTTACGGAAGTAAGTCAGCCCCTATCTGTGGTCTTGAGAGAACCACTGCAGTTTCCAGTGGAGGGAATGGGGACACAGAACTCTGGTAGTGGGAACGATGAGGAATTGTACCCCTGTGATCTTAAAATTTTGTAAATCAATATGAAATGTCGAATCAGTCTGTTAAACTGGAAGCTTTCCTGGAGACTGCTGGGGGCAGTTGGCACAGGAAGCCAGGCACCTGCTAGAGCTTTTTAGGGACAATTTGCCAGCGTTTATTCAGTGGTGTGATTCTGACAGGTTCACAGGACCCATGAGATCTCTCCTCCTCCAATCCACAGGCTCACTCGCTTAATTAACAGAGTCCCAGAGGAGCAGGGGCTGGGCCATAGCTCGGGCACCTTGTCTGAGATTCTAGACTTAGCACAGGGCTTTCTCATGCTCCAAGAATCGGGCTGGGTCTCCTCTGTTCTGTCTGGAGTCAGAAAAATCATACCCAATGTCCAAGTAGAGAAACCAAAACCTGGAGGCCAGGAGGGCGTGAACCCAACTGAGCACACTGCCCTGCATAAGGATCTGGGTTCAAGCCCCCAACTCCCCATCTACAGAGGAGGAAGCTTCATGAGTGGTGATGCAGGGCTGCAGGGTCTTTCTTTCTCTATCCCCCACCCTCTCAATTTCTCTCTGTTTTCTCAAATAAAATTAACTTTAAAAAAATATTTTAAGGGCCATGGAGATAGCATAATGGCTATGCAAACAGACTCTCATGCCTGAGGCTCCAAAGTCTTAGGTTCAATCCCCTGCACCACGATAAACCAAAGCTGAGCAGTGCTCTGGTTAGAAAAGAGAGAGAAAGAGAGAGAGAGAGAGAGAGAGAGAGAAAGAAAGGTCTTAAAATAATAATAAATAAATAAATGAAAAAATAGCTCCCTGGAACTATGGATTCATTGTGCAGATACCAAACCCTAGTGACTCCCCAGGTGGCAACTTAGAAATAAAAAATAAATAAATAAGGGTCAGAAGGTAATTCATGGGGTAGACTGTGTGTCTTGCCACACACATAGCTCAAATTCAGACCCTAGCACCACAAAGGAGGTGCTAAAGCAATGGGGGAAACTCTAGCACATCTCTACCACTCTCCCTCTCTCTCTTTTCTCTCTTTTTAAAAATATTTATTTATTTATTCCCTTTTGTTGCCCTTGTTGTTTTTTTATTGTTGCAGTTATTATTGTTGTTGATGATGTGGTCATTGTTGGATAAGACAGAGAGAAATGGAGAGAGGAGAGGGAGACAAAGAAGGGGAGAAAAAAAAGAGACACCTGCAGACCTGCTTCACTGACTGTAAAGTGACTTCCCCTGCAGGTGGGGAGCCAGGGGCTCGAACTGGGATCCTTACTCCATTCCTTGTGCTTTGCACTACCTGTGCTTAACCCTCTGCAATACCTCCTGACTCCTTTTTCTCTCTTTCTACCTACATATAAATGAAATAAAAAGAATGAGAAAGCTGATCCAGAAGCAAAGCTGATTCTAGCAGAATAGAAACATATGAGAAAACTAAGTATTCTGCCCGCCCCAAAATGAGGAAATCTTTTTCCCTGAGGGTGAATGTGGGCAGCTGGTGTTCCCTGTGAAAGAGCACAGTCAGAAGGTGCTGGTGTTGAGGGAGGGGGGAGGGAGCAGCTGACTGGGGGGTCCTTCCCGTGGGGTCTAGGCTGACTCCTCCATGGAAGAATCACAGAGAGAGCCAGTCGTGTTTCAGGCAGAAGATGAGCATTGATTGGGAGAAAGGAAGGACAGAAAAAGAGAAGTACAAGCCGCGTAGGCATGAAGGAGATAGAGAGAGAGAAAGAAAGAAAGAGAGAGAGGATAGAGAAAGAGAGAAGAGAGAGAAAGAAGACGAGAAAAAAGGAGAAAAGAAAAGAAAAGAAAAGAAAAGAAAAGAAAAGAAAAGAAAAGAAAAGAAAAGAAAAGAAAAGAAAAGAAAAGAGGGAGTCGAGCTGTAGCGCAGCGAGTTAAGCGCAGGTGGCGCAAAGCACAAGGACCGGCATAAGGATCCCGGTTCGAACCCCGGGCTCCCCACGTGCAGGGGAGTCGCTTCACAGGCGGTGAAGCAGGTCTGCAGGTGTCTATCTTTCTCTCCCCCTCTCTGTCTTCCCCTCCTCTCTCCATTTCTCTCTGTCCTATCCAACAACGACGACAACAACAATAATAACTACAACAATAAGACAACAAGGGCAACAAAAGGGAATAAATAAATAAAATAAATATAAAAAAATAAAAATAAAAATAAAATAAAGAAAAGAAAAGGGAAGGGAAGGGAAGGAAAGGGAAGGAAAAGAGAGAAGGCTCTGCTCCTCCTGGTCCCCCAGCTTTCTGGTCCCTTCGGGGGAAGGCAGGCCCCTCAGGGGATACGCCTCAGCCTCTGTCTCCAGGGTCCCCTCTGCCTCCCTCTGCATGTTGTGGCCTTTGCAGTCAGGGAGGGAAGGAGCTGGGGCAGGATGGGAAGACACACTGGGCTTCTGGGCCTGACCTGGGCCTTTTCCTGGCTGCCTGCAGAGGGCAGGGTGCAGGGTGCAGGGGTGCTGCTCTCCCTGAGCTGCCCTCCAACAATGGGACAGAAGCAGTAGAACTTGAGTGAAGCCCACATGCCCGCCCGCCCGCCCGCCCTGAGTCGTTACCCAGATTACCCAGAGAGGCTGGATCCCTGTCACAGACAGAATCCCCAGAGGCCGGGACTCTAAGATGACATGAAAAGGCAGTGAGTCCTTGTCCTCCTCCTCCTCCCGCAGCTCCCAGCCACATCCCGTCCCCAGACTCTGCAGGTTTCGCTTCCCTGGCTGCACAGCCCTCAGTGTTCTCTCCAGCTGCCAAGGACCAGGCTCACGAAGGACAATGGAGACTGACCCTCACGAGTGTCTGCGGGGGAGCCCAAGGCCACGAGGGCACCCCCTGACATGATCACAGCCCCCCACCTGATGCTGCTGGTGGGGGACCCGGCCAGATGTGGAGGCTGGAGCCTCACCCAGGTCACAGGCAGGATCCAGCACCCACACCCACCCCCGCCCCGCCCCCTTTTCATGAGCTCAAGTTACTAGAGATCAAGTCACAGGACGCTCTCAGAGGGCTGCCTGGGCTGTGACCTGGTGGCAGCCCTGACACGGGCAGCTCAGGGCCAGGATGATAGCCCACTGGAGTAGTGCGCTGCTTTGCTGTGTGTCTGAGCCAGCTGGAGTCGGGCTTCAGACCTGTGATCTCTACCTCTCTGTCTCTGTCTCCCCCTCTCTCTACCTCTCTGTCTCTATTTCTCTCTGTCTCTAACACTCGAGGCTGGAGTGAGGCCCTGTTAGAGAATTCATGCCACCATGCGCAAGGACCCGGGTTCAGGCCCCCAGCCCCAGTGGCGGGGGGGGGGGGGGGGGGGGGGGCAGCTTCACAAGCAGTGCAGCAGCGCTAACTGCAGGTGTCTCTCCTGTCTTTCACACTCCATCAAAAACCAGGAAAGAAAACATTAAAAATGGGGGCACCGAATTTTGGTGGTGAGTGTGGTTTGGAACTGTACCCCTGGTCTTAGAATCAAGCAAAGTACTATCAAATCACTGTTTTTAAAAGGAAACGGAAAGGATGAGTGCTGAGAGAGAAAAGAAAGAAAGAAGGGAAGGAAGGAAGGAAGGAAGGAAGGAAGGAAGGAAGGAAGGAAGGAGGAGGGAGGGTAGAGGAAAGGAAGGGAGAGAGGAAGAAAGGGAAGGAAGGAAGGGAGGGAGAACGAGAGGAAGGAAAAAAGGAAGGAAGGAAGGAAGGAAGGAAGGAAGGAAGAAGGAAGGAAGGGAGAGAGGGGAGGAGGGAGGGAGGGAAAGAAAAAGGTGAGGGTCTTCAAATGTTTCCTTTTCTCACTCCCCTACAGGGCATCAGACTATGGGCAGAGCTGGAGGAGTCATCAGGCCTGTGAAGCAGCTCCTCTTAGCTCACCCAGCTTTGAAGCCCAGAGTCAGCGTGTTTCTGCTGGCAGTACCATCCCCCTACAGAGAGGCAGCTGTCCTAACTCCGGGTGGGTGCCCCAGACATCCTACTCAAACACCCACCAGTCCTGTTGGCAAAGGAACAACAGGTGGCTTAAAATAGGCCGGAGTTTAATTGCTCTCCTAGATGACTTCTTTGTTTTCTAAATAAAGGCCTGAGTCAGTGGACTCAGTGAGTCCAGCCCAGCTCAGAGAAGCGAGCAGCTTGCCGTCCAGATGACCTAGTTACAGCTGAACTCCCGTCTCCGTTTTGCCCCAAGTCCTTGTTTCTAACCCAGAGGAGTTTTGTCTGTTTTTTTTTTTTTCTTTTCACGTTAATTGTTCTGCAGTCCTCCAGGTGGGAGTAGGGCGAGAGAAACAAAAGAAATAACAAATTAATTATATCTTAGAATCAGTAGGAAGCTACCCTTATGTGGGGGGTGAGTGCTGTTTCATTGATGGAAATTTTTTGTTGTTGTGTGTGTGCTGTAATTAAAAGGACTAGCAGTGGGGAAGGCATCGTAGGTGGGCCGGGTTGCTGCCTTAAGCCTTCTGCACAGAGAATCAAAAAGGGTGGCAGCCACAGGGCAAGTCGCTAGTCTGAATCGCTCAGGCTCCTCTCTGACTGCAGTGTGGACCTCAGTGTGGGCTGATGCCTCTGGGGTGGAGAGGCTTCACCTGTGACTCAAACCAGACACACATGGTGGCAATGTGATTGATGGGGGTGGAGGGTGTTGTCTACATTATAAAAAAAAAAAAAGTATAAGCAGACTGGGGAGATGGCAGCACGGTTCTGCAAGAAGGCCTTCATGCCTGAGGCTCGGAGGCCCCAGGTTCAAGCCCCAGCACCATCATAAACTAGAGCAGCTCTCACCTTTCTCTGCTTTTAATGCTAGAGAGCATTAAAATTAATAAAATGATTTTTTAAGAAACAGTATTTAAAAAAAAAAAGAATTACAAATAAAAATAAATATTTTTTAAATGCATAAGGATATATGCTGGGGAGATGGCTGAGCGGTAGGACAGATATCTGTCTGTCATGCATTGAGTCAGTCCCTGGATTTAGACCTGGCACCACATGAGAAAGAAACAAACAGGGCCAGGCGGTGAAGTGCACAGATTACAGTGTGCAAGGACCCAGGTTCAAGCCCCTAGTCCCCACCTGCAGGGGGAAAGCTTCACACGTGGTAAAGCAGATCTACAGGTGTCTGTCTCTTTCCCTCTCTAGCTCCCCCTCCCTTCTCAATTTCTCTCTGACTCTATCCAATAATTAATTAATTAATTAATACACAGAACAAGTGGAGCTCCCTAGATGATAGAGCTGTGCTTTGGGTATCCTCTCTCTCTCTCTCTCTCATTCTCTCTCTCTCTCTCTCTCTCTCTCTCTCTCTCTCTCACACACACACACACACACACACACACACACACACACACACTCAGCAGGCATGGCTAATTGATCACAGCTCTCTTGCCCTGAGCATGAATGCAGAGTAATCAATGCTATCTGTATCCCACCTGAATATTCCTTATCTTCATGTGTAGCCAACCATCTCCCAGCTGCTGTAAAAGTCAGCATCTAGAGGCTCAGTCCTAGATGAAATGTCCTGATGAAATGGACGGTGCCTCTCCTAAGGCAGCTTGCAGTCAAGAACCAACAGATAACCAGCGAAGAACAGATATGCTGGGACACCTTACCTCCACACAGAGGGCCAGGCTGAAGCCAGGCTGCAGCTGAGGCCACATCCTTGCACAGCTCCCTTCCCCTGTCCTGTCAGGCTTGCTTCTTTCCTCCAGGGATCTCTCCCTCAGTAGAAGTCCTTGTGAGTCCCCATCTCAGGCTCTACTTCAAGGAACCCGACTCAAGACAGGCAACACAGAATTCCACTCCACTTGTGGGAGGTTCCAGTTAACACCTGAGCTGACATGCAGCTGGCTATCTGGCAGCATGACTAAGAACAATACTAGAAAACGCCATATCAGCTGTTGGAATTTTTTTCCTTTTTTTTTTAAATTTCTTTATTGGGGGATTAATGTTTTACAGTCGACAGTAAATACAATAGTTCATACATGCATAACATTTCCCAGTTTTCCATATAACAATACAACCCCCATTAGATCCTCTGCCATCCTGGTCCAGGACCTGTACTCTCCCCGCCACCCACCCCAGAGTCTTTTACTTTGGCGAAATATGCCAACTCCAGTTCAAGTTCTACTTGTGTTTTCTCTTCTGATCTTGTTTTTCAACTTCTGCCTGAGAGTGAAATCATCCCATATTCATCCTTCTGTTTCTGACTTATTTCACTTAAACATGATATCTTCAAGCTCCATCCAAGATGGGCTGAAAATGGTGAAATTGCCATTTTTTAATAACTGAGTAGTATTCCATTGTGTATATAGACCGCAACTTGCTCAGCCACTCATCTGTTGTTGGACACCTGGGTTGCTTTCAGGTTTTAGCTATTACAAATTGTGCTGCTATGAACATAGGTATACACAAATCATTTCAGATGGGTGTGTTGGGTTCCTTAGGACATATCCCCAGTGTTAAGTATTTTGCTTCAGACTGTACCCATTACAAATTGGGACAAACTGAGGCCAACACAAGAAATAGAGAAAGTTGAGGTATTTATTCACACAAGCACATAGACTAGCCATTATTATAAACTTACACAGGTACAGACACAGAACAGACACAGAATCTCACACACACACACACACACACACACACACAGACCTCAGGAGACCTGAGGTGTCTCCCCCATACCACAAGCCAGAGTGCCAATAGTGGCCCCATTGTTTGGGAGAGAGACTCAGATGCTGGGAGCTTGTCTCCTTTTAAAGGGAATGGGAGTGGGGGGCTTCAAGGAGGTCATATGAGTACATTCCTAGAATAAACATTCCGAAACTACCATGCAGCGCCGGTAAGCAAGCCAGTTTACAGAAGGGAAAATATGCAGGTTAGTGTTGATCATCATGGCACAAAGGTTACAGAGCATGAAGGTTCCAGTGTCTCCTCTGCAAACAGTCTTAGTTAACCAGAAACTCTCAGCGGTCCTTGAACAGGGTGAGGGGAGAAATTCCTTTACTATCCAGTATCTCCTCTGAAGGTTTGCTTCTAACCACTTAGCTTGCTATCTATTATGTAGCCCTCTAAAGGTTTTGCTCTCAATCAGTTAGCCTTCTGTGGGGGAGGGGGACTCTTAGATGAATCAATTACTGGAGACCTGGGGAATTTACTTCTCCACACCCAGGAGAGGAATTGCAGGGTCATAGTAGGGTAGGTCCATTTCTAGATTTCTGAGAGTTCTCCAGACTACTCTTCACAGGGGTTGGACCCATTTACATTCCCACCAGCAGTGTAGGAGGGTTCCGTTGGCCCAATAACCTCACCAGCATTTGTTGCTGCTACCTTTTCTGATGTATGACATTCTCACAGGAGTGAAGTGGTATCTCATTGTTGTCTTTATTTGCATTTCTCTGACGATCAAGAACTTGGAGTATTTTTTTTCATGTGTTTCTCGGCCTTTTGGATCTCTTCTGTGATGAATATTCTGTCCATGTCCTCCTCCCATTTTTGGATGGGGTTATTTGTTGTCTTCTTGTTGAGATTTGCAAGTTCTTTATATATTCTGGTTATTAGCCTCTTGTCTGATATATGTCATGTAAAGATCTTCTCCCATTCTGTAAGGGGTTTCTTGGTTTGGGTAGTAGTTTCTTTAGCTGTGCAGAAGCTTTTTAATTTGATGTAGTCCCATAGGTTTATACTTGCCTTAGTCTTCTTTGTAATTGGATTCATTTCATTGAAGATGTCTTTAAAATTTATGCGGAAAAGAGTTCTGCCAATATTTTCCTCTAAGTATCTGATAGTTTGTGGTCTAACATGCAAATCCTTGATCCACTTGGAATTTGCTTTTGTATTTGGTGAAATATAGTGGTTCAGTTTCATTCTTCTGCATGTTTCTTTTTTCTTTTTTTTTTTTTTTGATTCTTGTAGTTATTCTTTTTTATTATTATTATTTAAGAAAGGATTAATTAACAAAACCATAGGGTAGGAGGGGTACAACTCCACACAGTTCCCACCGCCCAATCTCCATATCCCACCCCCTCCCCTGATAGCTTTCCTATTCTCTATCCCTCTGGGAGCATGGACCCAGGGTCATTGAGGGTTGCAGAAGGTGGAAGGTCTGGCTTCTGTAATTGCTTCCCCGCTGAACATGGGCGTTGACTGGTCGGTCCATACTCCCAGTCTGCCTCTCTCTTTCCCTAGTAGGGTGGGTCTCTGGGGAAGCTGAGCTCCAGGACACATTGGTGGGGTCTTCAATCCAGGGAAGTCTGGCCGGCATCCTGATGACACCTGGAACCTGGTGACTGAAAAGAGAGTTAACATACAAAGCCAAACAAATTTTTGAGCAATCATGGGCCCAAAGCTTGGAAAAGTGGAGAGGAAGTATTAGGGAGGTACTCACTGCAAACTCTAGTGTACTTCTGCTTTCTTACTTTGGTGCCATACTCCAAACTCAGTCAATTTCTGCTTTGCGTTTCTACTTCTTTTTTTTTTTTTTTACATGATAACATTCCCCAGATTCCCATTTAACAATACAACCCCCACTATTTCATTCATCATTTTTCATGGACCTGTATTCTCCCCACCCACCCACCCACCCCAGAGTCTTTTACTTTGGTGTAATACTCCAATTCCATTTCAGGTTCGACTTGTGTTTTCTTTTCTAATCTTGTTTTTCAACTTCGGCCTGAGAGTGAGATCATCCCGTATTCATCCTTCTGTTTCTGACTTATTTCACTCAACATGATTTTTTCAAGGTCCATCCAAGATCGGCTGAAAACGGTGAAGTCACCATTTTTTACAGCTGAGTAGTATTCCATTGTGTATATAGACCACAACTTGCTCAGCCACTCATCTGTTGTTGGACACCTGGGTTGCTTCCAGGTTTTGGCTATTACAAATTGTGCTGCCAAGAACATATGTGTACACAGATCTTTTTGGATGGATGTGTTGGGTTCCTTAGTATATATCCCCAGGAGGGGAATTGCAGGGTCATAGGGTAGGTCCATTTCTAGCCTTCTGAGAGTTCTCCAGACTGTTCTCCACAGAGGTTGGACCAATTGACATTCCCACCAGCAGTGCAGGAGGGTTCCTTTGACCCCACACCCTCTCCAGCATTTGCTGCTGTTACCTTTTCTGATGTATGACATTCTCACAGGAGTGAAGTGATATCTCATTGTTGTCTTGATTTGCATTTCTCTGACAATCAGAGACTTGGAGCATTTTTTCATGTGTTTCTCGGCCTTTTGGATCTCTTCTGTGGTGAATATTCTGTCCAAGTCCTCCCCCCATTTTTGGATGGGGTTATTTGTTGTCTTGTTGTTGAGTCTGGCAAGCTCTTTATATATGTTGGTTATTAAACTCTTATCTGATGTATGGCATGTAAAGATCTTCTCCCATTCTGTGAGGGGTCTCTTGATTTGGGTAGTGGTTTCTTTTGCTGTGAAGAAGCTTTTTAATTTGATGTAGTCCCATAGGTTTATACTTGCCTTAGTCTTCCTTGTAATTGGATTCGTTTCATTGAAAATGTCTTTAAAATTTATGCGGAAAAAAGTTCTGCCAATATTTTCCTCTAAGTATCTGATAGTTTCTGGTCTAACATCCAAGTCCTTGATCCACTTGGAATTTACTTTTGTATTTGGTGAAATACAGTGATTCAGTTTCATTCTTCTGCATGTTTCAACCCATTGTTTCCAACACCATTTGTTGAAGAGACTCTGCTTTCCCCATGTAATAGTCTGAGCCCCTTTGTCAAAGATTAGATATCCATACGTGTGGGGCCTCATTTCTGGGCTCTCAATTCTATTCCACTGGTCAGTGTGTCTGTTCATGTTCCAGTACCAAGCAGTTTTGATGACAATGGCCCTATAATACAGTTTGAGATCTGACAGTGTGATGCCTCCGGTTCTGTTCTTTTTTCTCAAGATTGTTTTGGCAATTCTAGGTCTTTTCTGGTTCCAGATAAACATTTGTAGCATTTGTTCTATTCTCCTAAAAAATGTGCTTGGGATCTTGATGAGGATAGCATTAAATTTGTAGATGGCTCTGGGTAATATATTCATTTTGATGATGTTAATTCTTCCAACCCATGAACATGGAATATCTTTCCACTTCTTTGTGTCTTTTTCAATTTCTTTGAGTAGTGACTCATAATTTTCAGTATACAAGTCTTTCACTTCTTTGGTTAGGTTTACTCCTAGATATTTTATAGTTTTTGTTGCTATATAAAAAGGAACGGATTTCTGGATTTCAATTTCTTCTAACTTAGTGTTTGCATAGAGGAATGCCACTGACTTTTGAATGTTAATTTTATAGCCTGACACCTTACTGTATTGCCTGATGATTTCCAAAAGCTTCTTGCTGGATTCCTTAGGTTTTTCCATGTATACTATCATGTCATCTGCAAATAAGGAGAGTTTGACTTCTTCTCTTCCAATCTGTATGCCTTTAATTCCTTGCTCCTGCCTGATTGCTATGGCAAGAACTTCCAACACTATGTTGAATAGTAATGGTGATAGTGGGCAGCCCTGTCTAGTACCTGATCTGAGGGGAAATGCTTCCAGTTTTTCACCATTGAGTATGATGTTGGCTATAGGTTTGCTATATATAGACTCCACTATCTTCAGGAATTTTCCATCTATTCCTATTTTTTGTAGTGTTTTGATCATAAAGGGATGTTGTATTTTGTCAAAGGCTTTCTCTGCATCTATTGATATGACCATGTGGTTTTTGGTCTTGCTTTTGTTGATGTGGTGGATCACATTGATTGATTTACGTATATTAAACCAACCTTGCATGCCTGGGATAAACCCCACTTGGTCATGATGAACAATTTTTTTGATATACTGCTGTATCCGGTTGGCTAGAATTTTGTTCAATATTTTCGCATCTATGTTCATCAGAGATATTGGTCTGTAGTTTTCTTTTTTGGTTGTGTCCCTGTTTGCTTTTGGTATCAGGGTGATGTTGGCTTCATAGAAGCTGGCAGGGAGTATTCCAGTGTCTTCAATCTTCTAGAAGACTTTTAAAAGTAGAGGTATTAGTTCTTCTTTGAAAGTTTTGTAGAATTCATTTGTAAAACCATCTGGTCCAGGACTTTTAATTTTGGGAAGATTTTTGATAACTGTTTCAATTTCATTAGCTGTGATGGGCCTGTTCATGTTATCCACTTCCTCATTACTTAGTTTTGGAAGTTGGTAGGTATCTAGGAAATCATTCATTTCTTCCAGGTTCTCTAGCTTGGTGGCATATAGTTGTTCATAGAAGCCTCGCATGATATGTTGAATTTCTGCAGTGTCTGTTGTGATTTCTCCTCTTTCATTTACTATCCGATTTATTTGGGTCTTCTCCCTTTTTTGTTTTGTGAGTCTGGCTAAAGGTTTGTCGATTTTATTTACTCTTTCGAAGAACCAACATTTACTTTCGTTGATCTTTTGTATGGTTTTCCTATTCTCAATGTTATTTATTTCTGCCCTAACTTTAGTAATTTCTGTCCTTCTGGTTGCTTTAGGATTCCTTTGTTGTTCTTCTTCTAGGTCTTTAAGATGTGCAATCAGGCTGTTTATTTGTGCCTTTTCTTGTTTCCTAATGTGTGCTTGTATAGCTATGAACTTCCCTCTTAGGACTGCTTTAGCTGTGTCCCAAATATTTTGATAGCTTGTGTCTTCATTTTCATTGAACTCTCGAAACATTTTGATTTCTTCCTTGATTTCCTCTTTGACCCAGAAGTTGTTAAGAAGTGTACTGTTGAGCTTCCACATTTTGGCACTGTTACTAATCTTTTGTTGATTGTTAAGTGTTAGTTTAATTCCACTGTGGTCTGAGAAGATGCTTGGGATGATTTCAGTGCTCTTGAATAGGCTGATGCTGTCTTTGTGGCCTAACATATGGTCTATCCTTGAGAATGATCCATGTGGATTTGAGTAAAATGTGTATTCCAGTTTCTTGGGATGAATGACTCTGAAAATGTCCAATAGTTCTAGTTTATCTATCTCTTCATTTAGCTCCCTTATGTCTTTACTGATTTTCTGCCTGGATGATCTGTCAAGTTGAGATAGTGGGGTGTTGAAGTCCCCTACTATGATTGTGTTACTGTTAATATATTGCTGTAGCTCTTTCAGTAGAAGTTTGATGTATTTAGATGGCTTCTCATTGGGTGCATAGATATTAATAATTGTTAAGTCCTCTTGATTGACTGATCCTCTGAGCATTAAGTAGTGTCCCTTCCTATCTTTTTTAATCTTATCTATTTTAAAGTCTATCATGTCAGATATGAGAATAGCTGTTCCTGCCCTTTTTTGTGGGCCATTGGCTTGAATGATAGTTTTCCATCCTTTCACTTTAAGTCTGTGTTTGTCTTGTTGCGTTAGGTGAGTTTCCTGTAGACAACATATTGTTGGGTTGTGTTTTCTGATCCATCTTCCTACTCTGTGTCTTTTAATAGGTGAATTCAGGCCATTGACATTTATTGATATCAAAGATTGAAGATATTTTAACGCCATTCTTGTAGAGTTTTAGAGTGTTTTGATATATGTCCTATTTGTGGTGGTCTGACTATTTATAGGAGACCTTTCAGAACTTCTTTCAGGGCAGGCTTGGTGATGGTTGCTTCCTTCAACTGTTGTTTGTCTGAGAAGGTTTTGATGCTTCCATCTAGTCTGAATGACAATCTAGCAGGATATAGTATTCTTGGCTGAAAGCCTTTCTCATTGAGCACTCGATAGATATCTTGCCATTCTCTTCTGGCCTGTAGTGTTTGTATGGAGAAGTCTGCTGCTAATCTTATGGGTTTTCCTTTGTAGGTGACTCTTTGTTTTTCTCTTGCAGCCTTGAGGATCCTTTCTTTATCCTTATTCCTTTCCAATCTAAGTATGACATGTCTTGGTGTCTTTAGGTCTGGGTTAATTCTGTTTGGGACCCTCTGGGCTTCTTGAATCTTTATGTCTTTGGTGTTGTCTAGACTAGAGAAATTTTCAGCTATTATGGCCTGGAGAATGCTTTCTTCCTCCCCTTCTCTTTCTTCCTCTGGTAAGCCAATAATGCGTATATTGTTTCTTTTGAAGTCATCCCATAGGACTCTGTTGTTGTTTTCAGCATCTCTTAATCTCTTTTTGAGATCTCTTACTTCTTTTTTAGTTGTCTCTAATTCATCCTCAATCTTGCTAATTCTGTCTTCAGCCTCATTGATTCTATTCTCTCTGCCCTCTACTGCTTTCTGGAGTTCATCTATTTTGTTGCCCTGCTCTGATACTCTTTTAGCTTGTTCAGCTAGTTGCCTTCTTAGCTCAGCGATTTCAGCTTTCAGCTCTCTAATAACCATGAGATTATTAGAATTTTCTTCCATATTCTCATTTGTTGTTCCTGCATTTCTGATTACAATTTTTTCAAATTCTTTACTCACTCCTGTTATTATTTCCTTGGCTAATGTTTGGATGTTGAACTCGTTGTTTTGTGCTTCACCCTCTGGAGGACTTTTAGCTGGACTCTTGTCCTGGTTCGAGTCTCCAATATTTTTTCTTGTTGTTTTAACCATTTTATATAAGTTAACAGTTTTTTCAATCCCTGAGTTGGATTTCAGTGGTGTAAAAGCCTTTTTTTTTTTCCCTGTAGGCTATGGGAGCCTGAGGGCTTTTAAACTATCAATAGGCTTCTTAGCTTAATCACTGACTCCTGACCAAGAGATAAAGCAGGGTGTGGCAGAGATAATCCAGTGGTTATGCAAAGAGACTTTCACAGCCCCTCAGCTATGCCACCGAGGTATAGGTCTTCTCCTGAGTTTCCCGGTTAGGTCTCTGTACCCTGGTGTCCCTCCCTGTTGCTGCTCCAGATTCTGAGGGTAGTAGCAATGGAGACTCAGAGTTGCACTTGGTGAGTCTCTGGGGAGTCCTTTCCTCCCTTCAGCTGTCCCCTTGTTGGTGGAGCAGATTGGAGGTGGTGTCTCCACTGACATACTGTTGAACTGTTAGCAGTCACTTAATCTCTCCTTAGGCCCCTCTCTCCTCTCTGTCACCAGCCACGCGTGTTTGTACTCACGGGTGATTTACTGGGTTTCTGTGGTCATTCTAGTCCTGTCTTGTTTCGGTCCGGGTGGTCTCCTTTGGTATTCCTAGTTGATCTGGGAGAGGAGAGGAGAGGAGAGGAGAGAAAGCGATCTGCTGCCTCCGGAAGTCCTCTCTTCTGCATGTTTCAACCCATTGTTTCCAACACCATTTGTTGAAGAGACTCTGCTTTCCTCATTTAATAGTCTGGGCACCTTTGTCAAAGATTAGATGTCCATAGGTATGGGGCCTCACTTCTGGGCTCTCAACTCTATTCCACTGGTCAGTGTGTCTATTCATGTTCCAGTACCAAGCAGTTTTGATGACAATGGCCCTATAGTACAATTTGAGATCTGGGAGTGTGAGGCCTCCAGTTCTGTTCTTTCTTCTCAGGATTCTTTTGGCAATTCTAGGTCTTTTCTGGTTCCAGATAAACATTTGTAGCATTTGTTCTATTCTCCTAAAAAATGTGCTTGGGATCTTGATGAGGATAGCATTAAATTTGTATATGGCTCTGGGTAGTATATTCATTTTGATGATGTTAATTCTACCAACCCATGAACATGGAATATCTTTCCACTTCTTTGTGTCTTTTTCTATTTCCTTGGTTAGTGACTCATAATTTTCAGTATTCAAGACTTTCACCCCTCTGGTTAGGTTTATTCCTAGATATTTTATTGTTTTTGTTGCTATAGTAAAAGGAGTTGATTTCTGAATTTCATCTTCTTTTAACTTAGTGTTTGTATAGAGGAATGCCACTGACTTTTGAATGTTACTTTTGTAGCCTGACATCTTATTATATTGCCTGATAATTTCCAAAATATTCTTGCTGGATTCCTTAGGTTTTTCTATGTATACTATCATGTCATCTGCAAATAAGGAAAGTTTGACTTCTTCTCTTCCAATCTGTATCCCTTTAATTCCTTGCTCCTGCCTGATTGCTATGGCAAGAAATTCCAAAACTATGTTGAATAGTAATGGTGAGAGTGGGCAGCCCTGTCTAGTACCTGATCTGAGGGGAAATGCTTCCAGTTTTTCACCATTGAGTGTGATGTTGGCTGTAGGTTAGGTTTGCTGTATATAGACTCCACAATCCTCACGAATTTTCCATCTATTCCCATTTTTTGTAGTGTTTTGATCATAAAGGAATGTTGGATTTTGTCAAAGGCTTTCTCTGCATCTATTGCTATGACCATGTGGTTTTTGGTCTTGCTTTTATTGATGTGGTGGATCACATTGGTTGATTTCTGTATACTGAAACAACCTTGCATCCCTGGGATAAACCCCACTTGGTCATGATGAACAATATTTTTAATATACTGCTGTATCTGGTTGGCTAGACTTTTGTTCAGTATTTTAGTATCTATGTTCATCAGAGATATTAGTCTGTAGTTTTCTTTTTTGGTTGTGTCCCTGTCTGATTTTGGTATCAAAGTGATGTTGGCTTCATAAAAGGTGGAAGGGAGTATTCCAGTGTCTTAAATATTCTGGAAGACTTTTAAAAGTAGAGGTATTAACTCTTCCTTGATGGTTTTGTAGAATTCATGTGTAAAACATCTGGTCTGGGAATTTTATTCTTGAGAAGGTTTTTGATAACTGTTTCAATTGCATTAGCTGTGATGGGCTTGTTCATATTATCTAGTTCTTCTTTATTTAATTTTGAAAGTTCATAGGTTTCTACAAAATCTAGAAATCATCCATTTCTTCCAGCTTCTCTAGCTTGGTTCAAGGAAGTCTCCATGATATACTGAATTTCTGCAGTGTCTGTTGTGATATCTCCTCCTTAATTTACAATCCGATTTATTTGGGTCTTCTCCCTCTTTTGTTTTGTAAGTCTGGCTAAAGGTTTGTCTATTTTGTTCACTTTTGAAGAACCAACAGTTACTTTCATTGGTCTTTTGTATGGTTTTCTTGTTTTCAATGCTATTGATTTCTGCCCTAACTTTAGTTATTTCTGTCCTTCTAGTTGCTTTAGGGTTCCTTTGTTCTTCTTCTTCCAGGTCATTTTTTTTAAATCTTAATTTATTTGCTGGATAGAGACAGTCAGAAATTGAGATGGAAGGGGGAGATAGAGAGGGAGAGAGAAGAGAGACACCTGCAGCACTGCTTCACCACTTGTGAAGCTTTCCCCCTGCAGGTAGGGACCAGGGGCTCGAACCTGGGTCCTTGCGCACTGTAACATGTGCTCTCAACCAGGTGTGCCCCTTCTTCCAGGTCTTTAAGGTGTGCAATCAGGCTGTTTATTTGTGCTCTTTCTTGTTTCCTAATGTGTGCTTGTATAGCTATGAACTTCCCTCTCAGTACTGCCTTAGCTATGTCCCAAATATTTTGATAGTTCCTGTCTTTATTTTTATTGAACTCTCAAAACATTTTGATTTCTTCCTTTATTTCCTCTTTGACCCAGTAGTTGTTAAGGAGTGTACTGTTGAGCTTCCACATTTTGGGACTCTTACTAATCTTTTGTTGATTATTAAGTGTTAGTTTAATTCCACTGTGGTCTGAGAAGATGCTTGGGATGATTTCAATGCTCTTGAATTTTCTGATGCTGTCTTTGTGGCCTAACATATGTTCTGTCCTTGAGAATGACCTATGTGGACTTGAGTAGAATGTGTATTCCAATTTTGGGGATGAATGATTCTGAAAATGTCCAATAGTTCTAATTTATCTATCTCATTATTTAGCTCCCTCACTGATTGTCTTTGTTGATTTTCTGTCTGGATGATGTGTCAAGTTTGGAGAGTGGGGTGTTGAAGTCCCCTACTATGACTGTTGCTGTTAATATATTGCTGTAGCTCTTTCAGTAAATATTTGATGTATTTCAATGGCTTCTCATTTGGGTGCATAGATATTACTAGTCGTTAAGTCCTCTTGATTGACTGATCCTCTGAGCATTAAGTAATGTCCTTTCATATCTTTTAAATTTATTTCTTTTAAAGTCTATCATGTCAGATATGAAAATAGCTCTTCCTGCCCTTTTTTTTTTTTTTGTGGTCCATTGGCTTGTATGTTATTTTTCCATCCTTTTACTTTGAGTCTGTGTTTGTCTTGTTGAGTTAGGTGGGTTTCCTGTAGACAGCATATTGTTGGGTTGTGGTTTCTGATCCATCTTCCTACTCTGTGCCTTTTAATAGGTGGATTCAGGCTGTTGACATTTACTGATATCAAAGATTGAAGATATTTTAATACCATTCTTGTAGATTTTTAGAGTGTTCTTATATATATGGCCTATTTATGGTGGTCTGACTTTTTCTAGGAGAACTTTCAGAACTTCTTTCAGGGCAGGCTTGGTGATAGTCAATTCTTTCAACTGTTGCTTGTCTGAGAAGATTTTTATGCCTCCATCTAGTCTGAATGACAGTCTAGCAGGATACAGTAGTCTTGGTTGAAAGCCTTTCTCAATGAGCACTTGATAGATATCTTGCCATTCTCTTCTTGCCTGTAGTTTTTTGTGGAGAAATCTGCTGCTAGTCTTATGTGTTTTCCTCTGTAGGTGACTCTTTATTTTTCACTTGCAGCCTTCAGGATACTTTCTTTATCTTTATTCCTTTCCATTTTAAATATGATGTGTCTTGATGGCTTTAAGTCTGGGTTAATTCTGTTTGGGACCCTCTGGTCTTCTTGGACCTTTATATTTTTTATCTTGTCTAGAATAAAGAAGTTCTCAGGTATTACATCCTGTAGAATGCTTTATTCCCCTCCCTCTTCCTCTTGTAAGCCAATAATGCATATACTGTTTCTTTTTAAGTAATCCCATAGGTCTCTGTTGTTGTTTTCAGTATCTCTTAATCTCTTTTTGAGATCTCTTACTTCTTTTTTAGTTGTCTCTAATTTGGCTTCTATCTTGCTAATTCTGTCTTCAGCCTCATTTATTCTACTCTCTCCCCTCTACTGTTCTCTGTAGTTCAGCTATTTGCTACCCTGTTCTGATACTGTTTTAGCTTGTTCAGCTAGTTGTGTTCTTAGCTCAGCTATTTCAGCTCTCAGCTCTCTAATAACCTTGAGATAATTAGTGTTTTCTTCCAGACTCTCATTTGTTGTTCCTGGGTCCTTCCTTGCACATTGTAATATGGTGACATACCTGGTTGAGGGCACATATTACAATGTGCAAGGAAAAACCCAGGTTCAAGCCCCCTAGTCCCCACCTGTGGTGGCACACCTGATTAAGCGCTCACGTTACAGTGTGCAAGGGCCCTGGTTCAAGCCCCTGGTCCCTACTGCAGGGTGGAAAGCTTTGTGAGTGGTGAAGCAGTGTTGCAGGTATCTCTGTCTCTCTCCCTTTCTACCTCCCCCTTCCCTCTCAATTTCTGGCTGCTTCTATCCAATAAATAAAGATAATTTTTTTAAAAATTAAAAGAGAGCTAGAAGCCTAGTTGGCCTACCCACCTCACCCTTGTCTTCTGCAAAGGCAAAGAGAGAGAATGGCCCACAGAGCAGACAGCCTTGTGACTTCTTAATGGAGCCACGAGGCAGCTTAGGTCTGGTTTGC
Organism: Erinaceus europaeus; assembly: GCF_950295315.1. Taxonomy (NCBI): domain Eukaryota; kingdom Metazoa; phylum Chordata; class Mammalia; order Eulipotyphla; family Erinaceidae; genus Erinaceus; species Erinaceus europaeus. The sequence goes on from NC_080170.1 coordinate 119,000,754, forward strand.
AGAGCTCCCCAGCCTGGCTTCTTCTCTCTCAGTTCACCAGCCAGGACTAGTCCACAGTGCAAAATTGGGAAAGCAAAGTTGAAGAAGTATGGGCCTTCTTCCAAGAAATGTCATGTATAATAGCAGAAAGCACTTCTCTTTATCACCATCCCTGACCCTTTCCTCCCCACCCCCGGTTAAAGAGCACTGTTTTCAGAAAATGAAAGGTATTAACGAGGTTGTGGAGGAAAAGGAATTCTGCTCCACCACTGGTGGGAATGCAAACTGGGGCAGCCCCTTGGGAAGACTGTGAAGAATGGAATTATTTTAGGATCCAGCAATACCGTTCTCAGGCATTTATCCAGTGACCATCCCAACACTAATTAGAGGGGACATATGCACCCTTGTGTTCACAGCTGCATTATCCACAATAGCCAAAGAGTGGAAGCAGACTAAATGCCCATGGACAGATGACTGGCTAATGAAGTCATGGGATATACCCCACTAGGGAAAGATAGAAACAAGCTGGGGGTATGGATAGACCTGCCAATGCCCATGTCCAGCAGAGAAACAATTACAGAAGTCAGACCTCCCACTTCTGCACCCCAAAAAGAATTTTGGTCTATACTTCCAGAGAAGTAAATAATAGGGAAGTAAACCAGAGGGCTCTAAACTCCAATTTCATCAGGGCCCAAAGCATCTGTCCCCATGAATCCTATTTTTATCCCATCACTGAAAGGGAGGTGAATCTGAAGAACACCAGAGGAAGCCAGGCACCGTTTCTCTTATCTGAGAGAGAAGAGGACAAAGGAAGGGTGCTTGGAAGTAATAATAGGTGTAGGTGTCACTTAGAAAGGAAGTGAAGTGGGCTTTGGGCCATGGTGCGCCCAGTTAAGCGCACATATTGTGAAGCACAAGAACCAGAGGAAGACCCAGCGATAACCCTGGAGGCGAAAATAAAGACGCACACAAATAAATAAATGAAGTGAAGGCAGAACCGTAGAAAAATTGGGCAAAAAATAGAGAGAGATACACAAATAAATAGTGCTACATAGAAAATCAATCCATATCTGTAACCACGGGAAAACTACTGCAGTTTCCAATGAAGGGGACAGAGACACAGACCTCTGGTGGTGGGAATGGTAGAGATTTGTCCCCGTTTAATGATAATCTTGTAAAGCAATGAAAACAAAATAAATATATACACAAATAAGAAGCCATGGAATAAATAGTCCATGAAATATTACTCTGCAATAAAAAAAAAAGATGATATTGTGTCCTTTGGGACAAAATGGATGGAACTGGAGAAGGTCATGCTTAGCAAAATAAGTAGAGAATTGAAAGACTACTGGATGGCTTCACTCAGATCTGGTACACAGGAACTCACAAAAGCAAACAGAAGCAAGCGAGCAAACTGTTTCTAAGACTTTGTGGTTATTCTTAGAAGGTGGGAGAGTGGGGACACAGACCTTTGATGGCTGGTGTCATGTGGAACCAGATCCTGAAATCTTACAATCTTGTAGTCCACTATTAACCACAAATAAGAAATGGCTTTAGAAAAAAGGAGAAAGAAAAGTTTTTTGTTAATATTTATTTATTCCCTTTTTTTACCCTTTTTTAAATTATTGTTATAGTTATTGTTGTTGTCATTGTTGGATAGGGCAGAGAGAAATGGAGAGAGGACGGGAAGAGAAAGACAGACACCTGCAGACCTGCTTCACCGCCTGTGAAGCGACTCCCCTGCAGGTGGGGAGCAGGAGGCTCTAACCAGGGTCCTTACGCTGGTCTTTGCGCCACATGTGCTTAAACCTCTGAATTACCGCCCAACTCCCAGAAAACTGTTTTAAAAGCATTCCTGCAAAGTGATATGAGGAAACTATCTATAATGTGTCATCTCTATTACTAAATACAAACTTTTTATTATTATTATTTCCTTTTGTTGCCCTTGTTTTATTGTTATAGTTTTTAATGTTGTTATTGATGTATTTGTTGTTGGATAGGACAGAGAGAAATGGAGAGAGGAGGGGAAGACAGAGAGGGGGAGAGAAAGACAGACACCTGCAGACCTGCTTCACCGCCTGTGAAGCAACTCCCCTGCAGGCGGGGAGCTGGGGGCTCGAACCGGGATGGTTATGTAGGTCCTTGCGCTTTGCGCCACTTGCACCTAACCCGCTGCGCTACCGCCCGACTCCCAAAACAAACTTTTATATGCTATTGTTTCATGCCAGCTGAGTTTAAATATAGTAATAATAGTAATAAATGCTGGGGTGCAAAGTGGGTAAGACTGTTAAAATGGTGGTCCAGGAGGTGGCGCAGTGGTAAAGATTTGGACTCCCAAGCATGAGGCCCCGAGTTTGATCCCCAGAAGCACATTCGCCAGAGTGATGTCTGGTTCTTCCTCTCTCCTCCTATCTTTCTCATAAATAAACAAAATCTTAAAAAAAAAAAATGCTAAAATGCAATCCCCAAATAACAGTTAGGAAAAAAGTAAGAGCTCTCTCTTTTTATTTTAAAAGTCCAAACTGGTACAGTAACCAATGACGTAAGTCTTGAGAAGACTCCATTGAAGGGAAAGAGATGAGGATGGGTCTGGATGGCAAGGGAGAGGGAGCTTTTAACAAGTTCTTTTAGCAAGTCAAGTGTTGTTGTGGTGGTGGTGGTGGTGGTCATTGTTTCAGTTCCATGTGTGTGTTTCTTCTTTACTCTCACTTCAGCTTTCTCATCAACGTCAAGCTGAAACTATCTTTGAAAGCCACAATCAATTTATAAGTCTGCCTTAAAAGAAAAATCCTGGCTTTACAGTGCTCAAAGACCCAGGTTCAAGCCCCTGGTCGGGGGGGGGGGGGGGGGGGGGGCTTCAGAAGTGGTTAAATAGAGCTGCAGGCCTCTCTCTGCCTCTCTCCCTCTCTGCCTCCTCCTCCCCTCTCAATTTCTCTCTGTCTTTATCTAGTAATAAATAAATAATAACTTCTTTAAAGTCCTCAAGAGTCTAGAAGATCCTGATAAGACTTGACAGAAAACCCAGTCCAAATCATTTCTGCTGCGAAATGGTGAGAAAGACGTTGAAGAAGAAGATGGATCTCACCGAGGACGGTCTTTCTTGGACTGTCTGCTCTGTTCTTTCTACACCTCTTCCCCAAGAGAAATTTCTCTGGCTGGGTTTGTGGCAATGAGGAGAAATGAGATCACTGATTGACCAGGAGCCATGAAAGGCCTTGGTAATCTTCCAGCCACAGAAAAGAAGTCTTGGGAAGGACTCTGGCTGGGCATTTTTCTGCTGCTTCTCTGGAACCAAGGAAACACCAAGTCCAGCCCCGCATGGGAGAAAGCACTACAGTAATTACACGCCCAGCGCCTACAGAGTAGCTCTTTTGTGGCCTGAAAGAAAAAAAACCGGGAGGCCAGGAAGACAACATAATGGTTATGCAAAAAAGACTTTCATGCCTGAGGCTCCAAGGTCTCAGGTTCAGCTCTTGACACCACCACAAACCAGAGCTGAGGCGTTCGTTCCCTGAAGTAAAATAAAATGGGGAGTCCGGCAGTAACGCAGCAAATTAAGCACACGTGACACAAAGCACAAGGACTGGCATAAGGATCCCGGTTCGAGCCCCAGCTCCCCACCTGCAGGGGAGACACTTCACAAGCGGTGAAACAGGTCAGGCGTCTCTCTTTCTCTCCCCCTCTCTGTCTTCCCCTCCTCTCTCCATTTCTCTCTGTCCTAACCAACAACAACGACATCAGTAACAACAACAATAATAACTACAATAAAACAACAAGGGCAACAAAAAGGAATAAATAAACTATTTTTTAAAAAAAAATAAAGTAAAATAAAACACAATTTGGGCTTTTGCAGCTCAGGAGATGACGCAGTGCATAAGGCTGCCGGGGGCCAAGGCCTTAGCTAAGTCTCTCATATAGAAAGTTACAAAACATCCTGAAAGTAGCCGGTAAAAAACATTTATAGGTAGAGCGGACATTCCGACCCTTGGAACTGAGATTACCATCTAGCTGTTTGGAAAGTCACTCACCCACCTCCCTCCCCCACTACCTTAGCAGAACTTCCTCATTGCTTGTGCTTATATTGCTGCCGCAAAATAAAATTGTTAGAGCTTGATCAGACCTCCTGTCTTGCTCTCGTTCTTCGTGTCTCTTGTCTCCTTCATTCTCTCGCCCCCTACTCTAGGTCTCCGTTGATAGACCCCGCAGGCCGGAGCAGAAGGCATTGGCCTTTCAGGCATGGGGCCCTGAGCTGGAATATCTAGCATCACATATGTCAGAAAAATGCTCTGGTTCTCCCTCTAGCGCTCAGTCCTCATTAAAAAATGACTTCAAAAAGGAAAGAAAAACACAGGGAGATTTCACTAGGAAAAGGTCCCTGGCTATGTCTAATCATGTTTCAAAACCCACAGTCTACTATTTCTTTCTTTTTTTTTTTATTTATTCTTTTCCCTTTTGTTGCCCTTGTTGTTTATCATCGTCGTTGTTGTTATTGTTGTTGTTGTTATTGCTGTCGTTGTTGGATAGGACAAAGAGAAATGGAGAGAGGAGGGGAAGACAGAGAGGGGGAGAGAAAGATAGACACCTGCAGACCTGCTTCACCGCCTGTGAAGCGACTCCCCTGCAGGTGGGAGCCTGAGTTCAAACCCAGATCCTTACACCAGTCTTTGCACTTCACGCCATGTGTGCTTAACCCACTGGCCATCGCCCAGCTCCCCAGACTCCTATTTCTTTGGGATCCTGCAGGAACAAAGGAAATTCTAGCTAAAGGCAAAGGAAACTTTGGTGTTAGGATTGTCTTTATTTTATTTTATTTTTTTTTTTAGTGCCACCAGGGTTATCACGGGCTCGGTGCTGGCACTGCGACTCCACTGCTCCCCAGTGACCATTTATTTTTTCCTTTTTTTCTCTCTCTTTTCTTTCTTTCTATTTGTTTTGATAGGACAATGAAAAATTGAAAGGGGGGAGAAGGAGAGAGACACCTGCAGCCCTGTTTCACCATTTGTGAAACGTCTCCCCTGTAGCTTGGGAGCAGGGGGCTCAAACCCGGGTCCTTGCACATTGTAGCATATGAACTCAACCAAGTGCACCACAGCCCAGCCCCCAAGATTACCTTGTTAGCAGTCATCCTGGGGTCTCACTCATTAAAAATAATGTCATCATACTAGAAGTTTCTGGAGATGAGCAGAACTAACACTGGCCAGTTAGGTGACCCTGGGCAAAGTCAAGGGTGAAGGCCAGACTTGGTTTCCCCATCCTTGATGGGGACAGTAACAGCCCATGACTCAGCAGTGAAGATTAAAGTCTCTAGAAGAAAACAACAAGGCAGCCCAGGAGGTGGCACAGTGGATAAAATAAAACCTTGAACTTTGAAGCCTGAGGTCTTGAGTTCAATCCCTGACATTGAATGTGCCAGAGTGATGCTCTGGTTCTCTCTCTCTCTCTCCTCTCCCTCTCTCTGTCTCTCTGGTTGACGAGCAAATAAATTTGAAAGAGGAAGAGGAGGAGAAAGCAAGCATGGTTCTCTTTCCATTTGCTATGCTGGGCTCAGAGACAACTCTACAGATGCTTAAAGACTTACAGGGATGCAGAGGTCACATAGGCTCCTAAGCTGAATATGGACCCCAGACCAAATCAAATCGATGGGGTTTACAGTCAACAATATTTATACCCCTTTCCCATGTTAGGGAGGTACTCTCTTCCCTGATCCAGTTTTCTGTTCCTTTTCCAGCCATGATATCATCTCTCCAGAAAATAACTTGGATCCAGCTGTATATCAGATTTCAGGCTCAGGGGAAAGAAAAAAAAAAAAACTAGTATAGCTACAGGCTCTTTGGGATATAACTAAAGTATGCCTACTAGCTATATACAGAATGGAGGACCCCCCCACCCCAACTCTTCATCTGCACTATTCCAGCCTTTAAGTTCATGATTGATCAACAATTTGTTTGGCTTTGTATGTTAACTCTCTTTTCAGCCACCAGGTTCCAGATGCTAGCAGAATGCCAACCAGACTTCCCTGGACAGACAACCCACCAATGTGTCCTGGAACTCCAATTCCCCAGAGCCCCACCCTACTAGGGAAAGAGAGAGGCAGGCTGGGCGTATGGACTCACCTGTCAACGCCCATGTTCGGCAGGGAAGCAATAACAGAAGCCAGACCTTCCACATTCTGCATCCCACAATGACTTTGGATCCATGCTCCCAGAGGGATAAAGAATAGGAAAGCTATCAGGGGAGGGGATGGGATACGGAGATCTGGTGGTGGGAATTGTGTGGAGTTGTGCCCCTCTTATCCTATGGTTGTGTCACTGTTTCCTTTTTATAAATAAATAAATTTAAAAAAGGAAACCAATAAGGCAGATGGGGGGAGATAGCTCAGCATCAGAGTATAAGCCTAGTATGCCTAGGTCATATATCAGAGTATAAGCCTCGTATGCCTGGGTCATGTATCAGAGTGTAAGCCTCGTATGCCTGGGTCATGTATCAGAGTGTAAGCCTCGTTTGCCTGGGTCGTGCATCAGAGTGTAAGCCTCGTTTGCCTGGGTCGTGCATCAGAGTGTAAGCCTCGTTTGCCTGGGTCGTGCATCAGAGTGTAAGCCTCGTTTGCCTGGGTCGTGCATCAGAGTGTAAGCCTCGTTTGCCTGGGTCGTGCATCAGAGTGTAAGCCTCGTTTGCCTGGGTCGTGCATCAGAGTGTAAGCCTCGTTTGCCTGGGTCGTGCATCAGAGTGTAAGCCTCGTTTGCCTGGGTCGTGCATCAGAGTGTAAGCCTCGTTTGCCTGGGTCGTGCATCAGAGTGTAAGCCTCGTTTGCCTGGGTCGTGCATCAGAGTGTAAGCCTCGTTTGCCTGGGTCGTGCATCAGAGTGTAAGCCTCGTTTGCCTGGGTCGTGCATCAGAGTGTAAGCCTCGTTTGCCTGGGTCGTGCATCAGAGTGTAAGCCTCGTTTGCCTGGGTCGTGCATCAGAGTGTAAGCCTCGTTTGCCTGGGTCGTGCATCAGAGTGTAAGCCTCGTTTGCCTGGGTCGTGCATCAGAGTGTAAGCCTCGTTTGCCTGGGTCGTGCATCAGAGTGTAAGCCTCGTTTGCCTGGGTCGTGCATCAGAGTGTAAGCCTCGTTTGCCTGGGTCGTGCATCAGAGTGTAAGCCTCGTTTGCCTGGGTCGTGCATCAGAGTATAAGCCTCGTTTGCCTGGGTCGTGTATGAGAGTATAAGCCTCGTATGCCTGGGTCGTGTATCAGAGTATAAGCCTCGTTTGCCTGGGTCGTGTATCAGAGTATAAGCCTCGTATGCCTGGGTCGTGTATCAGAGTATAAGCCTCGTTTGCCTGGGTCGTGTATCAGAGTATAAGCCTCGTTTGCCTGGGTCGTGTATCAGACTATAAGCCTCGTTTGCCTGGGTCGTGTATCAGAGTATAAGCCTCGTATGCCTGGGTCGTGTATGAGAGTATAAGCCTCGTTTGCCTGGGTCGTGTATCAGACTATAAGCCTCGTTTGCCTGGGTCGTGTATCAGACTATAAGCCTCGTTTGCCTGGGTCGTGTATCAGAGTATAAGCCTCGTTTGCCTGGGTCGTGTATCAGACTATAAGCCTCGTTTGCCTGGGTCGTGTATCAGAGTATAAGCCTCGTTTGCCTGGGTCGTGTATCAGACTATAAGCCTCGTTTGCCTGGGTCGTGTATCAGACTATAAGCCTCGTATGCCTGGGTCGTGTATCAGAGTATAAGCCTCGTATGCCTGGTTCCTGTATCAGAGTATAAGCCTCGTATGCCTGGGTCGTGTATCAGAGTATAAGCCTCGAATGCCTAGGTCCCAGAGGTCCCCTCCCCCCACCATTCAATCCTCAGCAGTGATGTAAGTCAGGGCTGAGCTGTGCTCTGGTCTCTTTATCTCTCTCTCAATAACATAAATATTTAAGATAGAAATTGAGAGAATGAAATTTTTATTTAATTTCTTTATTGGGGAATTCATGTTTTACATTCGACAGTAAATAAAATAGTTTGTACATGCATAACATTTCTCAGTTTTCCATATAACAATACAACCCCCACTAGGTCCCCTGAAGAGAGAAGGAAATTTTTTAAAAAATAAATAAGTGGGGCAGGAGATGGCTCACCTGATAAAGCACTCAGTTTGCCCTTTGTCAGGAACAGAGTTTGAGTCCCTGACCATCACACAAAGGGGAAGTTTCCTGAGGGGTAAAGCAGTGCTATGGTGTCTCTCCTTCTCTCTCCCTCTGTCTGCCTCTTTGCCTTCCCAATTCTCTCAGAATTAAAACAAAACAAATTGAGGGATTCGACTTCCGGAGGTGGAGCTATGACCAGCAGATTGCTTTCTCTCCTCTCCTCTCCTCTCCTCTCCTCTCCCGGATCAACTAGGAATACCAAAGGAGACCACCCAGACGGAAACAAGACAGGACTAGAATGACCACAGAAACCCAGTAAATCACCCGTGAGTACAAACACGCGTGGCTGGTGACAGAGAGGAGAGAGGGGCCTAAGGAGAGATTGGGTGACTGCTAACAGTTCGACAGTTTGTCAGTGGAGACACCACCTTCAGTCTGCTCCACCAACAAGGGGACAGCTGAAGGGAGGAAAGGACTCCCCAGAGACTCACCAAGTGCAACTCTGAGTCTCCATTGCTACTACCCTCAGAATCTGGATCAGCAACAGGGAGGGACACCAGGGAACAGAGATCTAACTGGGAAACTCAGAAGACCTATACCTCGGTGGCATAGCTGAGGGGCTGTGAAAGTCTCTTTGCATAACCACTGGATTATCTCTGCCACACCCTGCTTTATCTCTTGGTCAGGAGTCAGTGATTAAGCTAAGAAGCCTATTGATAGTTTAAAGGCCCTCAGGCTCCCATAGCCTACAGGGGAAAAGAAAAAGGCTTTTACACCACTGAACTCCAACTCAGGGATTGAAAAAACTGTTAACGTATTTAAAATGGTTAAAACAACAAGAAAAAATATTGGAGACTCGAACCAGGACAAGAGTCCAGCTAAAAGTCCTCCAGAGGGTGAAGCACAAAAAAAAATTAGCTAAGGAAATAATAACAGGAATGAGTAAAGAATTTGAAAAAATTGTAATCAGAAATGCAGGAACAACAAATGAGAATATGGAAGAAAATTCTAATTATCTCATGGTTATTAGAGAGCTGAAAGCTGAAATCGCTGAGCTAAGAAGGCAACTAGCTGAACAAGCTAAAAGAGTATCAGAGCAGGGCAACAAAATAGATGAACTCCAGAAAGCAGTAGAGGGCAGAGAGAATAGAATCAATGAGGCTGAAGACAGAATTAGCAAGATTGAGGATGAATTAGAGACAACTAAAAAAGAAGTAAGAGATCTCAAAAAGAGATTAAGAGATGCTGAAAACAACAATAGAGTCCTATGGGATGACTTCAAAAGAAACAATATACGCATTATTGGCTTACCAGAGGAAGAAAGAGAAGGGGAGGAAGAAAGCATTCTCCAGGCCATAATAGCTGAAAATTTCTCTAGTCTAGACAACACCAAAGACATAAAGATTCAAGAAGCCCAGAGGGTCCCAAACAGAATTAACCCAGACCTAAAGACACCAAGACATGTCATACTTAGATTGGAAAGGAATAAGGATAAAGAAAGGATCCTCAAGGCTGCAAGAGAAAAACAAAGAGTCACCTACAAAGGAAAACCCATAAGATTAGCAGCAGACTTCTCCATACAAACACTACAGGCCAGAAGAGAATGGCAAGATATCTATCGAGTGCTCAATGAGAAAGGCTTTCAGCCAAGAATACTATATCCTGCTAGATTGTCATTCAGACTAGATGGAAGCATCAAAACCTTCTCAGACAAGCAACAGTTGAAGGAAGCAACCATCACCAAGCCTGCCCTGAAAGAAGTTCTGAAAGGTCTCCTATAAACAGTCAGACCACCACAAATAAGACATATATCAAAACACTCTAAAACTCTACAAGAATGGCGTTAAAATATCTTCAATCTTTGATATCAATAAATGTCAATAGCCTGAATTCACCTATTAAAAGACACAGAGTAGGAAGATGGATCAGAAAACACAACCCAACAATATGTTGTCTACAGGAAACTCACCTAACTCAACAAGACAAACACAGACTTAAAGTGAAAGGATGGAAAACTATCATTCAAGCCAATGGCCCACAAAAAAGGGCAGGAACAGCTATTCTCATATCTGACATGATAGACTTTAAAATAGATAAGATTAAAAAAGATAGGAATGGACACTACTTAATGCTCAGAGGATCAGTCAATCAAGAGGACTTAACAATTATTAATATCTATGCACCCAATGAGAAGCCATCTAAATACATCAAACTTCTACTGAAAGAGCTACAGCAATATATTAACAGTAACACAATCATAGTAGGGGACTTCAACACCCCACTATCTCAACTTGACAGATCATCCAGGAAGAAAATCAGTAAAGACATAAGGGAGCTAAATGAAGAGATAGATAAACTAGAACTACTGGACATTTTCAGAGTCATTCATCCCAAGAAACTGGAATACACATTTTACTCAAATCCACATGGATCATTCTCAAGGATAGACCATACGTTAGGCCACAAAGACAGCATCAGCCTATTCAAGAGCACTGAAATCATCCCAAGCATCTTCTCAGACCACAGTGGAATTAAACTAACATTTAACAATCAACAAAAGATTAGTAACAGAGCCAAAATGTGGAAGCTCAACAGTACACTTCTTAACAACTTCTGGGTCAAAGAGGAAATCAAGGAAGAAATCAAAATGTTTCGAGAGTTCAATGAAAATGAAGACACAAGCTATCAAAATATTTGGGACACAGCTAAAGCAGTCCTAAGAGGGAAGTTCATAGCTATACAAGCACACATTAGGAAACAAGAAAAGGCACAAATAAACAGCCTGATTGCACATCTCAAAGACCTAGAAGAAGAACAACAAAGGAATCCTAAAGCAACCAGAAGGACAGAAATTACTAAAGTTAGGGCAGAAATAAATAACATTGAGAATAGGAAAACCATACAAAAGATCAATGAAAGTAAATGTTGGTTCTTCGAAAGAGTAAACAAAATCGACAAACCTTTAGCCAGACTCACAAAACAAAAAAGGGAGAAGACCCAAATAAATCGGATAGTAAATGAAAGAGGAGATATCACAACAGACACTGCAGAAATTCAACGTATCATGCGAGGCTTCTATGAACAACTATATGCCACCAAGCTAGAGAACCTGGAAGAAATGAATGATTTCCTAGATACCTACCAACTTCCAAAACTAAGTAAAGAGGAAGTGGATAACATGAACAGGCCCATCACAGCTAACGAAATTGAAACAGTTATCAAAAATAAAAGTCCTGGACCAGATGGTTTTACAAATGAATTCTATAAAACTTTCAAAGAAGAACTAATACCTCTACTTTTAAAAGTCTTCCAGAAGATTGAAGACACTGGAATACTCCCTGCCAGCTTCTATGAAGCCAACATCACCCTGATACCAAAAGCAGACAGGGACACAACCAAAAAAGAAAACTACAGACCAATATCTCTGATGAACATAGATGCAAAAATATTGAACAAAATTCTAGCCAACCGGATACAGCAGTATATCAAAAAGATTGTTCATCATGACCAAGTGGGGTTTATCCCAGGCATGCAAGGTAGGTTTAATATACGTAAGTCAATCAATGTGATCCACCACATCAACAAAAGCAAGACCAAAAACCACATGGTCATATCAATAGATGCAGAGAAAGCCTTTGACATCCCTTTATGATCAAAACACTACAAAAAATAGGAATAGATGGAAAATTCCTGAAGATAGTGGAGTCTATATATAGCAAACCTACAGCCAACATCACACTCAATGGTGAAAAACTGGAAGCATTTCCCCTCAGATCAGGTACTAGACAGGGCTGCCCACTATCACCATTACTATTCAACATAGTGTTGGAAGTTCTTGCCATAGCAATCAGGCAGGATCAAGGAATTAAAGGCATACAGATTGGAAGAGAAGAAGTCAAACTCTCCTTATTTGCAGATGACATGATAGTATACATGGAAAAACCTAAGGAATCCAGCAAGAAGCTTTTGGAAATCATCAGGCAATACAGTAAGGTGTCAGGCTATAAAATTAACATTCAAAAGTCAGTGGCATTCCTCTATGTAAACACTAAGTTAGAAGAAATTGAAATCCAGAAATCAGTTCCTTTTTCTATAGCAACAAAAACTATAAAATATCTAGGAATAAACCTAACCAAAGAAGTGAAAGACTTGTATACTGAAGATTATGAGTCACTACTCAAGGAAATTGAAAAAGACACAAAGAAGTGGAAAGATATTCCATGTTCATGGGTTGGAAGAATTAACATCATCAAAATGAATATATTACCCAGAGCCATCTACAAATTTAATGCTATCCCCATCAAGATCCCAAGCACATTTTTTAGGAGAATAGAAAAAATGCTACAAATGTTTATCTGGAACCAGAAAAGACCTAGAATTGCCAAAACAATCTTGAGAAAAAAGAACAGAACCGGAGGCATCACACTGCCAGATCTCAAACTGTATTATAGGGCCATTGTCATCAAAACTGCTTGGTACTGGAACATGAACAGACACACTGACCAGTGGAATAGAATTGAGAGCCCAGAAATGAGGCCCCACATGTATGGACATCTAATCTTTGACAAAGGGGCCCAGACTATTATATGGGGGAAGCAGAGTCTCTTCAACAAATGGTGTTGGAAACAATGGGTTGAAACATGCAGAAGAATGAAACTGAATCACTGTATTTCACCAAATACAAAAGTAAATTCCAAGTGGATCAAGGACTTGGATGTTAGACCAGAAACTATCAGATACTTAGAGGAAAATATTGGAAGAACTTTTTTCCGCATAAATTTTAAAGACATTTTCAATGAAATGAATCCAATTACAAGGAAGACTAAGGCAAGTATAAACCTATGGGACTACATCAAATTAAAAAGCTTCTTCACAGCAAAAGAAACCACTACCCAAATCAAGAGACCCGTCACAGAATGGGAGAAGATCTTTACATGCCATACATCAGATAAGAGTTTAATAACCAACATATATAAAGAGCTTGCCAGACTCAACAACAAGACAACAAATAACCCCATCCAAAAATGGGGGGAGGACTTGGACAGAATATTCACCACAGAAGAGATCCAAAAGGCCGAGAAACACATGAAAAAATGCTCCAAGTCTCTGATTGTCAGAGAAATGCAAATCAAGACAACAATGAGATATCACTTCACTCCTGTGAGAATGTCACACATCAGAAAAGGTAACAGCAGCAAATGCTGAAGAGGGTGTGGGGTCAAAGGAACCCTCCTGCACTGCTGGTGGGAATGTCAATTGGTCCAACCTCTGTGGAGAACTCTCAGAAGGCTAGAAATGGACCTACCCTATGACCCTGCAATTCCCCTCCTGGGGATATATACTAAGGAACCCAAAACAGCCATCCAAAAAGATCTGTGTACACATATGTTCTTGGCAGCACAATTTGTAATAGCCAAAACCTGGAAGCAACCCAGGTGTCCAATAACAGATGAGTGGCTGAGCAAGTTGTGGTCTATATACACAATGGAATACTACTCAGCTGTAAAAAATGGTGACTTCACCGTTTTCAGCCGATCTTGGATGGACCTTGAAAAAATCATGTTGAGTGAAATAAGTCAGAAACAGAAGGATGAATACGGGATGATCTCACTCTCAGGCCAAAGTTGAAAAACAAGATTAGAAAAGAAAACACAAGTCGAACCTGAAATGGAATTGGAGTATTACACCAAAGTAAAAGACTCTGGGGTGGGTGGGTGGGTGGGGAGAATACAGGTCCATGAAAAATGATGAATGAAATAGTGGGGGTTGTATTGTTAAATGGGAATCTGGGGAATGTTATGCATGTAAAAAAAAAAAAAAAGAAGTAGAAACGCAAAGCAGAAATTGACTGAGTTTGGAGTATGGCACCAAAGTAAGAAAGCAGAAGTACACTAGAGTTTGCAGTGAGTACCTCCCTAATACTTCCTCTCCACTTTTCCAAGCTTTGGGCCCATGATTGCTCAAAAATTTGTTTGGCTTTGTATGTTAACTCTCTTTTCAGTCACCAGGTTCCAGGTGTCATCAGGATGCCGGCCAGACTTCCCTGGATTGAAGACCCCACCAATGTGTCCTGGAGCTCAGCTTCCCCAGAGACCCACCCTACTAGGGAAAGAGAGAGGCAGACTGGGAGTATGAACCGACCAGTCAACGCCCATGTTCAGCGGGGAAGCAATTACAGAAGCCAGACCTTCTACCTTCTACAACCCACAATGACCCTGGGTCCATGCTCCCAGAGGGATAGAGAATGGGAAATCTATCGGGGGAGGGGGTGGGATATGGAGATTGGGCGGTGGGAATTGTGTGGGGTTGTACCCCTCCTACCCTATGGTTTTGTTAATTAATCCTTTCTTAAAGAAAAAATAAAAATAAAAAATAAATAAAAAAAAGAATTGGACCCCCAGGACTGCGAAAAAAAAACAAATTGCCCAACTTGGAGAAGAGAAATCACACCTGAAGCCCCAGTGAAGACTGCTGTTGGCCTAGTTATCTCTCCCTCAACTCAGGAAATGAATATCCTTGGGGTGCCGCCTGCCGTGTGCTGAACCCCCCAGCTGTGGGGGGTCTGGAGGGCAGAGGAAATCTATCTTCCTCCCAGAAGACTCTGTTTGCACAAACTCTCAGGGACTTTTGTCTCTGAACCCACGTTCCATTAAAACCAGCAGCCACAAGCGCTGAAATCCAAGAGAGAGGCTTAGGCCACAGCTCCACCGCTGTTTCTGAGCCTTGGCTGGTTTCAAGGCTTTAGTTTTGTTGTTATTGTTGTTTTCTTTTCTTTTCTTTCAAGAAAAAGAACTGCTTCCTCTAGCACTCACTTCCCCCAGCGGGAAACACAGAAAGTCTCCTTCATAGCTTACTTCAGGGGCACTTGCTCCACAGAGGCTACTAAACTGTCCAGTGGGTGGTAGCACAGCGGGTTACGTGCATGTGGCGCAAAGCACAAGGACTGGCATTAGGATCCCAATTCGAGCCCCAGCTCCCCACCTGCTTGGGTCTGCAGGTGTCTGTCTTTCTCTCCTCCTCTCTGTCTTCCCCTCCTCTCTCCATTTCTCTCTGTCCTGTCCAACAACGAAGACAACAATAATAACTATAACAATGAAACAAGGGCAACAAAAGGGAATAAATAAATAAATTTTTTTAAAAAATAAAACCTGTCCAGAAAGTTCTCTTTCAAGAAAAGAGTTGACAAAGAGGCCACTCCAGACACCCGAGAGGTGAGACCAATCCTGAAAGTTACATTTCAGCTTTGGGGTTGTGGTGATATTTCTCTTTGCATATTTATTTTTCTTTTTGGTTACTGATATATATATATATATATATATATATATATATATATATATATATACATATATATATGTATATATACTGATATATAATACACATATATATTCAATATACAGATATATATTTAATACATATATATATTCAATATACAGATATATATTTAATACACATATATATTTAATATACATATTACTGTTTTGTTTTTTTTTCAAGATAGTGTAGTGGAAGCCAGGCTCGAACCTGGGTCTCATGCATGGCAAAGCAGTGTACTATCCAAGTGAGCTATTTCGCTGACCCTGTTTTTTTCACAGTTTTTTTTTTCCCACATTTTTTGTCCATAGTCATCATAGATGGTGCTTTCCTGTGTAAGTCTCAGACACACACTCACGATCCTGAAAATGAGCCGTGGAGCTGAGTTCCATCCTTTTGGTGTGATGGCTATGAAGGCAGAACTCGGGATTCCTGACCAGCCAAAGAGAGCACAGCAGAAGCCCAAGCTGTGTTCCTGGGCAGCCCGGCTTCACCGGGAGAAAGCCAAGTGTCTAACTTTACTGGAAAAAGCAAAGCGTCAAAAGAGTTCCAGGAGAGATAAGAGAGCCAGCTCTCTGTTGTGATACCCAAAGGACCACTTGGAGAAGTTCACGCACAAACACTTCTCCACCCATGAAGACGGCGGACAGGGAACAGGTGTGATCACTGGGGAATTCCCCCTCTTCTGAGAAGAATCACAGACTTTGGGGCCGGGTGGGGGCACATGTTACCATGTTCGAGGACGTGGGTCCAAGCCGCTGGTCCCCACCTGTATGGGGTGGGCAGGGGGTAGGCTTCTCAAGTGGTAGAGGAGTGCTGTGTGTCTCTTCTTCTCCCTGTCTCTCTCTCCCTCTTCTCTCTCTCTTTCTTGTCCTTCATTAAAAAGACAAAAAAGGTGGGGGTGTGGGGTGGGGTGGGGTGGGGGAGGCTATCAGAGACAATGGAGTCATGCAGCTACAAAACCCCAGCTAACAACAACAAAAAAAGAATAAAATAAAATATAAAAATCAGGCAGGAGAGACAGCACAATGGTCTGCGAAAGACTCTCATGCCTGAGGCTCTGAAGTTCCAGGTTCAGTAACCAGCACCGCCATAAGCCAGAGCCAAGCAGTACTCTGGCAGGGAGGGGCCGGGGGCGGGGGGCAGACCACCCCCTCTCAGCCTCCAGCCCCAGGATCTGCAGAGCCCTGGGAACCTGTAGTGTGTGATCATCAGAAGGCAGGCAGAACAGAGGAGACAGGCTCTGAGGTCCCAGGTTCAATGCCCAGTACCACCATAAACCAGAGTTAAACAACACTCTGGGGCTACTCTCTGCCCCACCTTCCTCTCATTAGAACAAATAATAATATTTCTTTTAAAGACAGTTGGCATGGGGGGGGTGTCCTTGCCTGTCTCCTGCCCTCCCCTTTCTATTTTAAGATCCATTTGTTGTGGTCCGGGAGGTAGCTCAGTGGAGAAAGCACTGGACTCTCAAACATGGGGCCCTGAGTTTGATCCCCAGCTGCACATGTACCAGAGTGATTAATGTCTGGTTCTTTCTCTCTCTCTCCTCCTATCTTTCTCATTAATAAATAAATAAAACCTTTTTTAAAAAATCCATTTATTTATTGTTCAAGACAAAGAGAGAGACAGGGCCAGCAGGTGGTGCCCCTGACTGAACACACATATTACAGTGCACCAAGCCTCCAGTCCCCACCTGCAGGGGGAAAGCTTTGCGAGTGACGCAGGGCTGCAGGTGTCTCTCTCTCTCTCTGTCTGTCTCTCTCTCTCCCCCTTTCCTCTCAACTTCTGGCTGCCTCTGTCCAGTAAAGAAAGACAATTTAAAGGAGACAGAGAGTGTGCGGAGTAGCTGCTCAGCTCCGGCCCACAATGATGCCAGTGAATGAACTTGGTCCCTGGGATCCCCCCCCCCCCCGCCAGGTATACAAGCCCTGCACTCCAACACGCTGAGCTATTCCCCCAGCTGCTCTGGTCTGAGAATAGATTAAATATGCCTCCCACTGGCTGCCAGAAGCCAGGCTGACCCACACCCTCCTTATGGAGCTAGAGGAGGGAAATGTAAGTGAGACTCATTGTTATGGAGAAGAGAATAAAATAAAATAAAATAAAATAGAATAAACACAAAAACAAGGTGAGCACCAAAGCCTGCTTATTCACAGGCAGTCTCTCCCCCTTCCCCCAAAGCTGGAAGTCCCCCAGGATGCCACCCTCCAGTGTCTTCCTTCCAGCAAAGACAGACAGCTGTGTTGCCTTGGAAACGAGCGTCACACTGCCCTCTGTGACTGAGAGCCAGGCGCATGGTAACGTGTATGTTCTACAAGGTGTACCGCCATCCAGCCCCTTCATGTTTTAACGTGTTTTTTTTTTAAGAGACAGAAATTGAGAGAGAAGGGGGGGAGACAGAGAGTGAGAGGCCCTGCTTCTTTTCTTATAAAGCTTCCCCCCTGCAGGTGGGGACCAGGGGCTTGAGCCCAGGTCCTGTGCATGGTCACAGCTGCAGGTACACTCATCTTCTCCGGGCACCATCTCCTGGGCCCTATTTCTTCACTTATTAATGAGAAAAGGAGAAAACCATGGCATCACTCTGGTAGTCTAAGCTCCAAGGATCAAACCCGGGACCCCACACTTGCCAACCGGGCCTCCTGCTCACACCTGCTGGGTTGCTGACCTGCTGGTGGCCAGAGACGCTGCTCCGGCCGGTGTCCACGTGTCCGTGTGTGAGTCCCATTCAGAAGCCCAGACACTGGTAGCAGGAGGTGTCCACGCTCCAGGACCTTGCCCTCACTCTAAAGCAGCAATGGCAAGGATGGCCCCACTCTCTGAAGGGACGCTGGTCAGCCTGCCCTGCCACTCAAAGAAGACGGGTCCTGAAATGAGTGCAGCCTAGAATGTCCCCAGCTGTGACCACGGACTGCAAGCTCAGACTGACAGGGACCCAGAGGTCACACAGGCTCCTGTGCTAAATATGAAGACATGGGCCCTGGGTCAGATGGATTGGCTCAACAGTACGTTGTATTTATATATTTTCTTCAAGTTTGGGAGCTACTTTCTGCCCTAATCCAGCTTTCTAGCCCTATTCTCAACTCTGACACCATCCTCCCAGAAAATATTCCAGTCCACCTCCATGTTAGCTGTCAAGTTCAAGCAAAAATTACTAAAGTCACGGGCCCCTAGGAACACACCCAGAATAGACTTCCTGGGAGTCGGGCTGTAGCGCAGCGGGTTAAGCGCAGGTGGCGCAAAGCACAAGGACCGGCATAAGGATCCCAGTTCGAACCCTGGCTCCCCACCTGCAGGGGAGTCGCTTCACAGGTGGTGAAGCAGGTCTGCAGGTGTCTATCTTTCTCTCCTCCTCTCTGTCTTCCCCTCCTCTCTCCATTTCTCTCTGTCCTATCCAACAACGACAACAACAACAATAATAACTACAACAATAAAACAACAAGGGCAACAAAAGGGAATAAATAAATAAAATAAATATTAAAAAAAAAGAATCACCCAGAATAGACTTCCTAACTTCTTTCCACCCTAAGATCCCTACTCCCATCTGCTCTATTTCTACTTTTTGGTTTCTTTCCATTAAACATTTTGTCCTGCTTTTTTATCTTACTGTATTTTAGCCACCAAGCGTAGGTGCTTCTATGATTCCATCCTGACTTTCCTGGACAACCTCACCAGTGTGTCCTGGAACCCCATCTCCCCAGAGCCCTGCTCCACTAGGGAAAGATAGAAACAGGTTGGGGATGGGGGTTGGATCCACCTGTCAGTGCCCAAGTTCAAGGAAGAGGCAATTACAGAAGCCAGACCGCCCACCTTCTGCACCCCAGAAAGAATATTGGTCCGTACTCCAGGTGCTGGGAAAGGATGACAGAGGACCTAGTGGGGGTTGTATTGTTAGCTGGAAAACTGAGAAATGTTATGCAAGTACAAACTAGTGTATTTACTGTCAGATGTAAAACAGTAATCCCCCAATAAATGGGGGAAAAAAGCATATTGGTCCATACTCCCAGAGAGGTGAATGATAAGGGAGGTAAGCCAGAGGGCTGTTCCCCCATTCACCAGGACGCAGAGCACTGGTCACTGGAAATCTTGTTTTCATACCATTACTAGTGGTAAAGCAGGTCTGCAGATGTCTCTCTTCCTCCCTACCTCCCTCTTCCTTCTAAATTTCTGTCTGTCCTATCAAATAAAATAAAGCTTAAAAAAAAATAAATGATGGGAGTCGGGCAGTAGCGCAGTGGGTTAAGCGCATGTGGCACAAAGCACAAGGACCAGCGTAAGGATCCTGGTTCGAGCCCCCGGCTCCCCACCTGGAGTCGCTTCACAGGTGGTGAAGCAGGTCTGCAGTTGTCTGTCTTTCTCTCCCCCTCTCTGTCTTCCCCTCCTCTCTCCATTTCTCTCTAACTTATCCACCAAGGATGACATCAATAACAACTACAACAACAATGAAAAACAAGGGCAACAAAGGGAAAGTAAATAAATAAATATTTAAATATTTAAAAATAAATAAATAAATGATTAGGGGCCAGGTGGTGGCGCACCTGGTTGAGTGCACATGCTGCAATGCCCACGGACCCAGGTTCGAGCCCCCAGCCCCACCTGCAGCGGGAAAACTTTACAAGTGGTGAAGTAGGGATGCTGGTGTCTCTGTCTCTCCCTCTCTGTCACCCCCTTCCCTCTCAATTTCTGGCTGTCTCTATCCAATCAATAAAGATAATAAAAAAAAATTAAATAATAAATCATTTTAAAAAGTTTACTTAAGGGGCCGGGTGGTGGTGCACCTGGTTGAGCCGTGTTACAATTTGCAAGGACTCAGGTTCAAGCCCCCAGTCCCCACCTGCAGGGGGAAAGCTTTGCGAGTAGTAAAGCAGGGTTGCAGGTGTCTGTCTGTCTCTTTCCCTCTCTGTCTCTCCCTTCTGCTTGATTTCTGACTGTCTCTATCCAATAAATAAATAATTTTTAAAAAATGAAAAGAAAAAAAACCCAAGGGCAACAAAAGGAAAAGTAAATAAATATTTTTTTAAAAAGTTTACGTAAAAGAATTAAGAGAGAAAGAAAGGAAGAAAAACAAAATAGCTACCAGGACCTAAGTCATGGAAATATCAGAAGCGGTAAGAGAGAGAGAGGAAAGAAGCATCATGAGCTTCCCAGAGGAAGTGCCAGACTTCTTGGGGTTTGTAAAGCTCAGGAAGTTGGGGCCTGAGGAGCCCCACATGTTGTCAGCCTGGTGGGTGGGGAGGGGAGAGACCTTGACCCCAGTGGTGACTGAGGAACTCGGTCCTGGGGGTGTTGAAATGAAGACACCTGCCTCCCAGCTCCTGCCCCTCTTCTGTGGTCAATCGCGCCCCCTGGTGGCCCGACTGAGAAACTCCAGCTGCAGAGCAGCGTCAGTCCCTGTGCAGGGTGGCAGGGGGGCCAAGGAAATAGGACAGGACTGGGGGGAATCCTATTCATGACAAAATAGACGCACTGCCTGCCTGGGCATTCACCCAGGGGGGTTCACAGCAGGTGGGGAGCAGTTTTTGACTATTTTGTTTTGTTAGTATTTATTTTATTGAGAGGGAAGAGGGAAATACAGGGAGCTGAGACCTGCTCAACTCTGGCTGATGGTGGTGCTGGAGATTGAACCTGGGACTTCAGAGCCTTGTGTATGCGAGTCTTTTGCAGAACTGTTAGGCTGTCTCCCTTGGGAGGGGCCATGGGCTCCAAGAAAAGCTTTCCTTTGGGGGACTGTTCCCCGTTGCTGCTTTCCCCTGGAGGATGTGGGGGGGGGGAATTCAGTCCCTCTGCACTCTGTGGTCATGAGTAGGAACGTTCCAAGCTGCCCCAATATCAGGACCCATCTTCCTCAGGTGTAGCACAGAGTATGTTGTCCAGCCTCCCTTCAGAGGACGGAACATTCTCTACCATTGTTGATCCAAGCTGAGGGCAAGGTCCTACGGGGGGCCACAAAGGGGTCTATTTTGTTGTTCCTGATAGAGATGACCGGTAACAATGGAGAGAGGGATCTATTTGAGGTCTAGGCCCATCATGTCTGTTTGGGAATCTCAGGACTCCCTGACTAGGGCCCCAGCTGATGGGGTGGCCTGATAGTGACTAAAGAGTCATCATTAAAGTATGCCAGTCTCTTGCCCTTATTCAGCTTTTGCAGTCCTTGCTTTGCTAAGGTTAGCTTTGGAGTGAGTGAGAGAACTGTAATAGGAAGTAGGTGAGGGGGGTATCTAAGTCTAAGTAGACACTATTTCATTAGGAAATTTACACTGATTCACTGCAGACAATTATGTACTTTTGCTTTCAAGTATTTATTTTGCCCTAATTTATGGATACATGTGAATATATGCTCTATCTCATGGTACCTGGTCTATATCTAGGTTTGGGGACTTTGTTAGGAAGTGAACCACCTGGAATGGAATTAGAGAATCCTATGAAAGGAAAGGTCTCACCTAAGTAATGAGACTGAAGTGTTGACATTCCATGCCTGACATCTCTGGACACAGTCTAAAGTGAAGCATGCTGGGGTGGTACTTGTTTCATTGATTAGGTCGGGATCAGCAGTTGCGGTATCATTTGGTATGACTTGAGAGAAGCATGCAGGAAAGTGAGCCCCACCCTAGAGGTTCCAGGTCTGGGGGAAATACAGGCTCTATAGAGGAAGTGGGAGGTTCCTGCTGTCTTAGGTTCATGACTGGTCAACAGTTTGTTTGGCTTTGTATGTTAACTCTCTTTTCAGCCACCAGGTTCCAGATGATGCCGACCAGACTTCCCTGGACAGACGACCCCACCAACCTCTGGAGCTCCGCTTCCCCAGAGCCCCACCCCACTAGGGAAAGAGAGAGACTTTGAGTATGGAGTATGGATCAACCGGTCAAGGCCCATGTTCAGCGGGGAAGCAATTACAGAAGCCAGACCTTCCACCTTCTGCATCCCACAACGACCCTGGGTCCATGCTCCCAGAAGGATAGAGAATAGGAAAGCTATCAGGGGAGGGGGTGGGATATGGAGTTCTGGTGGTGGGAACTGTGTGGAGTTGTACCCCTCTTATGCTATGGTTTTGTCAATGTTTCCTTTTTATAAATAAATAAATATTTTTTTAAAAAATCCCTCCGCACACCCACACACAGGAACAGGTAAATGCTTTGCTCAGTTCTGGCTTCTGGAGATGCCAGGGAGGGAGCCCAAACTCTCTGGCATGCAAGTCCTGCTCTGGGCCGCTGAGCATCTCCCCCTGCTGCTTCTTCACATTTATGCAAACAGTAATTCCAAGGGACACATGCAGCTCACTAATTTCTTACTGTTAGAGACAGCTGACAATGAGAATGAATTCAAGAACAGCGAATGGCCAGATCAGTTTGGCTTAGGACTTTTAAGTATCCTCAGAAAGAATTAGGGAGATTCTGACACAAAGCGCAAGGACCAGAGTAAGGGTCCCGGTTCGAAACCCCCAGCTCCCCACCTGCAGGGGAGTCACTTCACAGGCAGTGAAGCAGGTCTGCAGGTGTCTTTCTCTCCCCCTCTCTGTCTTCCCCTCCTCTCTCCATTTCTCTGTCCTATCCAACAATGGCATCAATAACAATAATTACAACAATAAAACAAGGAAAACAAAAGGGAATAAATATGAAAAAATATATATATATATTTTAAAAAATCAGAGAGATTCAAGAGCAGGAACTGAGTTCCTCTTACGTTCCCAGTATGATAGCTATGGGACTTCAACTGTCGCCCCCAAACAGAAATGAGCCTGGGAGACTCTGGGGTGATCTTTCCATTCTCCAGCAGGCCTGGCACTGTGTTGTGCCCACTAAATGTGTGAACTTGAGGAGACAGTAAGAATCTCTACCCTTAGAAATGGACCTACCCTATGACCCTGCAATTCCTCTCCTGGGGATATATCCTAAGGAACCCAACACATCCATCCAAAAAGATCTGTGTACACATATGTTCTTGGCAGCACAATTTGTAATAGCCAAAACCTGGAAGCAACCCAGGTGTCCAACAACAGATGAGTGGCTGAGCAAGTTGTGGTCTATATACACAATGGAATACTACTCAGCTGTAAAAAATGGTGACTTCACCATTTTCAGCTGATCTTGGATGGACCTTGAAAAAATCATGTTGAGTGAAATAAGTCAGAAACAGAAGGATGAATATGGGATGATCTCAGTCTCAGGCCAAAGTTGAAAAACAAGATCAGAAAAGAAAACACAAGTAGAACCTGAAATGGAATTGGTGTATCACACCAAAGTAAAAGACTCTTGGGGTTGGGGTGGGTGGGTGGGTGGGGAGAATACAGGTCCAGGAAGGATTCAGAGGACCTAGTGGGGGTTGTATTGTTATATGGGAAACTGGGGAATGTTATGCATGTACAAACTATTATACTTACTGTTGAATGTAAAACATTAATTCCCCAATAAAGAAATTTAAAAAAAAAATCTCTACCTTTAAACATCGCCATTCAGTTTCATAAAAACCATTTTTACAGCATCGTTTTCATTTCTCTTCCTGATGCCAACAAAAACAACACGCACTGCAGTGCAAGTCTTTCATCGTAGAGAAATGAGAACCCCTTATAATTCTGCCCTCAGGGACTCATGATTCTCTTTGGTAAACATTTTTTTTCCTTTCCTCCAGGGTTATTGCTGGGGCTCAGTGCCTACACTACAAATCCACTGGTCCTGGAGGCCATTTTCCCCATTCTTGTTATTGTTGCCATTGTTACCCTTGTTGTTGTGGTTATTGTCATTGCTATTGCTGTTGTTGGATAGGACAGAGAGGTACGAGAGAGATGGGGAGACAGAGGAGAGAAAGACAGACACCTGCAGACCTGCTTCACTGCCCGTGAGGCGACCCTACTACAAGTGGGGAGTCGGGGGGCTCGAACTGACTCTTCAACTGGTCCTTGTGCTTCACACCATGTGTGCTTAACCCACTGTGCTGCCGCCCGCCCCCGTAAACATTCTTCCAGACCTGTCAAGTCTATAGTAGCGGGGGACAGGAGCAAGTGGAATTCTGAGCTGTCCGTGTTATCCTGCTCGTGTGCAAGCAGTCGAATATTCTGGGCAAAGAATTCAACAGACCAGTTTCTCCAAACAAAGCTTTCTGTATTCATTTTGTGAGAAGTTTCAACCACATCATAGGTACATAAACCGCTAAGATTTTCTTATCATTTAACATTAAATATCACTGCCAGTTTCAAAGGTAAAACAAAGTTTAACAGGGTGAGGCTGAAGGTGATGTGACTTTGATGTCAAGGCAAAAACAGTCCCGAAAAATCTCCCATCTTTCATCAAGAAAAAAAAAAAAAATACAAAAACCTCCTAAATCCCAAATCCAACAGATATGACAGAATACTTTCAAACTGGGAGTTTGAATGATCTTACCAACACATATAGCTTTAAATATCATGTTCCCGACACAGCTCTTCTCGCTGGGTCAGTGTAAGAGAATACAATGTCCGGGCCCACGCAGAGTGCCTTTAACTCCAAGGGAGGCGACACGGGAATGACCCCTACATATGGAGGAGGTCAGGCCTTCCTTGCTGGCGTCTGGAAGCACAGTTCAGGCTTTGCGGCCAGCGAAGGCCAGCTTGGATTCAACCTCCCACAGCTTCGTCTCTAGCACTTTCAAAACATCTTCCATCTATTGAAGAAAAGAAAAAATTATATTACAAGATTAAAATCACACACGATTCAGATCTAGTTGCTGACACTATCTCTGAACGTTATACATGAGACAGCGTTTACTGAATGAAGTTATTCAGAGGCGTGGGCTAGACCTGAGCAAGACATAACACTCCTATCTCTAGTTCTCTCTTTCTAGTTTATGTATCCGTCACCGTCTTGCCTGGGATCGCGAGAACATGCTTGAACAGGGTGTTTCCACCATGTGGATTAACCAACTGAAATCCTGGCTTGATTCAAAGCTGTTTGTCCACATTCAGTTTGAAAACATGGACTCTATTGATCATAGCCTGAGACACCTTTCTATCTCTCTCTCTCTCAGTCTCTCAGTCTCTCTCTCTCTAACTTGGCTCCTCGGTATCCTAACATTAGAAATAGGGCATTTGCCAGATGACAAGATCACAAGAATTCAGAAAAACTAACAAAAACCCCAGACAGTTTAAGGCATTTTTTACAGGGCAAAAACTTAGACGCTCTGAATAGCAAAAGATAAGGCTTCCACATCTGGCCATTGAGCAGGCCTTAACCTTGAGGCCAGGGCAGCTGCTGATACAACCCTCCCCTTCTCCCCACAGACCCAGTGTTTACGGAAATGTACATAGTGGGAGCACTCCTGCCCCGCAGAAGGCAGCCAGCTCTCTCTCCTCGCTGACAGGCTTGTCTCACCTGTGAGGCAGATGGCTTCACTATAATGTCCATCCTTGTCCTGGTGACTATTACCTTTTTTTAATTTTTATTTATAAAAAGGAAAACACTGACAAAACCATGGGATAAGAGGGGTACAACTCCACACAATTCCAGGGAATGGGATGGGATGGGATACGGAGTTCTGGTGGTGGGAACTGGTGACTGTTTCTTAGTAATTAACTCCCTACGGCCTCTGACGCTACCTTATTCCCTCTTTCTGGATCCCTGGTGCATGGGCGGCTGGAAGGAGGAGGAGGACAGATACATCTTCAGTGGCCCCAGAAGCAACCACTGGGATGAAATGAGTACGCTCTTAGCACGGCAGGCTGACGTCAGAGCACCCAGCATTGAGGGCTCTTTAAGAAGCAGCAGTTGGTAACTGGCAGAGAGTTGTCTGTACAAAGACATTAAGAAGTGCAGAATGGACTTGCAGGAGACCAGCTTCACAAAAGAAGCCTAGAATCCACGTGGCATGGCTGCTCTACTGGCCTACTGCGAGCATGGTGTGACCCCATGTGCGATTTTCTTTAAGGACAGCTGAGAGATGGAAAAATGCTAACAAATCTGGCAGTCACTTTCGATCTATCCCGTCATCGTAACTGGCTGCTTGCCATCTACACAACACCAGGACAAAACGGGACTGATAGCATCTTGGGCTCTTCGTTTTTTCCACCTTGATTTCTTTGGAGCGGAGGCATTGTTTGTAAGGAAAAACATGTCTTGTTAGATTGTCTAAAAAATAAAATGCACTTAAACTCAAAAAAAAAAAAAAAAAAGAGCAGAATGAAATTACCTGTTTCAGGGACTTCTCTATTTCAACTCTGCTTTCAAGAGTAAAAAGTTCTTTATCGTCGGACACGATCTGCTTTTCAGAGGACCCTAAAGTGTAACTGAAGCACACACAAGGTTAAGATGCACAAGGGAGGCAGCACTGAGTTTCCCGGAGCTGGCACGAGGCACTCCCCGCGCCTGTCGGCGTATTGCACTAGGCATTAGTACAGCAACATCAACTATTTCCAGCTGCCGCCTATGTCGACCATCGTGCTACGTAAACTCACGTTTTTCTCAGTAACTATCTGAAGCATTTTATTAAGTCACTTATTTATTTATTGAATACAGAAGTCGAGAAAGGAGAGGGAGATCGAGAGGAAGAAAGAGAGACACCAACAGCACTGCTTCATCGCGCGTGAAGCTCCCGCCCCCAGGTTTGGACCAAGCGCTTGAACCCAGGTCCTTGCACAGCGTGTCATGTTCGCTCGACTGGGTGCGCGTGCGCCACCGCCTGGCCCGTCTCTGTAATAACTCGATCCAGGTATTACTACGTATTTGCTGATAATCACGCGGATGTCAATACACAGGAGGAGACTTGTCCTTTGTGAAGCTGCCTGACAAAACACAGTAAACGTTTCTACCTTCCAGCCCAGAGCCTACAGAAAACACTGCGAGGGTTTTCTTCTTCCTTTGTGTAACTTTCCAGGAGCCTGTGGGCTCTCAAATTTGCCTTTTCGTAAATAATTGATAGTCAGCTCTTGCTAGCCCACATTTGGGTAACTCTAACAATGATGCTTCACGCTGACTCTTGGAGGTTATGAGGACATAAAACGACGTGCTAGTGGAGGGGGAGAGGCCCAGCACGCCTGACCGAATGAGAAGGAAGAGCACTCGTATTACTGAAAACAACACCCACAACCTCGTGATCCACTTGGATTTCTTTTTCTTTTTTATTTTTACATGTATTTATTTATTGGACAGAGACAGCCAGAAATCAAGAGGGAAGTGGATGACAGAGAAGGGAGAGAGAGACCTGCAGCCTTGCTTCACCACTTGCAAAGCTTTCCCCCTGCAGATGGGAACTGGTGGTTTGAACCTGGGTCCTTGCGCATTGCAACACGTGCGCTCAACCAGGTGCGCCGCCACCCAGCACCCCCCCACACTTGGATTTCTTTCTCCTTCTTTCTTTCTTTGACAGGCCAGTGAGAAATTGAGAAGGAAAGAGACAGAAAAGGAGAGAGACACATGCATCATCACTCGTGAAGCGTCCCTCCAACCCCTGCAGGTGGGGACGAGGGGCCTGAACTAGGGTCCTTGTGCACTGTAATGTGCACTTTAGCACCTGGTCCATCTGGGTTTCCTTTGAAGTCTTATCTTAGGTCTCATGTCATTCAAAAGAATGTGTCCTTCTTTTGTCCAGAAGTCTTCCCTAAACCCTGTCACTTATATTGCAAAAGGGGTTGGGCAGTAGCGCAGCAGGTTAAGTGCACGTGGCGCAGAGCGCAAGGACCAGAGAAGAGTCCCAGTTTGAGCCCCCGGCTCCCCCCCTGTAGGGGAGTCACTTCACAAGTGGTGAAGCAGGTCTGCAGGGGTCTGTCATCCCCCCCCCCGTCGGCCCCTCTCTCTCCATTTCTCTCTGTCCTAACCAACAACAACGACAGCAATAACAATGACGATAAACAAGGTCAACAAAAGAGGGGAAAAAAAAAAAAGGCTCCAGGAGCAGTGGATTCAAAGTGCAGGCACCAAGACCCAGCAGTAACCTTGGAGGTAAAAAAAAAAAAAAAAAAATTATATTGCCGGAAAAAAAAAAAAAAAAAGCTGTGACTGTCTTGTAAATTATTTCCCCAATAAAACATTAAAAAAAAAAAAAAAAAAAAACCTGGCATGGGAGGCAGCATTGCTGATGGCACCAAAATTCTTTTGTAAACGTTGGGGGCATTTAGAAAAATAAAGATGGAAAACTTGAATGTCACTGAGTAATTTTATCAAACTCGGAGTAAACATTACAGAGGGCACCCACTTGTAAAGCAAACCAGGTGTCCTGGCATTACAATTCTGGCCCCCACCACCACCCCACCCCCAGAGAGGCTGTGACCCAAATTCAGCTGCTGAGGGAACAACAACAGCTTTGGTGCTACGGTTCCCCACGGCAAAATCTCCCGCTGGTGTTCTTTTATGAAGGGATCTGAAAGTTTTCTGCCAAGCCAACCAGGCTGAAGTTAAGTCTTTTATACTCCTCCTCTCCCTTGTTGAAATTCACAGTTCATGTAAAATCCTCAGAGAGAGAGACTGAGTGGGCACCTCCTGGGGCTGAGGTCTGCTGTGGGTGAGAGAAAAATCAGAGGTCAGCTGCCTCTCCAGGCCAGGGGTGGAGGAGCAACTGCTCTGCCAAAGGTCGTCTGCAGATTTACATCACTCGTGGACCATGCAGAATTACCGACCTAAAAATTAGCACTTATGTTGCTATGGAAAAAAGCCCCCCCCCCCCGCCAATACACTAAGTTTCCAGTCCTGCCTGCAGTCACCTCCGCAGGGCCAGCCCAAGTCATTTCCCGAGCTGAATGGCCCACGGACAGGCCTCACAGTCTCCTTTTGTGGACTGGACCAGCAGATCTCAAAATACTGATTTAACACTGCCCAAAGTGTCAGAGAAAGAGCAACTCGGAGTGATCAAAAAATAACTAGGGGAGAAATTACAATTACAATGAAGAACGCTTTTAAGTTTTTCAAAGGGGAAAGGTCTTAAGAAACTCAACAGGGGGAGCCGGGCGGTAGCACAGTGGGTTAAGCCCAGGTGGTGCGAAGCGCAAGGACCGGCATAAGGATCCCGGTTCAAGCCCCCGGCTCCCCACCTGCAGGAAGGGTCACTTCACAGGCGGTCTGCAGGTGTCTGTCTTTCTCTCTCCCCTCTGTCTTCCCCTCCTCTCTCCATTTCTCTCTGTCCTCTCCAACAACGACGACATCAACAACAACAACATTAAAAAACAACAAAGGCAACGAAAGGGAAAATAAGTAAATAAAAAAAAAAGTATTAAAAAAAAAAAAAGAGGAGGGTGGGGGTAGATAGCGTAATGGTTATACAGACTGTCATGCCTGAGGCTTCAAAGTCACCGGTTCAATCCCCCACATCACTGTAAGTCAGAGCTGATCAGTGCTCTGGTTCAAAAAGAAAGAAAAAGAGACTCAACAGGAGAGACGAAATACCCTGAGTAAGAAAGTGGAGGCTCTCTTCTTCTTAAATGGTTCTTCCCCTCCCCGTGACAGTCAAGGTTTCCTAGGCACCTCTAAAAGCTTTGAGGATCCATCTTTCTTTGGGATAAGTGAACATACATGTCGGACCAACTGAATGATTTTGTGTTTACTGTTTTAAAAGGCTGAATAGATTGGAAGGCCATTAAGACCCTCAAATGTCTAACAGATGTCTGCCAGAAGTCCCTAGTTTACCATTTCTTAGCACTCTCTGTACATCTGGAATCCCTTGAGGCTGTCCAAGAAAGTAGACGGTTTTCAGGCTACTCAAGGGAGTCACTGGCCTCTGTGTTTCTGCGTTTCCAGGAAACCACAGGAACTTCTTTCCTAACTGGTTTCGAAATTTCTATTTCTTTGTAATAGTATCAGAAGCTAAGAACTGGGGAAAGCAAAGTGAACAAAACATATCCACACAATTCTTCTTCCTAATTCTCTTAAACTCAGAATTTTTTCCTGAGTATTTTCTCCTTAATAGTTTAGAACGGTGGTCCGGGAAGGTGACGCAGCAGATAAAGCACTGGACTCTCAAGCATGAGGTCTTGAGTTGGATCCCCAGCAGCCCATGTACCAGAAAGATGTCTGGTTCTTTCTGTCTCTCCTCCTATCTTTCTCATTAATAAATAAATTTAAAAAAAAAAAAAGTTTAGAACGTCAGACTTTTCTGTATCAGATGAGTCAGGCCAAACAAAGAGATCAGTCTTACTGTCAGAAACAATACTTGAAACTGCATCGGAGTCCCTGTGTTGAATTTGGTTTTGACCACTCCATGCCACTTTCTCCACAGGCAACTTGCTGAGAGGTTGGTTACCCAGTTATTTAAGTACCAGACTCACCTCTCAACGGCTTCCACACTGAGGCAAAACAAGTCCCTCTTGTAATCCAGACTCCTGGGTGTGTATCTGTATATGAAGCCCAGCCTGAGGGAACAGCCAGCACAGCTCAGAGTCTCCAGGACGCTGTGAGAGAGAAACGC
The DNA here is from genome assembly GCF_950295315.1 of Erinaceus europaeus. Classification (NCBI taxonomy): domain Eukaryota; kingdom Metazoa; phylum Chordata; class Mammalia; order Eulipotyphla; family Erinaceidae; genus Erinaceus; species Erinaceus europaeus. The sequence continues at coordinate 119,031,518 of NC_080170.1, forward strand.
TGTTGCTTTAGGAGCCAAAGTAGCGGCCTGTTCCGGCAAAAATCCCACTGTCACAGACCACAAAGACTTAGACGTTTTAGGCTGTGGAAATGGTCCTCAGACCCTATGAAGCCACATGGATGCAGAAGGAGAAGTAGATCAGATGGAGACAGGCAACTCTGGGCTACCATGCCTTGGACAGCCTAGTGATGAGAAGGACAGTGGACTCAGGTCTTTCTAGATCATAACTACCTGCGTCCGGCGTTCAGAAAAAGTATCTGAGATTTGGAAGAAAGAGGGTTCGAGGCCAGGCGGTGCACCTGGTTAAGTGCACAATTACAGTGCATAAGGACCCGGGTCCAAGCCCCTGGTCCCCACATGCAGGGGAAAAGCTTCACAAGGGGTGAAGCAGTGCTGCGGGGGTCTCTCTATCTCTCTCCCTATCTCCTCTCAATTTTTCTTTCTCTATATACATGGTTCTACATCCTTGCTACTTCCTGCTGATTAGGGTAGTGCAATTTTGCTAAAGCCTGTGCTATTAAGAAATTCTCCAAAACAGGGAGCTGGGGCAGTGTATCCATTTCATTGCATGCACAAGGACCTGAGTTCAAGCCCCCACTCCCCACCTGCAGGGGATGAAGCACCACGAGCAGTGAAGCAGGTCTACAGGTGTTTTTCTTTCTCTATATTCCAGCCCCCTCCTCTCTCAATTTCTCCTACCTCCCAAAAAAAGAAAAAAGAAGCTCTTATTTAAATAGTTAAAGACAACTAGTACTTAAGAACTGATAAGTTAAGGGTTGGGGAAATAGCATAGTGTTTCTGCAAAAAGACTCTCATCTGAGGCTCTGAAGTCCCAGGTTCAATCCCCTGAACTGCCAGAAGCCTGAGCTGAGCAGTACTCTGGTCCTTCTCTGTGTGTCTCTCTCTCTCATTAGGAGATTAAATAAAAATAAATTTAAAAATACTGGTCTAGGATATGGCACAATAGATAAAACACTGGACTCTCAAACATGAGGTCCCAAGTTCAATCTCTGGCAGCATATATACCAGAGTGATGTCTGGTTCTTTCTATCCTATCTTTCTCATTAATAAAACCTTCAAAAAATAATTAAGAACTGGGAGTTGGGCAGTGGATTAAGCAAGCGCACATGGTGGAAAGTGCACGGACCAGCATCAGGATCCCAGTTCGAGCCCCCCGCTCCCCACCTGCAGGGGGTTCACTTCACAGGCAGTAAAGTAGATCTGCAGTTGTCTATCTTTCTCTCCCCCCCCTCTCGATTTCTGTCCTATCCAACAATGACAGCAATAACAATAATGATAAGGGCAGCAAAAGGGAAAAAAATAATAAAGTTTCTTTTAAAAAATAATTAAATAATTAAGAACTGAAAAGCTGGGAGTCGGGCGGTAGCACAGCAGGTTAAGCGCAGGTGGCGCAAAGAGCAAGGACCCGTGTAAGGATCCTGGTTCGAGCCCCCAGCTCCCCACCTGCAGGGGAGTCGCTTCACAAGCGGTGAAGCAGGTCTGCAGGTGTCTGTCTTTCTCTCCCCTTCTACCTTCCCCTCCTCTCTCCATTTCTCTCTGTCCTATCCAACAACAACAACAACAATAGCTACAACAATAAAACAACAAGGGCAACAAAGGGGAATAAATAAATAAATATTTTAAAAACTGACAAGTTAACTCAGTTACACTGATTACTATAAATAAAACTTCACTTCAAGTAAGCTTGCTAGTAAAGATCTCTTTTTTTTTTGCCTCAAGGGTTATCGCTGGAGCTGGGGCTCAGTGCCTGTGAATCCACTGCTCCTGGAGGTCATGTTTTCCCTTTTGTTTGTCCTTATTGTTTATCGTTGTTGGATAGGACAGAGAGAAATCGAGAGGAGGGGAAGACAGAGAGGGGGAGAGAAAGATCTGCTTCACCGCTTGTGAAGTGACTCCCCTGTAGGCGGGGAGCCAGGACCCTTACTCCAATCCTTGCACTTTGCGCCACATGCACTACCACCCGGCCCCAGTAAAGATCTTTCTAAAGACTGCTGTTTGGAAAACAATCATTTTCTCCGGCACAAACGTTCATATACAGGCGGCGTTACTCACCAACCATTCTCATTTTTTCGTTTCGATAGCACCTGCTCTTTATCCACGGAAACGTTGGAGGAGACACCTACAGAGAAGTGACACCAATGTGAGAATGTGGCTGGTGACAACAAACGCGGACACTTGGGGAACTTTCCACTCCACTTTGATTTTAGAACTCAGAAGGCCTGATTTAAATAAAAAAAAAAAAAAAAAAAAACGCTCTCACCAGAGTTCAAAACTCAATGTATGGGAGTCTTCTAGAAAAAAGACGGCATTAGTTCCGTCTCTCCTCTGAAAACCAGTGACATTAGCAAGATGAGTAAGATTAGCAAGAGGAATTCCATCGGCAGTGAAGCCCAGAACCTCCAGGCATGAGCTATGAAGGCTGCTGGGCACTACAGGGAGACTGGGTCTAAACTGAGGAAACCGCCAAAAGCCAATAGATCCGCTCATCTCTAGACTGTGAATACACACTTCGTTTCCCTAAGAGTCGTCTAGAGGGTCCTCGAAGCTTTCATTTAAACCATGACTTGGGCAGCTGGAACCCAGAAGCAGAAATACTTGAGTTCCTGGAGGGCCCAGGACGCACTGATTTCTAGAAAGGATGAAGGGATGGAGAGATGGCAAGAAATTAATGGGCATCAGTCTCAGAATCGCCAAGATACAGTCCTTGATCTCGCCACCTCCTGTCTCCCTTCAGTCTGTAAACTCCTCCATGCCACCCACCCAGTTGTTCAAGTCAAAAACCCAGGTCTGTTAATTCTTTCTCTCTTCATCCTCCTCCACTTCTTCCTCGCAAAACCACTTCCCAGATAAATCAATTCTCCCTCCAGCACTCAACAACGCTTTCTTTGCCTGCACAGCTGTACTACCTCTTATCTGGACTCTCCACCCACTTTCTCCAAGGAACAAAGTGGGTCCCATGACCCCTCTGCCTAAGCACCTCACTCACTGGAAGAGATCCTGATTCCAGAGAACAGCCTCCTAGGCCCTCAATCTGTGACCCTTCCCTTCTTCCCTGCACCGTGTATTATTCTATTCTTTGGTTACTCTAGCTGAGAGGCCTTTGTACCAGCTACTCCCAGTGTCTGAAAAAGCAAAGAACATAACCGCAGAATGGTGTGAGCATCCAAGCTGCATTTTGTGCACAAAGACAATAAGAAAAGCTATTTCTAAGTTTGCCTGGAACTTTTCTTGAGACTACCGATGAAGATTAATCAAATAAACAGCACAGGAATGAAAAGGCTATTAAGAAGTTTTCTTATGTTACTAAGTGTCCTACAATTTTTTAAAGGTGAATTCATATAAATATTATCTTAAAGCCAATAGAGCACACCATGGCTAGAGGTAGGTTATAAATATATAGGCTATAAACTGTAAAGGTCATAAATCCGGGGAGCCGGGCGGTAGCGCAGCTGGTTAAGTGCATGTGGCTCAAAGAGCAAGGACCGGCATTCGGATCCCAGTTCGAGCCCCTGGCTGCCCACCTGCAGGGGAGTCGCTTCACAGGTGGTGAAGCAGGTCTGCAGGTGTCTGTCTTTCTCTCCCCCTCTTCCCCTCCTCTCTCCATTTCTCTCTGTTCTGTCCAACAATGACAACATCAATAACAACAATAATAATAACTAAAACAAGGGCAAGAAAAGGGAAAATATTAAAATTTTTTTAAATAAATAAATCCAAAGTAAAAATGAGCTAACTCAAACTGGGGCAAGAAGGAATGGGAATTAAACCAAAAGTTCATTTATTTATCTTTCACTAGGGTGGGGTTTAAATCCACTTGTCTAAAGAAGATACTTTTTTCTTTGCTTTACCAGAGCACTGCTCAGCTCTGGCTTATGATGGTGTGGGGGATTGAACCTGGGACTCTGGAACCTCAGGCATTAAAGTCTGTTTATATAACCATTATGTTATCTCCCCCACCCTAAAGAGGATACTTTTTGAAATTAAAAAAAAAAAAAAAAGCTGGTACAGAAAAGCTAGAAAAGTCCTGATAATCTGGTTCCACCTTTGCTGTTGTATCAACTTCCCTTCCGTGTATTTATTACTCCTGACAGCACCTTTTTACTTACTAGATTTGGAAATCCTTTAATAAAACAAATCAGATGTGTGGATTTTGCTCTCTAACAACACCAAACACATTTTTGTTTTCTTTTTTTAAAAAAAAAAAAGCCGTGAGGTCAGCTTGCCTCCTAGTGCAGCAAAAAATTCCAACCCAAATAACACATCGAGGTTGTCGAAAGGAACAAATTTCCACTATAGTACATTTATTTCAAAGATGCTGAGAGCAAGTCTTTGTCTCTGCCCAATTGGGAGTATGTTTGGGGGGGTGGGGGGCACAAGACACAGTAGCTACACCCCCAAAAGCTTACGACCCGGCTGGTCTCTTCCCCTCGGTCCTACAGTGATGCTGACTCGCGGAGCTTGTGGCTCCAGAAATAGCTGGGATGCGGGAGCCCAGCAAAGGGCTTGCTGTCACTCGTGAACCTACGAGGCCGGGGTGACCCGACTTCCTCCATCCATTTCCTTCCCTTTGCAGGAACCTCTCCGCTTTTTTTCCCGTTTGGAAGGCCCCCGGGCAGCCCCGCACAGCAGCCCCAGGCCCCACCCCGCCTCCTCCCCGGCAGCCCGGCCCTCGGCCCCGCCACTGACTGCGCAGCAGGATGCAGTTGCTGTCCTCCTGGCTCGCCACCCAGCTCAGCGAGTCTCCCAGCGGCCGCCGGCAGCCGCCGCACAGAAACACCAGCGGCATCTCCTCCGGCTCCTCCGGCTCCGCCGGCTCCCGGGACTCGGCCTCCGGCTTCCCCCGCCGCGTCCCCTCGGCACCCGCCATCGTCGCGTCCCCGCCCACGGAGCGCGACAGGCTCGCCCACTCTTGCAGCAGCCCGCGGTGGCTCGAGTCATCCGAGAGCCCCTTGCCCGACAGCAAGGAGTCGCTCCACTTGGCCCGGCGGTCACACCCGCGGCTGGGAGGCAAACACCCCCCGGAGCACGCCCTCGACCTGCAGGCCGCCATCGTCTTAAATTGCCCGCGCCGCGGGGCACCACGGGAAGACAAAACAAAAACAAAACCCACCCCCGTGCTCATGCGCAGAATCGGGCGAGGCATTGGGAGCCGGAAAGGGGTGTGGCCTAATGGGCGGGATCTGCGGGGGGACTCTGTACAGCCGGCTAGTGCGCATGCTCAAGCCAGACTGGGCTGAGCCGAGCTCGGCGGGCGCTCAGTGCGCCTGCGCCAGGCTGTTGCTCTTTGGGAGTTAAGCTTGGGAGGGATGTGGCTGGTCTGTGGGTTTATGTCGCCACACGCATGGGAGAAATAGCATCTTTGACAAGATTGCAAACCCCGTGCTTAACGATGAACCCTTGATTAATTTCTCCAAAGTTTTTTTTAAAGGTTTTATTTATTAATGAGAAAGTATGAGGAGAGAGAGAAAACCAGATATTGCTCTGATATATGGCTGCCAGGGATTGAACTCAGGACCTCATGCTTAAGAATCCAACGCTTTATCCACTGCGCCACCTCCCGGACCACTTTTTTTTTTTAAGATTTTATTTATTTATTAATGAGAAAGATAGGAGAGAGAGAGAGAAAGAACCAGACATCACTCTGGTACATGTGCTGCCAGGGATTGAACTCAGGACCTCATGCTTGAGAGTCTGATGCCCTATCCACTGTGCCACCTCCTGGATCACCCTCCAAAGTTATAGTAAAGCAAATACAAAGGCGGCTGGGGAGGTGAAACGGTGGGTAGACCTTTGGATTCTCAAGCATGAGGTCCTGAGTTCAATCCCCAGCATCGCATGTGCTAGAGTGATACTCTGGTTCTCTCTTTCTCACTCGTCTTCTCGTAAATTAATATTTTAAAAATAAAGCAAATACAAGGACCCTGTAACCACCCAGAAACAAAGAATGTGGGGGAGGGGGTCACCTCTGCTTTGTATGATCTCCTTTCTGGAGTCCCTACGGATTCCAGATCTTAAGCTGCTTACAAGGTCACTTGGAGGTGCACGCCTCTGTTGGTTTCAGATTTAATTACTTTTTTTACTGATCTAGTTGCTTCATTTTATTTTTCTTTTTAGATTTTTTTTCCTTTTTTTAATTTGACAGGACAGAGAAAAAATTGAGAGGGGGAGGGAGAGCTAGAGAGGGGGAGAAAAGGAGAGAGATCTGCAGTACTTGCTTCACCGCTTGTGAAGCTCCCTCCCTGCAGGTGGGAGGCAGGGCCTCAAACCTGGGCCCTTGCACGTGGTAACCTGTGTGCTTAACCAGGTGTGCCACTTCCCCGGGCCCGCTTTATTTTATTTTTCTTATATTTGATAGGACACAGAGAAATTGAGAAGGGAGAAGGACACTGAGATAGACACCTGAAGCACTGCTTTACCATTCATAGAAATTGCAGGTGAGGGGAGTCTGGTGGTAGCGCAATGGGTTAAGCGCAGGTGGCGTAAAACACAAGGGCCAGCAGAAGGATCCCGGTTCGAGCCCCCAGCTCCCCACCTGCAGGAGAGTCCCTTCACAGGTGGTGTGTTGGTATGCTTTTAAAAACCCCTTCCCGGTTCATTTGGTTTAAATCCCCCCTGCTTAACACTATTCTATTTACATAACCACTTCATTCTATTGACATAACCGCTGTTAACAAGCACCACCATCCCTCCAGGGCATTGGTGGTTCAGTGATAGAATTCTTGCCTGCTCCGCCCCCTCTACTTGTCATACCCTGATTTTCACCTGTCACTTTTCTCTCCACCCTCTCTGCGTCGCATCCTGTTCCCACCCTACTGGGCTAGTATATTTATAAGGACAAGATTGTAGTTTTTAGTTTAGCTTAGCTTGATATAGATTGCGCTGTGTCCTCCATGAATAAAGAGATACTGCATACAACCCAGCCATGAGTCCCGGGTCGTCTGTTACCCGCCGGTGAAGCCAGCCCGGCGAAAACAACAGCGGTGAAGCAGGTCTGCAGGTGTCTTTCTCTCCTCCTCTCTTGTTTTCCCCTCCTCTATACATTTCTCTGTCCTAACAACGACGACATCAATAACAATAATAACTACAACAATAATAAAAAACAAGGGTAACAAACGGGAAAATAAATAAATATTAAAAAATTTTTAAAAGAAAGAAATTGCAGGTGAGGACAAGGGGATTGAACTGGAGGCCTTGATATGATAGGTAACATGTTTCCTCTACTGAGTGAGCCACAGCTCAGCCTCAACAACCACCTTCTAAAACTAGATTGCCCCATAAAATAAACAAATAAATAATGAACGAATTGTTGAGGGACAGGAGGTACCTGGAGAGTACCGCCCAGGAAATGGGAGTGGAGACAGGTGTGGTGGAAAGGTAAAGGTAGGACTTGGGTGTTAGAAACTAACCCTGCCTACTTAGCCTCTCTTCTTCTTCTAGCATTTGCCCTTCTTCCGTAGCCAGTTAACAGCATCAGGTTGAGCCTGATGTAAAGTTTCGAGACCTCCTTTGAATCTGGAGAGGTGGCAGCCGTTGACTATGTGGGTCATTGTCTGTAGCCGCAGGGGCAGTTCGGGTCGTCTCTGGCTACCCAGCGATGGAACATAGCGGCGCACCGGCCATGGCCTGTTCGATAGCGATTGAGGAGGGCCCAATCATAACGACCTAGGTCAAAGCCTGGTTGATGCTTGCAGGGGTCTGTGATGAGGTGTTTGTTCTTGACCTCAGCTGACTGCCAACTCTGTTTCCAAGAGTCTGGAACAGAGAAGTTCAGTGTAGGCGTAGGGGACCAGATTGGATGATGAGACGTCAAGCATTGGATAGGGTGGGTGAAGATATCCACGTATATTGGCAGGTCCGGTCGAGTGTAGATGTGGGAAATGAACTTAGATGATGCTGCATCCCGACGAATATCTGGCAGGGCTATGTTGCTAAGAACTGGCAGCCATGGAACCGGGGTGGAATAGATGTTCCAGAAATTATCCTCATGGAGGAATATAATTTGGAATCGACCAAGTGGACATAGGGGGCTACGGAACCATACTGGGGCACAGTATTCTGCAGTGGAATAGCATAATGCCAGAGATGATGATCGCAGTGTGGAAGCGCTCGCGCCCCATGAGGAGCTGGCCAGTCTTGCAATGATGTTATTCCTCGCGCCCACCTTTGCTGCAGTTTTTATGAGATGTTTGTGAAATGACAGGGTGCGATCTAGAGTAACGCCAAGATAGACTGGCTGGGCTTCATGCCTGATTCTCGTATCATCAAGTTGCACATTAAGCTCACGCAAGGCCGAGGCATGGTGTAGATGGAAAACAGATGATACCGTTTTTGCAGTGCTAGGGATTAGTCGCCATTTTTTACAGTAATCAGATATCAGAGACATGTCTTTCGTGAGTGTTTCCTCGAGGATGTCGAACTTGGATGCCTGAGTTGCACAGCAGATGTCATCGGCATAGATGAACTTCCTTGAAGAAGTTTCTGGGAGGTCATTGATGTAAATATTAAATAGCGTAGGAGCCAGAACAGAGCCCTGGGGGAGGCCACTTGAGACAAGTCTCCATCTGCTAGACTTGTCACCCAGATGCACCCGGAATCTTCTGTTTTGGAGAAGAAACGATATAGTGTTGGCCACCCATGGAGGCAGGCATCTTGAGATCTTGACTAGGAGACCATGATGCCAGACCGTGTCATAGGCTGCTGTGAGATCAACAAAGACAGCACCCATCTTTAAATTCTTCTGGAATCCATTTTCAATGTAAGTTGAGAGGGCCAGGACTTGTTCGCAGAAAGATCTTCCTGGGCGGAAACCAGCTTGGGCGGGTGATAGGAATTTCTCTGTAAGAGGAGAAATTAATGCCAGAAGCAGCCTCTCAAGGAGTTTGTAACACACGGAGAGGAGAGAAATTGGTCTATAGCTGGCGGCCAGTGTTGGGTCTTTCTTTGGTTTCAAAACTGCTATTATCTTCGCACGACGCCAAATTTTGGGCATAGATTCAGATTCCAAGATATGGGACAGGAATGTAGTGAGCCACTTCTTTGCCGCGGGGCCCAAGTTAAGACTGAGTTCTGGGGTGATGTTATCATAGCCAGCAGCCGTTCCCAGTTTAACCCTCTTCAAAGCGTCTTCCAGTTCAGACAGTGTAAAGGGAGAGAGTTTTGGAGATGGACAAGATAAACGGAAGTGGGATGACCACTCATGGAAAATTTCTCTTTTCCAGACTGGGTAGATCTTAGCACGTCCAACTTGAGTTAGGTGACTGGCCACTGAGTTTGGAGATACGGGAGGATGGGAGACGGGAGAGGGTTGGCTACCGGCACCCAGACTATGAAGAAGCTTCCAGGCCTTCCTACTTGAGTGGGTGAAGTTCAGATTTTCCGTGAGTTGTTGCCAGCGGGCTTGGCGTGCTGCATCCAGGGAGGCAATGAGATGGTCAGCCACATCTGGGTCGCCCGACTCATCATACTGCTTTAGTAGTTGCTCACATTCAGCATCAAGACAAGGCGTATAGTTAGCACGTCTCCCACGAGGAATGGCTTGGGAAGCTGCTTTGAAGATGGCTTGGCGGAAGCGCCTGTAGGAATCTTCAGAGGGGATAGAGTTAATTGGAATTGCAGGAATAGATTTGTTGGTAAGATCACTGAACAGACGCCAGTTTGCTTTCCGAAAGTTCCATCTTAGTTTCTCCGAGCACAGAATCAGTGGGAGCTGGAGACCAATGTGGATGATAGCTGGGCGGTGATGACTATGCGGGAAGTCCTTGAGAACTTGTCTCGTAGCAGGAAAGGCTTGGCCATTGACTGAGCTAATCCAGCACAGGTCAGGTGAGTCTTTATTCCATCTAGCACTGTGAAAAGAGCCTGGCTGTTTGAGATCGTATAATAGGGAGAGGTCATTCGCTGAAGCCCAGTCGGCTAAGATAGCGCCGTCAGCACGAGTGGAGGAATATCCCCAGTCTTGGTGATGACTATTAAAGTCTCCAACGTAAACGGCTGGGTGATTCGGGCTAGGCAGGACCTCATTATCCTATGAGGCACTGGGAGGCTTATATACGTTGATGAGCTGAATAGTTCCAATAGTATTGGAGTCGTAGAAGGTCGAAGAGGCCGTATGGTAAACGTCCGCAAGATACGATTTAGCGTAGATGGCTCGGCCGTGTTTAGGATGGAGATTATAGCATATTAAATCGAATCCACTGATGGTGAATCGAGCAGCTTCATCGACTGCTATGTGTGTTTCTTGTAGGCAAATGACATCTGCCTGATGCTGTATCACCAATTGACCAATAAGAACGCGTTTGGCAAAGGACAGCCCCTCAACATTAAGTTGGAGGACTCGAAGAGCAAGACCAACAGCTTGAAAGCTGTCAGGAGCTGCTTGTTGCTGGCTTTGAAAGTGACTGGGATCCATGTGGATTCAGTCGGCTAGGAAGGATCGTCAGTTTCCCCAATGAATGGGTACTTACGGGATGCACCACGGGAAGGTCAATCCAATGCACCCCTTAGCCTCTCTGTTAACCCACATCAACCTGTGAGATGAGTAGGGGGCTCCTCTCTCTCTCTCTCTCTTCCTCTCTCTCTCTCTCTGCTTAGGTCACCATGTGAGTAAGCTGCTTTTCAGGCTTTCTCTCTCTCTCTGTCCATGGGGTTCTGGGCCCTGACTGAGCATCCCATCAGCATGTAAATAAGAGATCTCTGGGGGATTCTCCCTCACTCTGTCTTCCTGTCTCTCAGCCTAACATGCGAATGTTCTCCATTTTCCTGAATAAAGTTTAAAATTCCTGAAAAGCATGCTCTCTTCTCAATTCTTTGTTGAGACAATGAGTGGCAAACTTTTTAAATGTTGAGGAAACACATGGGTTCATTCCCCCCAATACAGGATCACAATACAGGGTGAAAACCCTATTTACTGCTGGGCCCCCACTTTCACAAACTCTGCTTCAATGGTTTGAGGTGGGTCCAGAAATCTGCTTCTAGGTAGTATTTCCCAGGTTTGGCCTCCTAGGCTAATTCATTTTCATTCATTAGGGAGAGAGAGATCAGTGAGGGAAAGAGGAGAGTCACCACAGCATTGCTACTCCGTGCACATGTCCTGTGTGTCCAAGATGCTATCCATGCGTGATGCCAGAGACAGACACAGATTCACACCCTACTGGCCTGGCTGAGCTAACCCCAAGCCCCTCTCCTGGGTCTTTTATTGTTGTTGTTGTTGTTAGTTTTGCTTTGTTTTTATTTTGACCACAGCCCTCATTAGCTTTGGGTTATTGGTGGTACCAGAACCTCATTCATGTGAATCCCCAGCCTTTTTTTTTTGAATTGTTTATTGGAGGTTGGGCAGTAGCACAGCGGGTTAAGTGCACATGGGTGCAGGAATACTGGTTCACACCCGCCCGGCTCCCCACCTGCAGGGGGGTGGCTTCATGGGCGGTGGAGCAGGTCTGCAGGGTCTACCTTGCTCTCCCCCTCTCTGTCTTCCCCTCCTCTTCCGATTTCTCTCTGTCCTATCCAACAACAACAACAGCAATGGCAACAACAACAAGGGAAACAAAAATGGGAAAGGGGTAGCCTCCAGGAGCAATGGATTCACGGTGCAAGCACTGAGCCCCAGCGATAACCTTGTAGGCAAAAAAAAAAAATAAATACTTATTTAGGAGAGTGGGGGAGACAGCATAATCATTCTGCAAAAACTCATGCCTGAGGCTCCCGGGTCCCAGGTTCAATCTCCTGCACCACCATAAGCCAGAGCTGAGCAATGCACTGGTTAAAAAAAAGAAGAAAGGGAGCTGGGTGGTAGTGGAGCAGGTTAAGCACACATGGCGCAAAGCACAAGGACCAGCGTAAGGATCCTGGTCTGAGCCCCCACCTGCAGGGTGTCCCTTCACAAGCGGTGAAGCAGGTCTGCGGGTGTCTATCTTTCCTCCTCTCTGTCTTCCCTCCTCTTTCAATTTCTGTCTGTCCTATCCAACAACAACAACAGTTATGACAACTACAGGAAGTGCAACAAGGGCAACAAAAGGGAAATAATGGCCTCCAGGAGCAGTGGATTCCTGGTGCAGGCACCAAGCCCCAGCAATAACCCTGGAGGCAAAGAAGAAGAAGAAGAAGAAGAAGGAGGAGGAGGAGGAGGAGGAGGAGGAGGAGGAGGAGGAGGAGGAGGAAAACTAAGAGAATAGGAATAATTACTTAATTAGCTTTTGAGAGAGAGATGATTTTCTCTCGTTTGAATAGAAATTAAGGGGCTAGAGATAGCTCACCTAGTAGAGGACAAACTATCACGGCACAAGGACCCAGATTCTAGTCCCTGGCACCATGTCAGAGCACCATGGACCATTCACCCGTGTCCAGTGGATATGACCAACATTTGTCTTTCTCTGACCTTTTATGCTTCTCATGACCCCCTCCAGTCCCATCATCCTTGATAGTGAAGTAGCTGTGTGGTATTTCCCCTTGCTCTCTCCCTCTCTGCTATTTTCTATTTTTAGTTTAAAACAAAACAAAACAAAACAAAAAACAGGACAACTAGGAGCAGCTGAATTATACAGGCACAATGTCCTGGCAGCAAGAAAAAAAAAAAAAAAAAACGGAGTCCGGAGGTAGCGCAGCGGGTTAAGCGCACGTGGCTCGAAGCACAAGGACCGGCATTAAGGATCCCGGTTTGAGCCCCCCTGGCTCCCCACCTGCAGGGGAGTCACTTCCCAGGTGGTGAAGCAGGTCTGGAGGTGTCTATCTCTCCCCCTCTCTGTCTTCCCCTCCTCTCTCCATTTCTCTCTGTCCTATCCAACAGCAACATCAATAACAACAACAATAATAATGGCAACAACAACAAAACAACAAGGGCAACAAAAGGGAAAACAAATAAATAAATATAAAAAAATTTAAAACCAAAAGATGTTAAATCATTTTCATGCCCCCCTCCCAGAATATCATTGGCCCCCAGCTCTGTGCCCAATGAAGAAGTCAGCCTCACTGCAAAATGAACTCCGAATATAAACGTTTGCAGGGTGAATATAAAATACTGAGATAGCCCCCAAAGACCTGTTTCTCAAGCCGACAAGAGAAAATATATGAATCAAATGACCTTAGACTAGATGGTTATCATTACTTCTCAGACAGTCATTTCCACCAAACAGAATGTTGCAACCCAGGGGTCTTTCTGCAATGACCCACAGAGATGGCCTTCCTGTGTCTTTCCTAATCTTGGATGGGAGCAAACAGGATGTTGGTTCCCTTCCCAGCCTTCCACGGGCAGACAGCAGTGAGTGGCTGTAGGAAGAACACGAAGACTGCCATGTAGGCCACAGACAAACACATGTCTGGTTTGACATCTCTGGCCGGCACTAGTAGAACAAGAGAAAGCACAGGAAGCAATGCGAGAGAGATGGAACGGGGGTGGGGGTGGGGGGAGGAAGAGAAGAAGCTATGCTCAAGGAAAAAGGGGAAACAAGAAACTGAAAGCAGGGAGAAAGGGAAAGAAGATACTGTGGGAGCCATGAGAGTTTTTGATAAACTTTGACAAACCCTTACTTGCTAAAACATTCTGACAACTAGGAAAAGCCAGAAATTAATGACTACTTGTAGCCATCCCGGACTAAGTCTCTTCTTTCCTCCTTTCTTTCGTTCTCTTATGCCAACAGGGATATCGTTGGAGCTCAGTGTCTGCATGAGGAATCTACCATTCTCTCTCCTTCTCTCTCTCTCAGTCTCTCTCTCCCTCTCTCTCTCTCTCACAACACTCCCTATTTTTTAAAAAAAAATTTTAATTATCTTTTATTTATTGGATAGAGACAGCCAGAAATTGAGAGGAAAGGGAAGATAGAGAAGGAGAGAGACAGAGAGATACCTGCAGCACTGCTTCACCACTTGTGAAGCTTCTCCTCTACAAGTGGGGACGGGGGTCTTGAACCTGGGTCCTTGTGCACTGTATTATAAGCGCTTAACCAAGTGTGCCACCACTGGGCCCCTCTTTCTGTCTCTCTCTATTAAAAAAGAATAGATAGACATTTGCAGCACTGTTTCACTGATTTGGAAGATTTTTCACCTGCAGATGGGACTTGAACCCAGGTCCTCGAACATGGTAACACGTACACTCTACCAGAAGCATCACCGCCTAGCCCCTGGACTAGATTTTAATTGCATGACTTTACTCACACTTAAACATGGGCATGAGAGAGGCTGCCATCCGATGGCTCACCTGTTAGGAACACACACATTACCGAGGGTGAGAACCTGCGTTCAAGCCACTGATCCCCACCTGCAAAGGAGAAGCTTCCCAAGTGGAGTAGTACTGCGGGTATCATTCTCTTTCTCTCTCACCCCGTCTCTATCAATAAAGAAAGAAAAGGGGGGGGTCAGGTGGTAGCGCAGTGGGTTAAGTGCACATGGCGCAAAGCACAAGGACCAGCTAAGGATCCTGGTTCGAGCCCCCGGCTCCCCACCTGCAACGGGAGTCGCTTCACAAGTGGTGAAGCAGGTCTGCAGATGTCTATCTTTCTCTCCCCCTCTCTGTCTTCCCCTCCTCTCTCCATTTCTCTCTGTCCTATCCAACGACAGCAACAACAACAACAATAATAATAACCACAACAGTGATAAAACAACAAGGACAACAAAAGGGGAAAAAATGGTCTCCAGGAGCAGTGGATTCGTGGTGCAGGCACTGAGCCCCGGCAATAACCCTGGAGGAAAAAAAAAGTCCTTTTTCCTTTTTATTTGTCTCCCATGTTATTGCTGGGGCTCAGTGCTATGAATGCACAGCTCCAGGAGGCCTCTTTTCTCCCTTTCCCCACTCCCTCCACTTTATTGAATACGACAGAAAGAAAGTGAGATTAGGAGGGGTGATAAAGAGGGAGAGAGACAGAGAGACACCTGCAGCCCTGCTTCATCACTTGTGAAGCTACTCCCCTGCAGGTGGGGAGTCGGGGGCTCAAACCTGGATCCTTGTGCTTCATACTATGAGCACTTAAGTTGGTGCACCACAGCCTGACTGCCCCCTCCCCCGCGAAAATCTTTTTTTGGAAGTGCTTGTTGGAAGTAATAGAGAGCAAGAGGGAAGGAATGGAAGCTTGAGATCTGACATTCTACCTTGCTTTGTGTATAAGACTTGGGAATCAGTACATATTTTACACATTTACAAAATCGAGTATCAGCCCTGGAGGTTGTGCTGTACTCAGAGCAACTGACTTGATAAACATGAGGTCCTGAGTTCAATTCTTGGCACCACATGCGCCAGAGTAAAGGGCTCGTTTGTTCTCTTTCTTCCTCCCACTAAAAATAAAGAAATATGGGAGTCGGCGGTAGCGCAGCGGGTTAAGCACAGGTGGCACAAAGCACAAGGGCCGGCGGAAGGATCCCTGTTCGAGCCCCCGGCTCCCCACCTGCAGGGGAGTCGCTTCACAGGCGGTGAAGCAGGTCTGCAGGTGTCTGTCTTTCTCTCCCCTCTCTCTCTGTCTTCCCCTCCTCTCTCCATTTCTCTCTGTCCTATCCAACAACAACAGCATCAAAAAAACAACAACAATAACTACAACAATAAAACAACAAGGGCAACAAAAGGGAATAAATAAATATTGAACAACAAAATAAATAAATAAAATATTTAAAAACTAAAAGTCTTAGAAAGCAATCTCAAAGTATTAAGTATTTTCAGCAGTTGGCTTAATTTCATAAAAAAAATTTAATTGTCTTTAAACCATAAATCTGTCCATATGTTATTTATTTATGTATTCATTTATTCTTGCCTCCAGAGTTATTGCTGAGGCTCAGTGCCTGTACTACAAATCCACTGCTCCTGTGGCCATTTTTTCTTTCTTTCTTTTTTTTTTTTCGATAGGACAGAGAGAAATTGAGAAAGAAAAGGATGACAGAGTGGGGAAAAGAAAGACAGACACCTGCAGACCTGCTTCACCATTTGTGAAGCGACTCCCCTGCAGGTGGGGAGCCGGGGACTCGAACCAGGATCCTTGCACTGGTCCTTGCGCTTTGTGCCACGTGCGCTTAACCCTCTGCGCCCCTGCCTGCCCACCCCCCCATGTAATTTTTTAAAAGATGTGTTTATTGAGGAGGGTGAGAGAGGGAGGGAGAGGAAATCAGAGCATCACTCTGACTCACGGAGTCCTGGGACCCTCATGCCAAACTGGCCAACTTGTTTGTTTGTTTGTTTGTTTGTTTGTACCAGAGCACTGGCTCAGCTCTGGTTTGTGGTGGTAGTGCAGAGGATTGAACCTGGGACTTTGGAGCTTCATCCATGAGATGAAGTTTTACATACCCATTATGCTAACTCCTACTCATTTTCTTCATGGATTATTTTGATTTTTAAATTATTATAAATATATATTACCACCATGCAAAAAAGCTATTTTTTTAAGATAGTATTTCTTTGTTTATGTTTATATGGTTCCTAGGGAGATACCAGAGAATAGCTCATCTCTGGCATGTGCAGTGTTGGGAACTGAAGCTGGCGCCTCATGCTTGCAAGTCCTGTGCTTGTCCCCTGAGCTGTCTCCCCAACCCTGATTTCTAATTTCAGTTGGCGTTTTTCATAATATCGAACAAGTGTGACCTCATCCAGAAGCATGATTCCTCTCCCCAAGCTTTAGCTCTTCTTTCATTTCTGAATATTTCTTGAGGCATCAGAGAACTGCACCTGACTATAACATACAAAGATTTTTTAAAAAGTTTTTTAAAAATTTTATTTATTTTCCTTTTTGTTGCCCTTGTTGCTTGTTGTTGTAGTTATTAATGTTGCTGTTAGATAGGACAGAGAGAAATGGAGAGAGGAGGGGAAGACAGAGAGGGGGAGAGAAAGACAGACACCTGCAGACCTGCTTCACCGCCTGTGAAGCGACTCCCCTGCAGGTGGGGAGCCGGGGCTCAAACCGGGATTCTTACGCCGGTCCCTGCGCTTTGCGCCACATGCGCTTAACCCGCTGCGCTGCCGCCCGACTCCCCAGACAAAGATTATTGTAATCAAAGTTTAAAATGTCTCCCATACCTTGAAAGTAATCTGCGCCTTGACCATTGCTCCTGGATTGTTTTCCTTAAAAGCATTTTTGAGCTTCTTGTTCCTTTTGATGTGATTTTATCCATAAACACTCTGCCTAGAGTTCTAACCCCAAGCACACCAGATGTTCTCCTAGATAGTTAAATATTTTATTTTGTTCACATATTTGATAGAGATAAAAAAAATGAGAAGGGAGACAGAGAGGGAAAGAGAACGAGAAAGAGAAAGAGAACTGCCTGCAGACCTGCCTCATTGCTGACGAAGCTCTCCCTCTGCACGTGGGAGCCAGAGGTTTGAACCCGAGTCCTTGCGCACTGTAAGATATTCATCCTTTTTTTTACTGGAGCTTTGCTCAGCTCTAGCTTATGGGACAAAAAAAAAAAAAGATATTCATCCTACCAGATGTGCCGCTGCCTGGCCCCCAGGATGGATAACTTCTTATTTATCTACTTATTTATCTTCCCCACAGGCCCTGGTCTTCATGCATTCACAATTCAACTTCTCTGGGTTACTTTCCTTCTTTTAATTCTCTCTCTCTCTCTCTTTTAATTTTATCATCTTAATCTATTTATTCATTTTATTTCTTTATTGGGAAATTAATAGTTTACAGCTAATAGTAAAATACACTAGTTTGTACATGTGTAACATTTCTCAGTTTTCCACATAACAATTCAACCCCCACTAGGTCCTCCTCTGCCATCATGTCCCAGGACCTGAACCCACCCCCCACCCTAGAGTCTTTTACTTTGGGGTTATCTTACTTATTAATTAATTTTGGATAGAGACAGTCAGAAATCAAGAGGATAAGAGAATTGGGAAGAGAGACAGAGAGGCACCTGCAGTCCTACTTCACCACTTGGGCAGCTTTCCTCTTTCTTTTTAATATTTATTTTATTTATTTATTCCCTTTTGTTGCCCTTGTTGTTTTATTGTTGTCATTGTTGTTGTTGCTGTTGTTGGATAGGACAGAGAGAAATGGAGAGAGGAGGGGAAGACAGAAAGAGGGAGAGAAAGACAGACACCTGCAGACCTGCTTCAACACTTGTGAAGTGACTCCCCTGCAGGTGGGGAGCCGGAGGCTTGAACCAGGATCCTTATGCTGGTCCTTGTGCTTTACGCCACCTGCGCTTAACCCGCTGCACTACATCCCGACTCCCGGCAGCTTTCCTCTTGCAGGTGGCAACTGGGGGCTTGAACTTGGGTCCTTGCACATTGTAGCATGTGTGCTTAACCAGGTGCTCAACCTGGCCCCTCTGGGTTACTTTCTCATCTAGATAGATAGATGGTAAATGAGACAGATTAGTAAATGGATGATAGATAGATAGATAGATAGATAGATAGATAGATAGATAGATAGATAGTGGGGCTAGGTGGTGGTGCACCTGGTTGAGCGCTCATGTTAAATGTGCAAGGATCCTGGTTCAAGCCCCTGGTCCCCACCTGCAGGAGGAAAGCTCTGTGAGTGCTGAAGCAATGCTGCAGGTCTCTCTCTCCCGCTCTATCACACCCTTCCTTTCTATTTCTGCCTGCCTCTATCCAATAAATAAATAAAGATAATTTTAAAAAGACAGGTAGATAGCTGATTGATAGATAGATAGCTGATAGATAGATAGATAGACAGACAGACAGACAGGTAGATAGATGGTGAAACACCAAAGCACCTTCTGTTGCCATAGCACCATCCATAGATACCAGGGTTCAAAATCAGGCCGCAGGCATGGCGGTGCAGGTACCCCAGCCAGTGAGGGATCTGCCCAGGCCCACGTAACTTCTTTTGTCTGAACAAAGGCAGTGAGCAAGGACTAGAAAGCCAGGAGACACACGTGACAGGGTCAGGATTCAAGGCTTCTTTCGATGTAATCTGTATCCTCTCACCCCCGCCTGTGGCCATGAGAGGGGTTCAAGTTCAGGGCCAGCATGATTCCGTCTGCCTGCAGAAGCTGACCTGGAGCCAGTGATTGCTTAAGAGCTCGGAGAATTGCCTTAATATAAGTCAAGGGCACCACTAGGCTTGGCTTTGGGTTTGTTTTTTAATATTTATTTATTTATTTCCTTTTGTTGCCATTGTTGTTTTATTGCTGTAGTTTATTATTGATATCATTGTTGTTGGATAGGACAGAGAGAAATGGAGAGAGGAGGGGAAGACAGAGAGAGAGGGGAGAGAATGACAGACCCCTGCAGACCTGCTTCACCGCCTGTGAAGCGACTCCCCTGCAGGTGAGGAGCCGGGGGCTCAAACCGGGATCCTTACACCGGTCCTTGTGCTTTGCGCCGGTCTTTTCACTTTGCACCACCTGTGCTTCACCCTCTGCGCAACTGCCCGACTCCCGGCTTTGGGGTTTTTGCTATTGTTGTTGTTTGGTTGGTTTTGATTTTATTTTGTTTTTGTTTTTCTGAACTTTTTTTTTCGTCTCCAGGGTTATTGCTGGTGCTCAGTGCCTGCACCACAAATCCACTGCTCCTGGAGGCTATTTCTTCCCTTTTGTTGCCCTTGTTGTTTTATCGTTGTTGTGCTTATTATTGTTGTTGTTACTGATTATGTTGTTGTTGGATAGGACAGAGAGAAATGGAGAGAGAAGAGACAGAGAGGAGGAGAGAAAGACAGACACCTGCAGACCTGCTTCACCACTCATAAAGGCTTCACCACTCATAAAGTAACTCCCCTGCAGGTGGGGAGCCGGGGGCTTGAACCAGGATCCTTAAGTTGGTCTTTGCACTTCATGCCATGTGGCTTAACACACTGTGCTATCGCCCAACCCCATGTTTTTCTGAACTTTTTTTTTGACTCTGATTTTTTTTTTATTGGGGAATTAATGTTTTACATTCAACAGTAAGTACAATAGTTTGTACATGCATAACATTCCCCAGTTTCTCGTATAACAATACCCCCCCCCACTAGGTCCTCTGAATCCTTCATGGACCTGTATTCTCCCCACCCACCCACCCACCCCAGAGTCTTTTACTTTGGTGCGATACACCAATTCCAGTTCAGGTTCTACTTGTGTTTTCTTTTCTGATCTTGTTTTTCAACTTCTGCCTGAGAGTGAGATCATCCCATATTCATCCTCCTGTTTCTGACTGATTTCACTCCACATGAATTTTTCAAGGTCCATCCAAGATCAGCTGAAAACGGTGAAGTCACCATTTTTTACAGCTGAGTAGTATTCCATTGTGTATATAGACCACAACTTGCTCAGCCACTCATCTGTTGTTGGACACCTGGGTTGCTTCCAGGTTTTGGCTATTAAAAATTGTGCTGCCAAGAACATATGTGTACACAGATCTTTTTGGATGGATATGTTGTGTTCCTTAGGATATATCCCCAGGAAAGGAATTGCAGGATCATAGGGTAGGTCCATTTCTAGCCTTCTGAGAGTTCTCCAGACTGTTCTCCACAGAGGTTGGACCAATTGACATTCCCACCAGCAGTGTAGGAGGGTTCCTTTGACCCCACACCCTTTCCAGCATTTGCTGCTGTTACCTTTTCTGATGTATGACATTCTCACAGGAGTGAAGCGGTATCTCGTTGTTGTCTTGATTTGCATTTCTCTGACAATCAGAGACTTGGAGCATTTTTTCATGTGTTTCTCAGCCTTTTGGATCTCTTCTGTGGTGAATATTCTGTCCATGCCCTCCCTCCATTTTTGGATGGGGTTATTTGTTTTCTTGTTGTTGAGTTTGGCAAGCTCTTTATATATGTTGGTTATTAAACTCTTGTCTGATGCATGGCATGTAAAGATCTTCTCCCCTTCTGTGAGGGGTCTCTTGGTTTGGGTAGTGGTTTCTTTTGCTGTGAAGAAGCTTTTTAACTTGATGTAGTCCCATAGGTTTATACTTGTCTTAGTCTTCTTTGTAATTGGATTCGTTTCATTGAAGATGTCTTTAAAATTTATTCGGAAAAGAGTTCTGCCAATATTTTCTTCTAAATATCTGATAGTTTGTCGTCTAACATCCAAGTCCTTGATCCACTTGGAATTTACTTTTGTATTTGGTGAGATACAGTGGTTCAGTTTCATTCTTCTGCATGTTTCAACCCATTGTTTCCAACACCATTTGTTGAAGAGACTCTGCTTTCCCCATTTAATAGTCTGGGCCCCTTTGTCAAATTTTCTGAACTTTTGAAAGTATTTCCTGTTATCAAATTTTGTTTGGGAATCCTTGTCTTTCAGGAAGCCCCCAGTGGGGGAGAATTTTCAGTCCTTATACAGAGTGAGGACCCAGAGCAACCCTGAGAATACTGCCCCACCCCCACCCCCAGGCCAGCCAGCTCACTGGAGCTGTTTGTTTTAGAGTTTTTTCTGGGACGGCATGATGGATAGCTGGCTTGTCAGGAACTTCCCACCCTAGACCTTTCTCCCAACCCAGCGGCTCTGACGGGCTCTGACGGGCTCTGACGGCTCTGATGAGGGGGCTGGCCTGGAGGCCGGGATCCCATAGCTGCACTGGGAAGACTTAACCAGAACCAGGTTTGCCCGGTGCCCTCTGCAGACATGGCCAATGAGCTGGTCACCCCCACCCTGACCTTTGAGTATTACATAGACTACATAGACCCTATCCCAGTGGACGAGAAAACACTCTTAGCCAGCAAAGGTAGGTGATGATTTGGGGAGAACATGGTGGTGGTGGTGGGTGTGGGGGGCTCTCTCTCATTCCATTCTGCAACTAAGTGAACCAGACCCTGTCCTGGTGTGAGAGCTCTACATGATGGAGGATGGTGGGGGCGACAGGGAGGGCTCTCTGAGTTAGCTTCTGTCTCCCCAGTTTGGAATGAACTTCCTAAGAAACAAGGACACTTCGGAAGCAGAGGATGCTTTTGAAAATCTGTTTCATTTCTTTGTTTGTTTATGAGTGGCACCAGGGCCCTTAGAATGCTAGGGATCAGAGTTGGGGCCACCATACGCAAGTCCTGTGCTCCGCCACTGAGCCACCACACTGCCCCATTGCCAGAGTTTGCCTGACTTTCTTTCCTTCCCATCCTTCCTTCCTTCCTTCCTTCCTTCCTTCCTTCCTTCCTTCCTTCCTTCCTTCCTTCTTTCCTCCCTCCTTTCTTTCTTTCTTTCTTTCTTTCTTTCTTTCTCTAAAGAGTTATTTAGGGGGACTGGGCAGTAGCACAGAAGGTTAAGCGCACGTGGCATAAAGAACAAGGATGGTGTAAGGATCCCAATTTAAGCCCCTGGCTCACCACTTGCAGGGGGGCGTCTCTTCACAGGCACTGAGGCAGGTCTGCAGGGGTCTGTCTTTCTCTCCCCCTCTCTGTCTTCCCCTCCTCTCTCCATTTCTCTCTGTCCTATCCAGCAATGACGACAGCAATAACAACAACAATAATACTAACGATAAACAACAAGGTCAACAAAAGGAAAAAAATAGCCTCCAGGAGCAGTGGATTTGTAGTGCAGGCACTGAGTCCCAACAATAACCCTGGAGGCAAAAAAAAAAAAAAGTTATTTAGCAGCCTGAGAAGTGGCACAGTATATAAAGCATCACACACACAATTTTAAGGTGCAGAATTCGATTTCTAGCATTGCATGTGCCAGGGTCTGTCCCTCCCCTCCTCATAAATTAGTAGATAAAAGTAGAAAAATCATTAAAATTTTAAAAATATTTTATTTATTACTAGGGCACATAACTCAGAGGTGGAACACAGAACTTACATGCACGCAACCGCAGATTTGAGCCCTGGCACCACATATGCCAGAGCTGAGTGGTGTTCTGGAGTTTCTTTGTTTCTCTCTTATTAAAATAAATTATCATATTAATTAGAATTTTACCATTCATCTTGTTATATCAAGGAAAAATTATTTTAAACTCTCTATTTAATATGATGTGATACCATCCTTTGTCATTTGCATACCTGATTTAAATTACTAGTTTCTCTCTTTGTTTTGTTATCTAGTGTTTTGGTACAGGTGCCGCCATGCTAAAAAAAAAAAAAAAAATTTATTTATTAATGAGAAAAATAGGAAGAGAGAAGAGAGAGAGGAAGGAAGAAGAGAAAGAAAGAAAGAAAGAAAGAAAGAAAGAAAGAAAAAAAAGAAAGAGTGAAAGAAAGAAAGAACCAGATGTTACTCTGGTACATGTGTGCCTAGAGACTGAACTCAGGACCTCATACTTGAGAGTCTGATGCTTTATTCACTGTGCCACCTCCAGGACCACTATTATTTTATTTAAAAAATTTTTTTTATATTCATCTATTTATTTTGCCTTTTGTTGCCCTTGTTGTTTTCAATTGTTGTTGTAGTTATTATTGTTGCTGTTATTGATGTTGTTGTTGGATAGGACAGAGAGAAATGGAGAGAGGAGGGGAAGACAGAGAGGAGAGAAAGACAGACACCTGCAGACCTGCTTCACTGCCTGTGAAACGACTCCCCTGCAGGTGGGGAGCCGGGGCTGGAACCGGGATCCTTACATCGCCCTTGTGCTTCCCACCACATGCGCTTAACCCGCTGTGCTCAACTCTAGTCTATGGTGGTGCAGAGGATTGAACCTGGGACTTTGGAGCCTTAGGCATGAAAATCTTCTTGCATAACCAGTATGTTATCTACCCCCACCACAAAAGTAAAAAATTATAAGAGGTTTTTAGGGCTGGCAAAATAGCCCATCTGGATACTGCACTGCTTTGCCCTACATGCAACTCAGGTTCAAGCCTGGCCCCACCTCACTGAAGGAAGTGCTGGCGCTCTGGTCTCTCTCTCTCTGCCTCTATCTAAAAATGTATAAATGAACAGAAAGTGTTTGCAGTGTTCCTCTAAGTGTGCAGGAGAGAATAAGCCACAGCCCCACTCCTGCAGATGCAGTGCCAAGAACTGAACCCGGGGCTTCAGGCACGCAAGTCCTGCACTCTACCTGCAGCACCATCTCCCCAGCCCCTGAACACGCCTTTTCTTTTCTTTTTCTTTCTTTCTTTCTTTCTTTCTTTTTTTTGCCTCTAGGGTTATTGCTGGGGCTCAGTGGCTGCACCATGAATCCACTGCCCCTGGAGGCCATTTTTTCCTCTTTTGTTACCCTTGTTGTAGCCTTGTTGTGGTTATTATTGTTGTTATTGATGTTGTTCAATGTGGGATAGGACAAAGAGAAATGGAGAGAGGAAGGGAAGACAGAGAGGGGGAGAGAAAGATAGACACCTGCAGACCTGCTTCACCGCCTGTGAAGCGACTCCCCTGCAGGTGGGGGACCGGGGGCTCGAACTGAGATCTTTATGCCGGTTCTTGCGCTTTGCGTCACATGCGCTTAACCCTCGGCACTACCGCCCGACCCGCCAGAACACGCTTTTAAGATAGATCTCAGCTAGACAGAACAGCACTACCACACCGGACTTGCATGCCTGAGGTCCCAGGGGCCACAGGTTCAATCCCCACTACTGCCCTGTGCCAGAAACAAGCAGTGCTCTGGTTTCTCTTTCTCTGTCTTCTATCTCTATCTCTTGTTCATGAACATAAATCTTCAACAATATTGCTTACAGCAGTATCTCATTTTGTCTTTTAAAAAATATTTTCTGTATTCATTTTGGATAGAGACAGAAGTTGAGAGGGGAGGGGGCGATAGAGGTAGAGAGAAAGAGAGACAGCTGTGGCCCCGTTCCACTGCTTATGAAGCTTCCCTCCTTACAGGCGGGGGTGGGAGTGGAGGATTGAAGCTGGGTCCTAGCTCATGGTAGGTAGTAAAATGTGTGCTCTACCAGCAATGCCACCACTTGGTCTCTCCTTGTTGTCTTTATTGCATTGGTGCTTTTTGTTTGTCATTGCTGCTGAGTTTGGTGTACTCTTTATATATTCTGGTTATTAGCTTTTTGTCTAATATATGGCATGTAAAGATCTTCTCCCATTCCATATGGAGTCTCAGGTATGAAAGCCTCTTTGCGTAACCATTACACTGTGTCCTAGCCCAGCTTCAGACTTTTGTCTTGAGGCTGGAACTTAGTGCATTTATGAAGGCATCTGGGGAATTCTCTACCTATTGTATATTGTTTTAGGGGGTTGAGTGGGAGGTTGTGGGTGCCCCTGCCCAGGCAATGGCTCAAAACCTGGTGTGATTCTGTTAGAGGGTTTGCACAGGGACTCCTACCCTGCTGTGTTTCAGACGTGGCTTGAAGCTCCCAGGACTCAAAATGTGAAAATGCAATGGGCTTCTGGAAGCTCTGTCTGAATTCATTCCTTGTTTGTTTGATCTCCCACCTGTCTCCTGCTCAGAGGTGAAGCTTAGGACAGACACCAGCTCTAGATTCCAGTATAATGGAGGCAAGATGCATTCTTCCTTTTCTATTAGTGATTTAGCAGAAGTGACTTGCAAGGCTACAGGATAGTAACTGTATTAGATCCACACCCCTTCCGCCACCAGAGTATGGTGACCCCACCCTCACCCCAAAGATAGCCAACATAGTTCTCCCGAGGTCTTAGAGATGGGCTGACTACTTTTTTTTTCTTCAAATTCATATCATATGGTTCTCTGTATTCCACATATAAATGAAACCATCCATAGCTGTCTTTCATCTCTTTACTTCTTTCTTTTTCTTTTTTTTTTAACCAGAGCACTGCTCAGCTCTGGCTTATGGTGGTGCAGGGGATTGAACCTGGGACTTTGGAGCCTTAGGCATGAGAGTCTGTTTGCATGACCATTATGCTATCTACCCCTGCCTATCTCTTTACTTATTTCAATGAGCACAATCACCTCCAGTTCCATCCATTTTGTCCCAAAGGACACAATATCATCTCTTTTTTTTTTTTTGTAAATATTTGTTTATTTATTCCCTTTTGTTGCCCTTGTTTTATTGTTGTAGTCACTGATGTCGTTGTTGTTGGATAGGACAGAGAGAAATGGAGAGAGGAGAGGAGGGGAAGACAGAGAGGGCGAGAAAAAGTGGCGAGCTGGAGGCTCGAACCGGGGTCCGTACTCTGGTCCCTGCGCTTTGCACCACCTGCGCTTAACCCGCTGCACTACCGCCCGAATCCCACAATATAATCTTTTTTTCATTGCAGAGTAGTATTCCATGGAGTTTATATCCCATAACTTCTTTGGCCAGTCATCTGTTGATGGAAATTTAGGCTGCTTCCTCTCTGTGGCTGTCATGAATGATGCAGCTGTGAACACAGGGTGGCCTGCGTCCCTTCTAATTAATGTTTTCATGGACTGTGGATAAATGTGTAAGAGTGGCATCACTGGATCCTAAGGTCATTCTTTTCTCTCTTTCTTTCTCTCTTTCTCTCTTTCATTTATTTTCTTTTGTTGTTGTTATTATTGTTGTTATAGCTGTCTTTGTTGTTGGATAGGACAGAGAGAAATGGAGAGAGGAGGGGAAGACAGAGAGGGGGAGAGAAAGAGAGACACCTGCAGACCTGCTTCACCGCCTGTGAAGTGACTCCCCTGCAGGTGGGGAGCCGGGGACTCTAACCAGGATCCTTAAGCGGGTCCTTGTACTTTGCGCCACGTGTGCTTAACCTGTTGTACTACCACCCGACCCCCTTTTTTTTTTTAGTTTTTATTTATTTGATTTATTTATTCTCATTTGTTGCCCTTGTTATTATTGTTTTTTTATTTATTTATTTTCCCTTTTGTTGCCAATGTTGTTTTTTATTATTGTTGTAGTTATTACTGTTGTTGATGTCGTCGTTGTTAGATAGGACAGAGAGAAATGGAGACAGGAGGGGAAGAGACAGAGAGGGGGACAGAAAGACAGACACCTGCAGACCTGCTTCACCTGCCTTCACCCAGTAGGTGGGGAGCCAGGGGCTCCAACCGGGATCCTTACGCTCGTCCTTGCGCTTTCTGCCACGTGCGCTTAACCCACCGTGCTACCACTGCCCAACTCCCCAGGTCATTCTGTTGCAGTCTGTTTAAGGACTCACCACACAGTCTTCCAAAGGGGCTGCCCCGGTTTGCATTCCCACCAGCAGTGAAGCAGAGTTCCCTTTTTCTCCACAACCTCGCCAATACCTGTCATCTCTTAATATGTTCATGGAAGCCATTTCCTGAGGTTGGGAGGCAGAATTTCAGTGTAGTTTTAATTTGCATGTCTCAAATAATGAGTGAAGTAGAGCACTTACTTATTATTTATTTATTACTGGATAGAGACAGAGAAATTGAGAGACACCTGCAGACCTGCTTCACCGCTCACAAAGCTTTTCCCCTGTAGCCCTATCTCCCACTTCGCTCTTAATTTCTGGCTGTCTCTATCCAATAAAGAAATAAAGAGAAATTGAGAGGGGAGGAGGAAATAGAGAGAAAGAGACAGAGAGACACCTGCAGATCTGCTTCACCATTTGCAAAGCCCTGCAGGTGGGGACTGGGGGCTTGAACCTGGGTCCTCGTGCACTGTAACACACCAGCCAGGTGCGCCACCAAGTGGCCCCTAAGTGGAGCATTTCTTCATGTGTCTGTTTAGTTCACTATTGGGTTAGTTTTGCTTCTTTTGTAGATATGTGTCAGTTCTGTACAGATACTTGCTATCAGTTGCTTGTCTCGTGTGATGTGCAACTATTTTCTCCCACTTACTGGGTTGCCTGGTTATCCTTGTGGAGTTTGCTTTTAATGTGTGGAAGTATTTTAGTTTCATGTCCTATCTACTTACTCTTGTTTTCATTTCCCATGCAGTTGGGTTGAATATTATTATCATTATCTTTTTTTTTTTTTTCCCTTAACTAGAGCTGCTCAGCTCTGGTTTGTGGTGGTACAGGGGGTTGAACCTGGGACTTTGAAGTCTTAGGCATGAGAATCTCTTCACATAACCATTATGCTATCTACCCCTACCCATCTCTTCCTCCTTCCTCTCTCTCTGGAAAAAAGGGAAGAAAAAGAGTCTGCCAGAGGTGGTGAAATCATGCAGGTATGTAAGCCCTGGCTCTGGGAGGAAAGTCTTCCCCGCTGTAATGGCTGAGACACTAGAGGAAGAGACACCACCATACTCCCACGGTTCTCCTGGCGCTAGGAGACAGCTCACCCAGCAGAGCCGTGTACAGGGCCCTGGGTTCAAGGCCCCAGTATCACATGGGAGCATCACGACAGCACCAGAGGGACGCTTTATGGATGGTGATGCAGCGCTGGGTCTCTCTGCTCTGTGCCTCTCCATCTCTCTTGTTCTGAAGCAGTGAAGAAACTGGCCCAGGGAGATAACACCATGCATTATGGGAGGCTTGGGTACCAGGGGCTAGAGGAGGGCTCCTTTCCTCTGGCTACTGGTCTGTGTGATGTGGCCCTGTCACTGAGCCGCCTGCCCCCTCCCTCCCTCCCACAGACTCCATTGTCATTATCTTCTGGGTGAGCCTGGCTGCGTTTGTGCTGTTCCTCTTCCTCATCCTAATCTACATGTCCTGGCCAGGGTCCCTGTGGGCCAGGTGAGTGGGGAGGGGAGGGCGTGTGGTGCGGTGTGTGGTGCTCTGTCCACAGCAGGAGTGGGATATTACTTGGTCGTTAAAAAAAAGAAATTCCTGGTGGGGGGGCGGGCAGTGGAGCACCCAGATGAGCACGTGTGTCACCATGCAGGTTCAAGCCTCTGGTCCCCACCTGCAGGGCGGAAGCTTCACGAATGGTAAAGCAGGGCTGCGCGTTTCTCTCTCACTGTCTTCCTCTTCCCTTCAGCTTGTTTCTAGTCAATAAAGTAATAAATACTAAATATTAGAATTAAAAGTGTAAAATCAGGCAGGGGAAGTTGTTCAGCGGTTTGGCACATACATGCCCGGGGCCTTCAGTTCATTCCCCCCCCCACCCCCGGCTGTTTCATCTGGAGAGAGACAGAGACAGAGATCATAGCACCACGCAGGCATACAAAACGCCAGGGAGCCAACCCAGGGACTCAGGTGCGCAAGGCCTGCACTCTACCACTGAGCCCCCTCCCTGACTGACCCGAGTCCCCCGGTGTCCTTGGAAGCCGGGCACGGTCTCCTGGCATCTTAGCTGCACCACAAGGTTGTTATGGCCCCATTTTCCTGGTGAGAAGGGGGGGGGGGCTGTGCTTGAGGCCTCCCCCATCACCAGATGGCAGGAGGCCCACCAGCAGAGTGTGGGGTTCTGGCTAAGACACAGGTGGGCTTGGGTCTCACACACACAGGTCTGGATGGAGGTCTACCTGCCGCCCGCCCTGTCTGTGAATGAGGGGGGAATGAGGTTCAAGTTGTCTCCCTCTCCTGTCCCCGCGACCTCTGTGAGCTGGGCAGAGCCCCCACCCCAGCCCTGAGGAAGGAAGGTCCTCTGACTATTGGTGACGCCTGCCTCCCCTGTGCTCTGCCCCCAGGCTATGGCCAGCTCGTCCCTGGAGTTGGGGTCTCCAGCTCCCACTGTGGGTCCGGAGGCAGCGTTCTCGGGCACTCCCCCAGCTCCTCAGAGGAAGCAAAGAGCAGAGCACCGCCCAGCCCTGAGTGGCAGCCGCAGCATGGGGATCCCCTCTGTCTGGACCCCCACTGCTCTCCAGAACCTCACTGACGTCAACAGGACCCCTGCCCTGGAGAACCTGAGCAGAAACCCCCCAGAGCCTGTGCTGAGTGCTGTGGACTTGACCGGCCTGGACTTGAGAATGTGGCAGGAGGTACCAGCAGGCCAAGGACAGCTTGGCAAGGAGCCACAGGGGAAGGGGGCACATTGGGGCCAGGCGGATGGATGGGCACTGCCCCAGGCCCGAGGAGGCCCAGCCAGCGTGTGTGCGCGTGGGGGCGCCCATGGAGGCCCTCGGCCTGCCTCTGCTCACGCTTGCTTATGGGAGGTGAGGGAATAAAACACCCAGATTGGCACAAGTGCTCTCTCAACTTTGCTGGACAACCTCTTAGCTACAGCTGTTGCCGCTTCTTCCTCTTCCTCCTTCCCCTTCTTCTCCTCCCTTTCTAGGTATTTATCTACAGAATTAAAAAGAGAGGGAGTCAGGCTGTCGTGCATCTAGTGAAATGCTGATATTACCGTGCACAAGGCCTGGGTTCGAGTTCCCCCTCCCCACCTGTAAGGGGGACACTTCAGGAGTGAAGCAGGTCTGTAGGTGTCTCTCTTTCTCTCTCCATCTTTCCCTCCCCTCTCAATTTCTATCTGTCCTATCTAATAAAAAAAGAGAAAGTGGGGGGCGGGTAGGGAGAAAAACTAGCCATCAGGAACCATGCATCTGTATTGCCGGCACCAAGTCCCAGCAACAACCCTGGTGGCAATAAAATAATAGTAAAGATCAAAACTTAAAAATAAAAAAGGAGTGTGGTGGATGACAGAAACGGGGCCAGGTGAGGGGCGTGTGGCCTTTCCCACCTGGAATGTGAGCGTGGGGTTCCAAGTCAGAACAGTGGCCTCCCAGCTGGCACTTGGCATGGGCAGATGTGGCCGGGCCGGTGGCTGTGTTTGTCCCGATCACTTTCCCCAAACTGGGCAGTGTACCAGCTCTTTGCTCCACCACCGTATCTACGTTGGTGTTCTCAGTAACCCAGGGAGGATCCTCAAGGTGCCAGAGGGCATGGGGAGAGACTCTCAGCATGTAAACATGTCCCTCGTCACAGACGGAACTCAAGCCTCCTTGGGTGTGGGGATCCCAGACACATTCTCCAAGGATGCGGCTGTTTGGTTTTGTTTTTTAAATATTTACTTATTCCCTTTTGTTGCCCTTGTTGTTTTATTGCTGTAGTTATTACTGTTGTCGTCATTGTTGGATAGGACAGAGAGAAATGGAGAGAGGAGGGGAAGACAGAGAAGGGAAGAAAAAGATAGACACCTGCAGACCTGCTTCACTGCCTGTGAAGCGACTCCCCTGCTGGTGGGGAGCCGGGGGCTCGAACTGGGATCCCTTACACCGGTCCTTGCTTTGAGCCACCTGCGCTTAACCCGCTGCACTACTGCCCGACTCCCTCGGCTGTGGGTGCTTTTTCTGGGGAGTGACAGGGGTAGTAGCTGAGCCCCCTGTGCTAAGAGACTGAACGCAATGCCCACCATTTAGGATGTTCTGTTTGTCATGCTGGGCTCACGTGTGCAAGGCAGGTGCTCTGCTGCTGAGCCACTTCCTGATACCACCCTGTCACCCCCCCCCCCCAGTCTTGACATGTCAAAGCTTGGTCTCTCAAACACAGGTTCTCTGTGGAATTCAAACAGCCTGTGAACATCGACTGACGCAAAACACAGAAACCTACCAAAAGAACAGGCATTTATTAACACTGAGAGATCTGCTGTTGATCTGAGTGACATTCGTACGGCTCTGACACACACCTCCCGCTGGCCACCGGCCCTCACGCTGCCGGCCCCGACGCACCTCAGACAGCAGCCGGACACAGGTGGAAGGAAGCCAGGCCCTTCCGCCCTGCTTGCTCTGTGATCTGACTCTGCTCACACACGCTTGCCTTTCCCGCCTGAGGTTGTCAGAGATCCTGAGGTGTCACCTCCACCTGAGGTGTTTCCCGAGGAAACGGACTCCCGGGAGGCAGGGTCCTGAACTGGTGGCCTGCGAAGACCCGACTCCCTCGTGCCTCCCATCAGGTATCAGGGGCTGAGGCTGCAATGTCCCTGCAGAGTCTCACGATGGCGTCCTCCTGGCTGCTGGGCTCAGCCCCCGCGGCCTCCAAGACCATCCGCACATGGGTCAGCAGCGAGTCTGGCCGGTGGGCCCCCAGCCAGACGTCCTTAATGTACAGGGACAGCAGGAACGCAGCGGCGGCTGTTAGGGGTGGGTGACAGGGGTTAGGAGTCAGTGGCCAGATGGAGGAGGCCACACACAGGGCCATGGCCACTCTCCCCCTCACAGCCTCGTCCATTCATTCCCTCATCTGAACTTTTCCTAAGCCCCCAAGTGCCAAGCACACTCACCGTGGGTGGACTTGTCTGTTTCTGCATGGTGTGCACAGATGTGTGTAGACACACAGTTTGCAAAAGAACATCTGTATACACCTGTAGTTTAAGGCTTACAAATTTGGGGGTGGTGGTGGTGCCGTACCCGGTTGAGCACACACGTTTTCGTGTGCAAGGATATGGGTTCAAGCCCCACCCCGGTCTTCCTAAGTGGTGAAGCAGTGCTGCAGGTGTCTCTTTCTCTCTCCCTCTCTCCCCGCAACCTCCCATTCCTTCTCAATTTCTCTGGCCTATCAAAATATAAGGTAGAAAAATAAATAAATAAGGCCACCGGGAAGAAGCAGTGGACTTTTGATATGCGGGTGCTGAGCCCCAGGGATAGCCCTGATGGCCATAAAAATAAAATGAACACATAAATAAAAAGAGCTATTGACGGGAGAGACCAGAGCACTGCGGTCTCAGGCATGCAAGCTCTATGCTCTAACTGTGACATTCCTGGTCCTCACATCAAAGCTCTAGCTGGGCTGAAACCTCCTTCATTTGAGCAAAGTGCACGGGAAGCCACTGCTCAGGAGACTGTCCCTTGTGCACCCCTAACCCCATCCCCAGAGGTGAAGGAGGACATCCCTACCCCTGCCCCCACGCCGCCCTTTCCCCTTGGGTCCCCACAGCTAAGTGTCGATCCCCAGAGGAGGGTCACAAGGACAGACAGACCCCAGAGGAAGGAGGTGGAGGTGGGAAGGGTCAGTGCTGGCCCTGCACCGGCTTACCTTGCTCAGCTTCCTCCTTCCCGTCGTCCGTGGCGGTGAGGCAGAGGGTCTCCATGGCGGGGTGCAGGGGGCTGCGCGGGGGACTCCTGGCGGCCAGCAGCTGCAGCATGACACTGCTGAACAGCCCGGCCAGGCCCTGGGGCTCCACCAGCTCCCGGGCGCCACAGAGCTGGCTGTAGAGGCGGAAAAGGCCGCCGTGCACGGCGGGGTCCCCCAACAGCTCGGCTGCCACCTCGGGGCGTGGCAGGACGTGCGCCCGCAGCCAGGTCAACAGCCGTGCCATCTCCACCCTGCTGGGTGCGCTCTCGGAGGCCGAGCGCAGCAGCCAGCTGCCCACCGGGACCACGGCCGCCGGTGCGGGGTTGTCTGAGCCCGGGAGCACGGGCGCCCAGTGGGTCACGATGGAGCGCAGCAGGTCCCTGCACGTCTCCAGGGTGGCTGCTGGCAGCTCCGCGGGGGCCGTCTGCTCCGAGTCCCTGGGCCGCCTTCCCTGGGCCCGGGCGCCCTTGGTGCGGGTGGGCAGGCCGGCCTTGCTCTTGTCCTTGAGCATTTCTGTTGGGAACAGAGAGGGCTCAGGCGGGGAGACCGGCACCCCGCCTGCCCCCTGCACACAGCCTTAGGGTGGGGGTTGCTAAGGACAAGCCCCAGTACCACAGGACAGCACTATGGACAGCACCAGGGTGGCTTCATAGATGGTGGAGCCGTGCTGGTGTGTCTCTCTCTCCTCATCTAAAACACTGGGAGGGCAGGGGAGACAGCTTCATGCTTCTGCACCAAGACTCTCCTGCCTGAGGCTTTGAGGCCCCAGGTTCAATCCCCAACACCACCATCAGCCAGAGCTGAGCAGGGATCTGGTTTATGTATCTTTCTCTGATTAAAATAAATAAAACATATACATGAAGAAATAAAACTATGGAAAAGTTGGTCCAGGGGGTCATGCAACAACAGCACAGTGCCACACTAGATAAAAAGATGCCTGGGGGTGGCGCACCCGGTTGGGCGCACACAGTTACCATGCACAAGGACCCAGGGCTAAGCCCCCGACCCCCACTTGTGGGGTAGCGGGGTGGGAGGTGGGGGTGGAGCTCCTGAGTGGTGAAGCAGGGCTGCAGGCGTCTCTCTGTCTCTCCCTTCTCAGTTTCTTTCTGCCCCATCAAATTAAATTAAAAAAAAAAAACTCTTAAAAACTGAAATAAATACAGATAAAATAAGGCTAAAACTGTGTTAGCAAGCACATCCCAACGAGATAATCTCAAGACGTCAGCTTGATGCCTACTTAACACCTAAGCCAGCATCTGGTGGGCCCTGTAGCCAGTAACGCTGCCTGCAGACTGCTCAGAACACGAACGGGCCACCGTGCAGAGGCCTTCAGGACACAAAGGCCCCTGGGCTAGGTGATCGGATGTGGAGGGGGGAGAACCAGCAATCGAGATGCTGAATCAACTCCTCGGGAACCCGGAATTCTTGATGGATTGTAAATTCTTAAAAAAATATTTATTTATTCCCTTTTTGCTGCCCTTGTTGTTTTATTGTTGTAGTTATTATTGTTGTCGTCGTTGTTGGATAGGACAGAGAGAAATGGAGAGAGGAGTGGAAGACAGAGAGTGGGAGAGAAAGACAGACAGACACCTGCAGACCTGCTTCACCGCCTGTGAAGTGACTCCCCTGCAGGTGGGGGGCTGGGGGCTCGAACCGGGATCCTTCCACCGGTCCCTGCACTGATGGATTGTAAATTCTGCCATTAAAAGGTTCTGGCCTAACTTAAGGGGGTGCTTCATTGTTCATCTTCCTCCCTTGGGGGGTGGGTGGGTTCCCGTTGAGCAGAGACACCCCTGGCCTCTCTTAAAGCACATAACTTCTGTCTCTCTGAGTCAATCTTAGGGATACTGTGCCATCTTGCCATGATAGGACTCCAATGAAAAGATTAAATTATTATTATTAATAAGAATGGCATCTGGAAGAAGTGGTGAGCAGGGCGGGGGAGGATTTGGGGCCGGCACTCACTCTGAAGCTCCCTGGTCGGGTGTCTCTCCACGACGTCTCTCAGGGCTTCCTGAAGCCTGCTGTCCCTCTCGGTGAGGCTCCATTTGTGCAGGAGGACCAGGATGTCGGCAGTGGACAGCACGGCCTGGTTCACTGTCAGGCGCCCCAAGTTCCTGAAGGCCCGCAGGACGGACGCCCTGTACCTCAGCACCGAGTCCAGTGCTCTGAAGAAGCTGGTCAGCTGGGTGGGGGCCAGAGTGGGCCTAGGGGGTGGAGGGGAGGAGGATCAGGGGTCACACACTGAGCCACGGACCCAGGGGTCTCCCTCGATTGCTGCTGTGGCGTGTGCACCCAACTCGGCTGAGGGAAGGCCAGTCACCGCAGGGGAGGCGGAAGAGGGGGGCTGAGTCTGAGCCCCACCGGGAGGCACAGGGCCACCGGCTCCTTCTCTTCTCATGAGACCCCACCCCAACTTGGGTGAAACTGGGGTTATGTCACCCCCACCATCACAGCCAGAACTGACCACGGTCACTCAGGGAATGCAGACAACCCTCAGGATTCTGGGGGACTTAACATTCAGTGTCAAGGGCTGGGGAGACATAGTGATTATACAAAAAGACTTTCGGGACTTGGGTGGTAGCGCAGTGAGTTAAGCGCACTTGGTGCAAAGACTGGAGTAAGGATCCTAGTTCGAGCCCCCGGCTCCCCACCTGCAGGAGAGTCACCTCCCAGGCAGTGAAGTAGGTCTGTAGGTATCTGTCTTTCTCTCCCCCTCTCTGTCTTCCCCTCCTCTTTCCATTTCTCTCTGTCCTATTTAACAATGATGATATCAATAACAACAACTACTACAATGAAAAACAAGGGAAAATAAAAATAATAATAAAAAAAAGACTTTCAAGCCTGAGGCTCTGCGGTCCCAGGTTCAATCCCCAGCACCATCAGCCAGAGTTTAGAGGGGCTTTGGTCTCTTGAGATCTTTCTCATTACGATAAAAGAAAATATATACCAAAACACGACATCATCAACAGCTCTGAGTGACATTAAATGACGGCCACTATCCTCAAACAGGAATCAGTTCTCAAGGACCAGTGTCTTTTTCAACACGCCCTCCCTCTGTCTGTCCCCCTCCCCCCTAGTAAAAATGAAGGGACTTGTCTAGTGCTGGCTGCACACTCTAGCCTGGGACGTCCTGCAACCGATCCCCTGCTCTTCATCAAGGGCAGTGAAGCAGGTCTGCAGGAGTCTGTTTCTCTCCCTATCTTCCCCTGCCCTCTCCAATTTCTCTCTGTCCTATCATATGAAGGGGAAAAAAAAAAAAAAAGAAAAGAAAAAGGCTGCCGGGTGGGGTGAATTCGCCCTGGAGGCGAAGAGCCCCAGCGATAACCCTGGTAGCGATGAATAAAAGCCCCGCTCGGGGCCGGTGGTGGCACACCCAGCCAAGCACGCGCACTTTACAGCGTGAGAGGGATCGTGTTTGGGACCCCACTCCCCACCCACAGCAGGGAAGCGTCACGATCGGCGAAGGAGGGCTGCAGGTGTCTTTCTCTATCTCCATCTTTAATTTTCCCTCCCCTCTCAATTTCTCTGTCCTAGCCAATAAAAACAGAAAGGGGGGAGGAGAAAAAAAAACAAAAGATGGATTCGTAGTGCAGACACAAAAGATCCAGAGATCCCCGCTCTGAAGCCGGGGTGTGGGTGGCAGCAGAGCCCAGGCCGGGCAGGTGTGAGTAACTCTCACTCTGAGACTGCAGCCGCTTTGTGACAAGCCTCGTGGCTCCAGTGAGCAGCCCTGTTCCCGCATCGGAACTCGGGGCATGCCCGGTGCTGTCCTGGAAGGTCACAGAACCTGTGGGCTCAGCTTTCCCAAAGCGACCAAGAGCCTTCCCCAAGGCTCCAGAGGAAGCCACGACAGTATTCAAGCAGACTCGTGGCCTAGGGAGCAAGTCTGTGGGCTCAGAAAGACAGGCAAGTCCGGGGTACCTAACAGTCCCAGGCTGTGGTTGTGTGGAGAAGACGTTTCTTCCACGAAACGTCACTCTACGTGCCTGGGTCCAAGGTGTCAGGCGGGTGCTTGTTTCCAGAGGCCTCAGTCTCTCAGGGGCCTCTCGGAGTTGAGGCAGGAAGGGGGAAACAGCTAGTGGGGGTGTTCTGCCTCTAGCCTCACCCCAGCAGCTCCGGGGTCCACCCGTGGAGTCGTGAACTAGAGGTGACCCCCACAAGTGGCTGGCACAGACGGCCACTCGGGGTCATGCCCGGGGCCAGGCTTACCGCAGGTGCCTGGCCAGCGCCAGGAGGACGTAGAGGAACTCGTCCACCACGTGCAGGGCCAGAAGCTTCGGGGGCTCCTGGGATCCCAGCCCTTG
The DNA here is from genome assembly GCF_950295315.1 of Erinaceus europaeus. Taxonomy (NCBI): domain Eukaryota; kingdom Metazoa; phylum Chordata; class Mammalia; order Eulipotyphla; family Erinaceidae; genus Erinaceus; species Erinaceus europaeus. The sequence continues at coordinate 119,068,372 of NC_080170.1, forward strand.
GGGGGGCTGGCCGCCCGCCTCCACGTCCTTGTCGCCCAGGTTGGTCACCCACAGCGTGTGCAGCAGGGAGATGACACTGGACAGCAGCGGCGTCTCCAGGAACCTGCGACCGAGCAGGGAGCATGCTGACTCTCGTCACTTTCTCCTGTGGGCCGTGCCGGGGGGGGGGGGGGGGAAGGGGAGGCTCTCCCCACACCAATAACTCCCTGCCCGTCACTCCACACAGCACCGCAGACACGGGACGCCCCGCCTCCCTAAGCAGAAAACCATCACAGCAGCCTGAGCCCACAGGCAACAGGTGACAGATGACAGGACGACGGCCCAGAGGATGGAGTCATTCCCTGCCGGTGAGAGGCCCTGGGTTCGAGCTCAGACACTGCAAGTGGTGGGGGTGCTGTACCTCTCCCTCTCCCTCTCATTAACCAGCTAGGGAATTAACTAGCTGGCTAACTAGCTAAACTTCTGGGGGTGATAAATGACAAACTCTGGGGCAGACAGTGGTGCACCCGGCTAAGTGTGCACAGTTCTAAGGGCAGGGACCCTCACAACGATCTGGGTTCGAGCTCCCGGCTCCCCCACCCGTAGGGGGATGCTTCACAGGAGGTGAAGCAGGTCTGCAGGTGTCTTTCTCTCTCACTATCTTCCCCTCCTCTCTCAACTTCTCTCTGTCCTATCCAGTAAAATGGAAAAAGTGACTGCTAGGAGCAGTGGATTCGTAGTGCTGGCACTGAGCCTCAGTGAGACACAAAAACCCCAAGACAAACCCTGGCATGTGCCCCTGGTGGACAGATGGAACCTTCCTGAAACTGGAGGCCTCTGTCCCCGTGTTTAAAAGGACTATGGTCACTGTTCTCAGAGTAGTGTGGCTGTCCCCAGGGTACGTGTGGCCTCGGGACGTGGCTTCGGCCAGCCCGGTTCTACACTCACTTGCTCTCCAGGACGTGCAAGACCCACGTCAGCAGGCTGTGGTCCCTGAGGATCTCGTAGGCAGACTTGGGGTCCTGTGCCGCGTTCTGCAGGGTTTCCAGAATCCCATTCTGCAAGGCCCCAGGGAAGAAAGTTAGGTGTGAGTGGCGGGAGGCACCTGGCTGACTGCACAGCTGCACTCACACCGGAGCCCCAGGCCGAGTCTGTGATAGTGGGGGCCGTGAAGGTATGCCCCCTCAAGTGAAAGTGACAGAGGAATCAGTCCTTGCTGAGTGAGGAAGGGGATCCCCACTCATGCAAATCTGACACAAAGAATCCACCAGTGAGGCTACAGTCCAACACAGTTCAGGAGAACAGGGAATGTCCGTCATGGACTTTTCGGAGCCTGTGTCCCCTCAGTTTTATCTGGAAAGAAAAAAATTTAAAAAGGAGGGGGTGGCAGTGGGGGTGGGGTAGGGGTGGGCAGTGGTGCACCAGGTTGAGCACACACAGGACCAGGGTTCAGGCCGCTAGTCTCTCCATCCCCTGTCAGTTTTTCTCTGTCCTATCCAATAGGAGAGAAAGAAAAAGAGGAAAGGGAAAACGGCCTCCAGGAGCAGTGGATCCAAGGTGCAGGCTGCTCTGGGTAGAGACGCGGCCCAATACCAAAGGTACCCCTTTCTCTGGGAACCAGATTCCCCCCTGCCCCAGCTCTGTGGGGCGATCTGTCCCAAGGCCCCACTCTCACTTCTATGGATCTCTGGGGGCCGGGATCCATACAGACTGGACGTCGACTCGACGTCCCGAGGGGACGCACGCCCTCTGGGCCGCCTACCTGGGCAGCCTCGCCGCACAGCGGACTGTGGAAGAAGGACAGGATGATGGTGAAGACCCCGCGCCGGGCGTACAGCTCGTAGCAGTGCTTGTCCCGCAGGCCCTGCCGCAGGACCCCAAGTATCCACTCCCGCTCGGCTTCTTGCTACAGGCGGGCAGAAGGGGAGGCTCCCTTTAAGCCTGGGCCTCGACTCTGACTGCTTTGTTCCCCTCCCCCCAGCCCCCCCCCCCCCCCACTGTCCTACTGTTATTTTCAGAGCCCAGCCCAGCGACCCCCACCGCCGTCCCTCCCTGCCGAGGACAAGAGTCGCGCTCTCAGGGTGGGTCTGGTTTGCTGTGTTGGCTCACGCGGCTGCTCTCTGAAAGTGTGTTTGATGTCTGACCCCATGACATGCGCAGAGGGAAGTGCTGGCAGAACTCTTGTGAGTCTCAGTTTCAAAGCCATCTGCAATGGCTCAAGTCCCATGACGAGGAGAACAAAAACAAACCGATGGGGCTGTATCAGACTGAGATGTTTCCGCACGGCCAAAGGCACCACCGCCCCAAAGACAGAGCCTCCTTCAGGAACAGGAGATCTTGACATGCTACACGCTGGGCAGAGGCTAATACCCAGAATACACAAACAGCTCACCAAACAGGGCCAGGCGGTGGCGCACCTGGTTAAGCATTCACATCATGTGTGCAAGGACCCAGGTTCAAGCCCCTGGTCCCCACCTGCAGGGAAAAGCTTCACAAGTGGTGGAGCAGGGTTGTAGGAGTCTCTGTATCTTTCCCTCTCTATCTCCTTCTCTCCCTCTCAATTTCTCTCTGTCTCCATTCAATAACAGATAAATAAATGTTTAAAAAAAAAAAAAAGAGCTCACCAATCTCAGCAACAACAAAAAATTAACCACCCTCTTAAAAAAACGGGGAGAAGCAGATATTCACCAGATGCGAGGCCTTAAGGGCCAACAGACATATGGGAAAAAAGAAAAAAAAAAAAAAGAAAGACACTCAAAGTCTCTGATTATCAGAAATGGAAGTCAAGACAACATTGAGATACCAAAAACAAAAACATCAATAATAATAATGTTGAGGGCCGGGCAGTAGCACAGCAGGTTAAGAGCACAAAGCGCAGGGACCGGTGTAAGGTTGGACACCCCAGCTCCCCACCTGCGGGGGGGGGGGGGGTGTCGCTTCACAAGCGGCGAAGCAGGTCTGCAGGTGTCTGTCTTTCTCTCCCCCTGTCTTCCCCTCCTCTCTCCATTTCTCTCTGTCCTGTCCAACAATAACAGCAATGGCAACGATAACAGTAACAACAATAAGGGCAACAAAATGAGGAAAATGGCTGGCCTCCAGGAGCAGTGGACTTGTAGTGCAGGCACTGAGCCCCAGCAAGAACCCAGGAGGCAAACAATAATGGTAATAACGATGATGATAGTGATGCTGTTTAGCCCAGGGAGCCAACACAAGGACGCTGTGAAGCAGACTGCAGAGCATCTCGGGAGGAAGCGCTTCCACAGACGGACTCTGTGTCCCCTCCCTCCCGGCCTGCGCAGCCCTGCTGGTGTGCAGCTGACTGACTCGGTGGGGAGGCCGCCGGAGGGACGGCGAGGGGCAGTGACGCAGGTCCCCGGGCTGTGGGCCCCTCACCTCGAAGTCGGAGCTGTAGAAGAACTGGTAGAAGCCGGGGATTTTGTTCATGTTCAGGTACTCGTGCGACAGCAGGAACCTGTTGATCTTCAGGTACATGTGCTCCTCTGAGGACGAGGCAGACACGGGGGTGACAATGGGCACCGGCGCGACATCCCGCCAGTGGGGGCTTGGGAGAGGGGGTCAGATACCGATCCCCTTGTCTGTGGAGCTTTCAAGTCTGTGGACAGGTTATTACTGGGCTGGCGGGAAAGTCATGACACATTTTGGCCCAGAAAAACAAAGAGATAATACGTCATGACTTTTCCAACAGCCCAACAGCTCCCGAGAGTCAGAATGAATGGAGATGCCTTAGTTCTGTCGTGTGCTGACTCTTCTGTGGTTCAGAATCACCTTCCGACGTGGGGTCCTTCAGAAATGCCCCCCGACCCCTGCAGAAGCTCTGACGAGAACGGGCAGAGTGGGACTCGGCCATATGTAAGACACCACGCCCACGTCCAGCAAGCTCCTCTGCCCCGTCCCTTGGCCTCTGTGCACCCATCCCACCTCCCCGGCTCCCTCAGGTCAGATGGGAACAGCACTGACCGGACTGGAGGCCAAGAACAAAACCCTCGTGGCCCTCGCTGTCTATTTTCTCAAAATGGCTTTTTCCCTTCAAGTCTGCAAATGGCTAACTTGACCTCACTTGCTTCGGCCTCCCACGCCCACTAGCTGACCGGAGCTGCGTGCGCCTCTCTCCGGCCCCTTGCACACGCGCTGCTCTGCGCCTCCCTCTGCGTGGATTTTCGTCGGGATTCCACCTCTCAGGGACTCAGAGGTGCATGCACCCAGGCCGACACCCTTTCTGGAGGCTGTCACCAGCAGGGGCCTGACGCTGCTTGGACCCTTCTCCTGTGTGTGTGTGTGTGTGTGTGTGTGTGTGTGTGTGTGTGTGTGTGTGTGAGAGAGAGAGATCCAGCCTGATTCCGTCAGGGGTACCTGGTTTCAAGATCTGCAGGGCTGCCTTAGCGATGAAGAGAGCAAGGGTGAAGGTGAGCCTCATGTTCTGGGTTCGGATCCCGTTCCGGACGACATCCAACAGGTAAAGCAGCTTCAAGGAAAGGGTGACAAGGACACAGGTGAGCGTTTTCAGAGTATCTGGGACCAGCCCAAAGCGGCCCTGTCCCCGCCCCCCACCATCCCAGGGGTTCCCAAAGAGTGTGCGAGTGTGCAGGTAACAGCCGCCTGGACCACTAGGGTAGACCAACGCAAGAAGAGGTGGTGAGGCGGGACATTTCTCCACCTCCCGGGGGTGAGGGCGCCAGGGCTGGCCTCCAGCATCACCCCCAGGAGGGTGCTGGCCCGTGTGAGGGTCTGTCCAAGGTCTCTGAGCAACATGCCCCCCTTCCCCCCGGGAGTCCATGGTCCAGAGCCCTACCTGGGGCTGCTCTCGGAAGCGAGCGCCCTCCACGTGGGAGTAGTAGGCGCCCAGCACGGAGTAGGCCGCGGCTCGCATCTGGGGGTCGTAGCTGCTGAGAGCAGCCACTGTCAGGCCCAGAGCGTTGGAGTCTAAGAACTTTCGACAGTCCACCACGAATTCTGTGGGAAGTGAAACAGGAGCCTCACTCACACACACTGATTCCATGGCGCTTCAGCAACACCGCAAACCCAATTTCCTTTGGCATTTCTACCTCACTTGTGAAGAGACTCCCCTGCAGGTGGGGAGCCGGGGATTCAAACCGGGATCCTTACGCCGGTCCTTGAGCTTTGTGTCATGTGCGCTAAACCGGCTGCGCTACCGCCCGACCCCCAACCCTTGTGCTTTCTAAGATGAGCACTCAACTATGTACACAACCACCCGGCCCTCCCAACTACAATATTTTACTGTAGACCCAATAAATCAATAAATCTCTCTTAAATAAAAAAAAAGAATCAGGAAAACATGATGGGCAAAGACATACACCCAGACTTAAAAAAAGAGTATGGTTCTGTTTGGTTTTGGTGCCAGGACTAAGCCCAGCCCCCCCAGCTTCGAACACATACTCTCTACCTCAGATCAATAGCTGCTACTATGGTAGAAATCTCTAAAAAGAAACAGTGAGGACGCAGCTGAAGACACTCCATCGGGGCTTAAGAACCTAATTGTGCGATGACAAGAACCTCAGGACTGTCCCCTTCTCCTGCCCTCCCTCCCCCGGGCCAGTTACCTGGCCTGGTCAGCTCGCTGAAGAGGTGGAGGAGGAAGCAGGGGTCGTAAAGGTCGTCGAGCTTGGTGCTGCCGTCTTTGAATATGGGGTCCTTGGAGTCCTGAAACAGCACAGAACAAACACAAGTGGGGCTCGGCCTCTCCAAAGGCACATGTCCACACGTGTCACATCTACAGCCAAGTGTTAACAGTTAGGAGTGATAAAAAAAGATTTAAAAAAAAAAAGCTTTTGGGGGCTTGTGGGGGGCAGCTGGTTAAGTGCATATGTCACCACGCGCAAGAACCTGAGTTCAACGCCCCACCCGTCCTCACCTGCGGGGGTGGGGAGGAGATTCACTAATGGTGAAGTAAGCACTGTCGATGTCTCTATTCTCTCTCTCTCTCTGTTTCTGTCTCCCCCTTCCATTTCTCTCTGACCTTTCAAATAAAAAGTTTGCTTTAAAAAAAAAAAAAGCGCTTCTGTGACACGTCCTCCTGGTCCGCGGGATGGGGGTGGGGTCTCTGAGGTTTGCTTTCCCAGGAGCGTTTGTTATAAACGAGCAGGCACCAGCACTGGCAGGGGTGCTAGGAGGGTTTCTACCAAGACACTGGTGCTGGCACTTGACGTGGCACCAAGCTGAGGAAGGCCCAGATGGAAGCCCTGGAAGCAGGACAGCACAGCGTCCCCCCACCCCTGGTCTCCTGGGCCCCGCACCTCGGGGGGCAGCAGCCTCCGGCTCTGGGGGAAGTGCAGGACGGTCCTCAGCATCCGGTCGCGGTCCAGCAGGCGGAGGATGTCCCCGACACTCGGCTCCTGCCACAGCGACTTGCCCAGGCTGCGGCACGTCTTGTGGTGCTCCACAGCCGCCGGGCCCCACAGCAGCACCCTGGGGCCCAGAGGGGAGGGCAGGGCATGCGGGTCACCGGGTGCCCAGGACTGACCCACGACCAGGTGACCACGGCCCTCAGGGGTGCAGGAGCCGAGCAGGGGGCACACGTGTCACCATTCTGAGCGCCTGCACTCCCTCCCAGGGCTTCCCTTTCTTTCTTTCTTTATTGCTGCTATTCTTTTTTTTAAAACTAGGGCACAGCTCAGCTCTGACATATGGTGGTGCTGGGGATTGTACCTTAAAGCCTCAGGCATAAAAAGCTTTTTGTATCTCCCCAGTCCTTCCCTTCTCTTCCTTTCTTCCTCTCTCTCTCTCTCCCTCTCCCTCCCTCTCTGCCTCCAGGGTTATCACTGGGATTCTTTGAATCCACTGCTCCTGCAGACATTTTTTTTTTAAATCTTTGGACACGACAGAGAGAAACTGAGAGGGGAGGGGAAGACAGACACAGAGAAAGGTAGACAGCTGCAGGCCTGCTTCACCGCTTGTGAAGCAAGCCCCCTGCAGGTCAGGAGCCAGGGGCTTGAGCTGGGATCCCTGCTCTTTGTACTATCTGCATTTATCCCAGTGCGCCACTGCCTGGCCCATCTCTTTCTCTCTTCACTAGAGCCCTAGAGTTCAACTCTGATTTATGGAGGTGCTGGGGACTGAACCTGGGACCTCAAAGTCTCAGGTATGAGTCTTTTTGCATCACCTTCGTGCTATCTCCCTAGTTCCCAATCTTCAATCTTCTTTTCACATTTACTTTGGAGAGACTTTGAGGGGAGGAGGTGAGACTGAAAGAGAGGGAGAAGGAGACACCCGCAGACTGGCTTCACCGCTTTTGAAGTGTTTCCCCTGCAGGTTGGGGGGCCAGGGGACTGAACCCAGATCCTTACGCACTATGATGTGAGCTCAACCAGGTGCACCACCACCTGGCCCCTTCTTCAAACACCTTTATGCTGGGGAGGAAGCACAGCGGCAACCAGCTCTGGCCGAAGCGGTGCTGAGGCTCAAATCGGGGGTGAGGGTTAAACGTGAGTCCTGAGCTCTTCCGGCTCGCCGTGCCCTCTGGCCCTCGGCCTTATGCAGTGAGAAGTGTGGGGGAGGGCAGGGTGACCGTGTAGGAAGCACCCACAGAAAGCACAGGACAAGCACCAGGAAGTATTCGAAGCCTGTCATGTGTCACCTCACTTCCTCTGCCCGGGGCTCGACGTGGGTACTGTTGTCATCACCCCCAAGACTAGACCTTCAGGGACCATTTACTCAGTCCTTACCTATGGTCACTGTCCTTCCTTTACAGACCAGGCAGAGGATTCTGACTTCTGCCCAGCTGTTCCCTCAGCCGGTCACCAACAGGCAGAATCCTCAGGTGGCCACGAGCAGACCACACAGCTGCCCGCTGTCCCACCCACGACACCACACCCAGCCTGCACCCCACCTGTGACACGGAACTCCCCACTGTCCACCTCTGCTGCTGGGGGACTGTCCCCCGGTAGCCCAGCCCTGGTGGTGGCTTCTCCTCTGCCCATAAAAATGTCTGTTGGCTCTCTGCTGCCCCCTGGAGGGAGACTGAAGCCCAGCACGTCTGGTCCTCGTGGCCCAAGCTGTCTGCCCTGCCCACGCGGCCCACGCTCAGATGCCCCTTGGCTGCTCGACTGTGCCCAGTGCTCCCCTCTGGGGTGGCGGGCACCCACCTGAAGTCGATGAGGCTCAGCCTGTTCTGTTCATAAGCGCGGAGGAGGAGGAGAATCTTCTGGTCTGGACGGCAGAGGAGGGTCGGTCAGTTTAGGTGAACCTTGCCCCCAGTACATTTCCTGCCCCCCACCCCCATCACATCGCCAGGCTGCCACGATCCACCTGGTCACACCAGGGTCACGAGTTCTCGGTCACACTCACCCAGGACGCTGAGGGAGGCGCCGTAGGCCCCAAGGAGCACTGCAAAGTGGCTGCTCTCACAGACTGAGGGGCACGTCCTCACCACTGCTGCCATCAACTCCACCAGCGCCTCTGGGGGGGGGGGGGGAATGTGTGAGGGCCAGCACGTGGGAGAAAAACAAGCAAGGCGGCACTTTTGGGGACACCAGGAAGCGCGCAACAGCCGTCTCTGGCCAGCCTGGACTTGGGGCATGCCGGGTAGCCTCCCCACAAACGGGTTTTAAGAAGTTTAAGGGTCTGAGCCCCTATTCTCCACCTGCAAGGGTTGGGGGCAGGGAGCTTCATGAGCAGTGAAGCAGGGCTGCCGGTGACCCTGTCTTTTTTTCTCCCCTCTCAATTTCTTTCTGTCTTGCCCAACCAAAAAAGAAAAGAAAAAAAAAAATCCACCAGGAGTGCTGGCTTTGTTGTACAGGCACTGAGCCTGAACAATAACCCTGGTATTAAATAAATAAAGAAAAAGAAGCCAGCAGCTGAAGAAATAGCTTAACTGGCAGGACACTGGACTTTCATGCCTGAGGTTCCTGGTTCGAACCCTGGCATGTATATATATCAGATTAGTACTTTAAGGGAAGGGATAGATAGCATAATGGTTATGCAAAGAGACTCTTCTGCCTGAGGTTCTAAAGTCCCAGGTTCAATCCCCCCATACCACCATAAGCTGGAGCTGAGGAGTGTTCTGGTAAAAAAAAAAAAAAAAAAATGAGGACCAGAGTAGTAGTTTAGTTCATCTCTCCTCTTTCTTTTTTTAAATATTTATTTATTTTCCCTTTTGTTGCCCTTGTTGTTTTATTGTTGTAGTTATTATTATTGTTGTTATTGATGTCATTGTTGTTAGATAGGACAGAGAGAAATGGAGAGAGGAGGGGAAGACAGAGAGGTGGTGAGAAAGAGAGACACCTGCAGACCTGCTTCACCGCCTGTGAAGCGACTCCCCTGCAGGTGGGGAGCCGGGGGCTTGAACCGGGATCCTTACTCTGGACCTTTTGCTTGGCGCCACCTGTGCTTAACCCGCTGCTCTACCACTCAACTCCCCTTGTCTCTCCTCTTTGCCTCATAAAACTCTCTCATGTTGGGAGTCGGGCAGTAGTACAGTGGGTTAAGTGCACGTGGCACAAAGTACAAGGACCAGTGGAAGGATCCCGGTTCAAGCCCCCGGCTCCCCACCTGCAGGGGAGTCACTTCACAGACAGTGAAGCAGGTCTGCAGGTGTCTGTCTTTCTCTCCCCTTCTCTGTCTTCCCCTCCTCTCTCCATTTCTCTCTCCTATCCAACAACGACTACAACAATAAAACAAGGGCAACAAAAGGGAATAATAATAAAAAAACTCTCATGTTTAAGAGGTGGTGGTGCACCTTATTGAGTGTGCATGTTACCATGCACAAGGACCTGGGTTCAAGCCCCTGGTCCCCACCTGCGGGGGTGGGGAAGCTTTACTAGTGGTGAAGCAGGGCTGTGGGTGTCTGTCTCTCTCTACTTCTCTCTTCCCTCTCAATTTCAGTCTCTGTCAAAAATAAAAATAAAATAAAGTTTGATTTAAAAAAAAGTTAAATTAAAACCAAATCCATCTTTATGATCTTTTTTCCCAAGGTTTTGATGAGGCTGATTTCTCTCCATTACCCCCACCCCCGCAAATGCGAAGCCACTGAAGATTTTACAAGGGTTAAGTGGTGGTACATCTGGTAGAATGCACGTTACAATGCTCAAAGACTCAGGTTCAAGTCCCTGGCCCCCACTTGCAAGGGGGAAGCTTCACAAGTGGTGAAGCAGTGCTGTGGGTGCTTTTCTCCTCTTTCTCTTCCCTATTTCTCACCCTCGATTAAAAAAAAGGATTATGGCTGCTGGGAGTGGTAGAAGAACCAAAGGGATTTTTTTTTTTTTTTTTTTACAATCTAAGTTACTCTCTCCGTGATCACTTCCACGTCTACCCTGCCTGAACAGAAGTGTGGGTGCAGGCCTTGTGACTTGTCCTCCAGCTCAATCCAGAAATGGGGGGTTGCCACAGACCAGTTGGGTGGGGGTGAGGGGGGGAATTTCTAATGGTTTGGGGTTTTTAATTTTGTGCCCAAACAGAGGTCGCTTCGAGAGGGCAGGCTCTCCTAACTCCCCTCGCTCCCCGATTCTGGTGCCTGCGTGCGACAGGAGACTGAGCCCCCCAACATGGTCCTGGGTGGCCAGGACGGGCTTTGCCGGTGGTGGCAGAAGCAGAGGAAACATTTCCTGAGCTGGACCCTGATGGAAGCCAAACACTCTAACAAGTGTTCGGGGAGAGCTTCCTTCCACTGGAAGCGTCAGTGGCTGGGCAGGGAGGGTGAGGCGTCACCTCTGACTTGGTCGTCGGGGTCCCCCTCTTGGTCGGAGGCCAGCAGCGTGGGCAGGAACAGAGAATGCTGCGTGAGCATCACGTGGACCGTGGGCAGCGGGAGCAGCTTCGAGCGTGTGGTGCTTTCTGGGACATACAGGCGCTGGATGGCGGCGTGCAGGGCCTGCAGGAAGGCATGGTCCCGGTACCGAAACCTGGGAGGTTGGAAAGCTTTTGTCAACAACAGACTAGCCCTCCTCCGGCCCCTTTCCTGGCATTTTGTTAAGGAACGTTGCAGCCTGGTGAGGAGCTGAGGATCTGGCCGTGAGCACACAGACAGACGCGCGTCTGCACTTGGGTTCTGCTGCCGCCACTCGCTCTGCCCTGCCACACGCTTACTCTGTGTCACGCGGCCAGCTGGCTGTCCACCTGACACAGGACACACGTCAGAAACAAGACAGGGATACAGCAGATGTGAACGTGGCCACGTGAACTTCCTGTTCAGGTGAAATGCCGGGAGGCAGACACTGAATAAAAGGTGACGTGACTCTGGCCTCCCTAGCCAAGTTGGCCTCCGTTCCCCCCTCCCTCTCTCTTTCTCTCTAGTTACTCAAAAACTCCCTTCAAATGGTCCCCTCAGGGCCCACTGAAAAAATAAAAGCATAGGGGGGAACAGTGATTTTATCAATCTGAGAATAATGACTTAGCACGTGACAGACTTCCTAGAAATATTAATGAGCAAAAGACCCAGAGAAGTTACCACTGTCATTCACAGGTGTGACCCACCTTCACTTTTCTTTCTTTTCTCCTTTCTTTCTTTTTAAATATTTGATTATGTATTAACAAGGGAGAGAGAACCAGGGCATCAATCTAGTACTTGCAGTTCCAGGGATTGAACCCAGGACCTCAGGTTTCTTGGGCCTGTCCTCTACTGCTCGCCACCCCACCCCTGCCAACATCTTTGTGGGTGAAGTGTTTTCTGTTTCAAGCTGATGAGTCATCATCAGGGGAATGGAAACTACAGGTGCCACGAGAAAGCGATTCCTGTCCACCCGTTGGCCAAAGCAGAGGGAGGCTGAGCAGATCACGTGCTGGTGAGGGGTGAGGGCACACAAGCTCTCACACCCGGCTGCCAGGCAGAAAACCCAGCTGAACTGAAGCTGTGCCCACACTGAGCAGCACAATAGAGCCGCCCTGTGTCCTTGGTCCACATCATTCGATGTTTTCAAGAGGGGGAGTAAAAGGGAGAGAGAGGAAAGAGATAGGGAGAGACATCAGAGCCCTGCTCTACCACCCACGGTGCTCCTCCCTTGGTGCTGTCCATGGAACACTCGTGTGGTTCTGGGAACCCATTCTCGGGCCACCTCCATGGCAAACTATGGGCTTCAGCCAGTAAGTCATCTTCCCAGGCTCCCCGAATACTGGCTTTGCTGTTCATTTTTAAAAGGCTGATTTCTCTCAGCATAGCTGGAAGCATACTGCACGTCAACAGGCAAGTGATCCAAGCTTGCCAACATCACACACCTTGTATCTCTCTGTCTTCTCTCTCTCTCTCTTTTTTTTTTTGTTTCTAGAGTTATCACTGGGCTCCGTGCCTGCACCACAATTCCACTCTTCCTAGAGGCCATTTTTCCCCATTTTGTTGCTGTTATTGTTGGGTAGGACAGAGAGAAATGGAGAGAGGAGGGGAAAACAGAGAGGGGGAGAGAAAGATAGACACCTGCAGACCTGCTTCACCACTTGTGAACCCCCCCCCCCCCCGCAGGTGGAGAGCTGGGGGGTCGAACTGGGATCCTTATGCCAGTCCTTGCACTTTGCACCATATGTGCTTAACCTGCTGCACTACCGCCTGGGCCCCCTCTGTCTCTTTTAAAAAGATTTTATTTATTCATTTGTTGGATAGGTAGAAACTGAGAAGGCGAGATGGAGTGAGAGACAGACATCTACAGAAATGCTTCACTTCACCACTGGTGACATTCCTCTCACTGCAGGTGGGGAGCAGGGGCATGAACTTGGGTCCTTAGACATGGTAACAACTGCACTCAACCAAGTGCGTCAACACCCGGCCCTACCTTCTATCTCTGAAGTGGGCACCCCAGCAGCAGCCTGAGTGCGCTGTGCTAAGTGCAAACTGCACACCGTCTCTGCAGCATCAGAGACCTTCACACCTTGACTGGATTCCACCTGGCAAAGACAGGCCACTTACTTGAGTCCAGCCTTCACCAACTTCTGCCAGTCATCAGGGTCCACCTCCTTCAGTGAAGTCTATGAACAAAGTCATGAGAATTAGGGAGGGCACGTGTCAGCTGGTTTAAAACACGTCGAGGGAATGAAACAGAAAGCCAGAGAATGCCTGGAAATGGTTATATTAGACAATCCACAAAAACACCCAGTTGCTTCTGGCTTCAAGTTTTTGTTTGTTTCATTATTTCCAAAGGGGGAGGACCTGTCCTTTCTTCAAATGCCCAGGATTAGCCAACATGTGAAAGGGAATTCCCTAATGTCCAGTTTTCCCTTCCTTGTTCCTATCTGCACCCATGGACAGAGAACATGGGTGACTGTTGAAAGATGTCCTGGGAAAGCCTTTGCTCCTTGCGAGAGGTCAGGTGAGTCCCTGGTCGTTGGGGACACCTGCGGCTCTGCGTCACTGCTTATGAAGTTTCCCTCCTGTGGGTGGGAACCAGGGGCTTGAACCCTGGTGCTTGGGCTTGGCAATGTGTACGCTGAACTGGCAGCACCACTTCTGGGCCCCCAATTTATTTTCATTTGAAGAAAAACCGCAAAGGTGTGCGGTGAAATCAGGGACACAGGGAGAAGTAAATAACCCGGATTGAAAATTCAACTAACCACAAAACAAAAACAAAAACAAAAACAAAAACCCTCAGGTCTACAAAAACACAAAATAAAGTCGGCCCAGAGTAGTGAAGCCCCAATGAGGAGGCAGGAGAGGAGGAGAAGGAAAATAAACTTAAGATCCTCTCATATGCAAGGATGAAAAAGTAAAACAAACAAACAAACAAAAACAAAAAGCAAGCAAGTCAAATGTAACAATATATAAAACCGGCAGCAACACTAGCAATATATAGTCATGGTCAGATTGGCTTTGTCCCAGCAATGAAGACCTGGTCTGACATTCAACAATCAATACAGAGGCAGGCTGGGGAGATAGCACAATGGTTATGTGACCAGACTCCCAAGCCCGAGGCACTGAGGGTTCCAGGTGGAGAGGAGAGGAGAGGAGAGGAGAGGAGAGGAGAGGAGAGGAGAGGAGAGGAGAGGAGAGATCAATATAGGAGTGGGGCAGTGGTGCACCTGGTTGAACACACACACTGCAGTGTGCAAGGACCCGAGTTCAAGCCCCTGGACCCCACCTGCAGGGGGAAAGCTTCATGAGTGGTAGAGCAGTACAGCAGGTGTCTCTGTCTCCCTCTAGCTCCCTCAGATTCCTGATTCTGTCTCTGCCCAATAAATAAATAAAATACTAAAAAAAAGAGAATCAGGGAGTCGGGCTGTATCGCAGCAGGTTAATCGCAGGTGGCGCAAAGCACAAGGACCAGCATAAGGATCCCAGTTCGAACCCCGGCTCCCCACCTGCAGGGGAGTCGCTTCACAGGCGGTGAAGCAGGTCTGCAGGTGTCTATCTTTCTCTCCTCCTCTCTGTCTTCCCCTCCTCTCTCCATTTCTCTGTCCTATCCAACAACGACGACAACAATAATAAGTACAACAATAAAACAACAAGGGCGACAAAAGGGAATAAATATAAAAAAAAAAAAAGAGAGAGAATCATATAATTTACTGAGACACAAGCAAAACATACTGTAATAAAAAAAATTCTATAACATAGCTCGAAAGTAACCAAAGAAAGACACCCGAGGCCAGTGGAGGGCAGGGAGTTAGGCTTATTTGACGTGAACAGGCTAACAGGCCGACTCCCGCCAGACCTGCACACCTTGTCCCCGCGGCAGCAGCTTTGATCAGTTTCAAACTGGATGAGGCGCCAGCTGATCGGTTAGACGCCATGTCCGGCAAGGCGCTGACTATAAAGGCTGGCGACCAGCAGAGCTCGCCACTCAGATGCTGGAGTGTAGAAGTGGGCGTCCACTAGGAGTCGAGAGGTTTTCCATTTCAATAAAAAAAAAAAAAAAAAAAAAAAAAAAACCACAAAGTGGCCGGCGGCTCGTGTTCCTGACGGCTCGTGTTCCTGGCGCACGGCAGCACATCTACACCAGGGCTGACGCCCCACCTCCAGCCGCCATGGTCTCCCAAATGTGGGCCTTGTCATTTCCCTCAAGTTTCTTTCTTTCTTTTTAATATTTATTTATTTATTCCCTTCTTTTGCCCTTGTTCTTTTTATTGACATCGTTGTTGGCTAGGACAGAGAGAAATGGAGAGAGGAGGGGAAGACAGAGAGGGGGGAGAGAAAGACAGACACCTGCAGACCTGCTTCACTGCCTGTGAAGCGACTCCCCTGCAGGTGGGGAGCCGGGGGCTTGAACCGGGATCCTTATGCCGGTCCTTGCGCTTTACGCCATGTGCGCTTAACCTGCTGCGCTACCATCCAACTCCCTGCCCTCAAATTTCTCTCTGCAGCCTGGCTGCAATGCTTCCTTAAAGCTCAGTCTTTCCACCTCTCTTCCCCTGGGGTGTTCAGCCAGCGACTCCAGGGAAAGACAAAAACCTACCACCAGCTCAGTGAATCTCTGCAGCATCTGCTTCTCCAGGTCCCGGGCACTGTCCTGGTCACTGTGCTGGCTGTTGCTGAAAGACGCGACCAGCCACTTCACGCAGGATGCCAGCAGCGTCTCTCTCCAGGCCTGCAGCTGCTCAGCCGACTCACCCAGGGCCGAGGTGACAGAGTCAGCCACCACCCAACTGAAGCAGGGGACAGAAGTCACGGGGTGAGTGTGGTGCCTGACACCCTCGCCCATCATGACGATGCCCCACATGGGACGGATGCCATCTTGGGTCCTGCTCCCTGTGCCCACCCACCCACACACGGGACTCAGGGCTCCTCCTTGCCCGACTCGCATCAAAGGTGAGACCGAAATCGTATGGTGAGGGCAACGAGGACCAGCAGACTCTGCCTCCACTAGGCTCTCTCAAGTCTCTACCGCACTGGGCCTGAGACAGAGGGGCTTGTCCTGTGCATTATAGGGGCACTGGGTAGCTCCCAGGC
The DNA here is from genome assembly GCF_950295315.1 of Erinaceus europaeus. Taxonomy (NCBI): domain Eukaryota; kingdom Metazoa; phylum Chordata; class Mammalia; order Eulipotyphla; family Erinaceidae; genus Erinaceus; species Erinaceus europaeus. The sequence goes on from NC_080170.1 coordinate 119,084,186, forward strand.
AACACTTTCCACCGTGTTACGACAATAAAATAGGTACCAGTCACTGCTGGGTGGCCCCCAGAGTGGGTAAAACTCTCCCCTGGCTGACAACCACTATTCTATGGGCATCAGAATCCACCACCCGGCCAAGCAGCGGCACATGTTAGAGTGTGCAAGGACCTAGGTTCGAGCCCCTGCTCCCCACCTACACGAGTGGTGAAGCAGTGCTGCAGGTCTCTGCCTCCCCCGCCCCTCTCAATTCCTCTTTGTCCTATCAAAAAAAGCCCAACACCCAGCCAGGGGGACCCTCTCACTCCAGCTAAGGTGGCTGGAAAGTGTCTTTGTGGGAAGTGCGTTGTCAGTGCACGCAGGAACACGACAGAGCAAGGGGGGGAACGGCACAGCACGGTCCCAGCCTGCGTACCTCCCGAGGCCACCGGGCGTCTGCAGCAAGCCGGGCAGATGCTCCATGAGGGCAGTGAGGGCCTTGGGCCGTGCGAAAGGGACCAGCTTGGCCAGGACCTCCTGTTGCAGCCCGGACTCCGGGGGCCCGTCGGCAGCCAGCAGCCTGCTCTGCAGCCGCCCCCACAGGGCCTTCCTCAGGATGGGGACAGTGGCCGAGGATGCTGGGGCAGACGGAAGACAACATGTGGGTGTGGGCTGTGGGGTGCTGGGGCCAGCGTGGGCACCCACTCTGAGAAGGTGGGCCAGCTGTACCCCGAGCTCCAAAGTGTTGAGCTAAGAACCTGAGCAGTGAAGCACCGTGCTCACTCAGAGCTCCCCTTCGAAGGTCCACAGCGGCAGAGATAACGGAGGAGGACAGGAAAGACAGGGACAGGGCCCATGGCTGGAAGACTCCCCCTCATTTCTTTCTTTTTGTCACCAGGATTATTGCTGGGGCTCAATGTAGGCATTATAATCTACTGTTCCTGGTGGCCATTCCCCCCCTTCTTCCCTTCTTTCTTTTTCTCTTAGTGGAATGGAGAGAAACTGAGAGTGGAAGGGGAGATAGAGCTGAGAGAGAGAGAGAGAGAGATGGAGAGAGACAGAGAGAGTTTCAGGTTGGGGCCTCACATTATAGTGCAAAAGCACTCAGGTTCAAGAGCTCAGGCCCCACCTGTTGGGGGAAGCTTCACAAGCAGTAAAACAATGCTACAGGTATCTCTAGCCCCCCTTCCTTCTCAATTTGTCTCTATGTAAAAATAAAATAAAAACTGAGTGAGAGCTTCAACGCTGCGTGGAGAACACGGAGTTCCATTCTACACATGGGCCACTCCGCCTTGCTCCCCACCCATGGGCCCTCCCGCCACCGTCCTACCTCCGGAGGGCCGGCTGACCAGCTCCTCTGGGCGGCGCTGCAGGTACTCGAGTAGGACGGGGAGGAAGGCCGCCAGGCCGTCCCGCAGACGGGACCCAGCACCCAGCCGCCTGCACCACAGCTCGAAGCGCAGCAGGTGGGAGCGGCTGTGTCGGAGCAGCAGGGCAGCGAGGCCCAGGGCGGTGGGCGTGCGGCGGGCCAGGCAGTAGTCCAGCAGATCGGCGCCCACCACCGCAGCCAAGGCCGGCTCGGCCTGCAGAATCTCCAGCAGCGCGGCGTCCGGCTCGTCGGCGTGCAGGGCGGGGAGCAGCGCCCCCAGGCCCCGGGCGGCCTCGGAGGCCCAGAGCAGCCCCCCGCCGGCCTGCGCTTGGGCCTGGGGACCCCGGGTCAGCAGCTGGACCAGGGTCTGGCCTAGCACGGTCAGGCGCCGCTCGGCCCCGGCCCCGGCCACCAGCCTGGCCTCAGGCAGGCCGAGCAGGGCCAGGGTGACCTGGCGGAGCTGGGCAGCCTCCAGGTAGGGGTGCAGCCCCCGCAGGGCCTCCAGCTGTGGGAGGGCCGCGGCCCCGGGAGATGAGCTCAGGCCACGCAGCCCGGTCAGCACGCTCTGTGTGACGGCGTCCGAGTAGGTGGCCAGGAGGCCCGGCTGCCCGATGTCCTGGAGGGTCGGGGCGGCGGCCAGCAGCAGGGGCAGCACCCCGGCAGTGAGGCGGGCCCCCAGGAGCTTCACCAACGTGGGGCTGAGGCCGTGAGGGGGCAGGGCCTGTCGTTCCAGCGCCAGGAACCAGCCCTCCAGCGTTGGATGTCTGAGGATGGCCGCCAACACCTCCTCCAGCGTCTGAAACACACAGAGGGGCACAGACGTCACACCCTTGGGGCCTGGGCGGCCTAGGGAGGTGCTGGCATTTGCCAACACTGGAAGGATAGAAAAGAAAGAGAACTTTAGTTTTTTTCTTTTTGGTAGGATAGAGAGAAATTGAGGGGGGGAAGGGGAAGATAGGAAGAGAAAGAGATCCGCAGCGCTTGCTTCGTGGGTCATAAATTTATCCCCCTGCAGGGGGACCGTGGGCCTTACTATAACACGTGCACTCACCAGGTGCGCCACCACCACCCAATCCCTTCCTTTCTTTCTCTCTCCCTCTCTATTGCTCCTTTTCCTCTCTCTAGCCAATAAATAAATAAATAAAACAATTTATTTTAAAAAAGAGAAAAAATGCCAGTAACGTTGGGTTTCTCAAGAAAAGCAGGTCCCGGGGTGCAGGGGAGTGTGAGGGAGCGCAGACGTGACTGACGAGGCCAAGGAGCATCTGCATGGTGCCCTGAGCGTCTCCAGATTACTCCCTACATGAGCGCACGTAGTGAGTGTGCAGCTTACCGTGCGCAAGGACCTGGTTCAAGTCCCTGATCTCCATCAGCAGGGGGGAAGCTGTCTGTCTCTCTCTAACCCTCTTGATTTCTATCTATATCCAACAAATACATAATAAAAAATATTTTAAAAATAAATGAATTTATAAAAACCAGCACAAGGGCTGGGCAGTGGTGCACCTGGTAGAGCACATGTTTTATCATGCACAAGGATGCAGGTTCAAGCCCCCGGTCCTCACTTGCAGAGGGGGAAGCTTCACTAGCGGTGAAGCAGCACTGCAGGCATCTATCCTCCTATCTCATCTCCATCCAATAAACTAGTTAATTAAAAAGCAATTTTTAAAAAATATTTATTTATTCCTTTTTGTTGCCCTTGTTTTATTGTCGTAGTTATTATTGCTGTCGTCGTTGTTGGATAGGACAGAGATAAATGGGAGAGAGAAGGGGAAGACAGAGAGATGGGGAGAGAAAGATAAGACACCTGCAGACCTGCTTCACCACCTGTGAAGCGACTCCCCTGCAGGTGGGGACCCGGGGGCTTGAGCCAGCATCCTTAAGCCGGTCCTTGCGCTTTGCGCCACCTGCGCTTAACCCGCTGTGACTCCCCATTTTTTTTTCTTATTGAGTGTTGCTATGCGCAAAGCCACCAGAGTTACTGAATTCTGCCCACAGGACCAGCCGGCCTGGTTTCCAGAGCCACTGCCGCCCCACCCGATGTGCAGGCCCGGTGGCCCTGAACGACAGGGCGGGCAGTACCTTGTCGTGGGCCAGCTCCAGCTCGGCCTCAGACTCCACATCCAGGAAGAGGGAGGCCTCGGCCTCGGCCTGGGTGGCCTCGCGCATCTGGCGGTTCTGGGCGTCCAGCCGCTGGCAGTGCAGCAGCAGGTGCCGCAGCAGGTCGAGGAGCAGCTCCAGCAGCAGGGGCCCCGTGCTCCGGCCCAGCTGTGAGGACGGGAGCCGCGTCAGATCAGCCCGCCGACTCCAAGAGGCAGTGGGAGCCAGAACCACATGTGAGGGCCGTGGAGGAGGCTCAGGGGGACACATATGGCCGGCTCCCTCTCTGATACCACGCCCCAAAGACTCAGCAAGGGCTGGGGAGACAGCGTAGTGGCGGCGCACCAGACCTCCATGGTGGAAGCCCCAAGGTCCCCGGTTCCATCCCCAGCACCACAAGCCAGAGCTGAGCTCTGATCTGGATGAAGGCTGCCCCACCACCAGAGTTGGCCGCGTCTACTTCCCTGCCTGCAGCTAAGGCCTAATCCCAACCCCAGCTGCCAGGGGCGGATGGGGAGGACAGCGCAGCCCTGGGAGGGGGCCCAGGGGCCCCGGGAGTGGGTAGGGCAGCTGACCTGGCGGAAGTTCTCCACGGTGCTCCTGAGGTAGAGCAGTAGTTGCTTGGCGGTGCGCAAGGTCTGGTGCAGGGGGAGGTCCAGGAGAGCGGCCTGCAGCTGTGCCTGGACCCCCTCGTCCAGGAGGCCGCCCTCGCGCTGGTAGGCCGCCTGCAGCAGGGCAGAGAAGGTGGGGGTGCCCGGGGCCTGTGGGGCGAGGCTGTCCGGCGTCTGAGGCAGCTATAGGGAGCACCAAGGGGCCGGGAGGAAAAAAGGAAAGACAAGAGGGTCACCGAGGAGGGACGGGGACAAGAAACAAGGCCGTTTCACAGCGAGCACGTCCTGAGCCGAGTCCTGGCGGGTCGATGTCAAGGCAGTGCGTCGGAGAGGCCTTTCCACACCCAGGAGCCCAGAACCTGGGCCACAAGCTACGCGTGCGGGGTGTGGGCTCACGCACAGGAACTGCTAGGGTTCATCCTGGGGAGGTGGGAAACCACACTCCGGACAGCAGGAAACCTGGCTCCCCCGGAAGCCCGTGTCAGCACATCTTGCAACATGACAATGGCGGTGGGGGGTGGGGATGGTGCAAAGATCCGGGTTCAAGCCCTCCGATCCCCACCTGCGGGGGGGACGCTTCACAAACAGTGAAGCAGGTGTGCAGGTGACTATCTTTCTCTCTCCCCTGTTCTCTCTCCCTATCTACCCTGTCTTATCCCGTAAAAACGGAGTCCTGTCTCAGCAGCTACTCGGCTAAACCTGGGAGGACGGCACCAGCTCCCTTGTGTGCAGGAGAGGGGAGCTGTCTATGTTTGGCCCTGCAAGCTGGAACATGGGGGGGGGGAGGGCAAACAGGCCCCTCGGGCAAGGCAGCTTCAGGGCAGCAGGGTTGGCGCTCACCGAGGCCTCGAGGGCTGTCTGTGGGATCCAGAGGCGGTAGTAGCTGCCGAAGTGGCACAGCCGCGGGCTCAGGGGGCCGGGCTTGTCGTAAGCCTGCAGCAGAAGGCACAGGGCCAGGGGGTCCCTCTGGCTGTGTAGCAGGTCCGTCAGCACCGCCGTCAGGTAGGTCATGATGCTTTCTCCTGTGGAGGGACAAGGTGCATTTGGGGGTCGGCTGGGATGCACCCCTGGACTCCTCAGAAACTCCCAACTCAACACTCGAAGAATCGAGGTCTGGAAAAGGCCGTGGCAGCCTCCTGTGAGGGGCCCAAGCTGGGGATGACGAGACCTGCTTGGTGCTCAATGGTCCATTTCTTCTCCCTTACAGGAGCCCGTCCACAACCCCCCACACACACACTCTCTTCCTCCTTCACTGTGACCTTCAAAGTCGCACCTGGGGTGGTATAGCCACAGGCCGGAAGACAACCACCCAGGAGAGCAGTGTGGTCTGTCCAAGGCTACATCCGGTCACGACTGAGACCACCACTTTACAACACAGACATGTCGGGCAGGGAAGATAGCATAATGGTTATGCAAACAGATTCTCATGCCTGAGGCTCCTAAGTCCCGGGTTCATTCCCCGCACCACCATAAGCCAAAGCTGAGCAGTGCTCTGGTGTTTCTCTGTGTGTGTGTCTCTCTGCATCTCTCTGAAAAATAAAATAAAAAGGGTTTTTTGTTGTTTTTTTTTTTTAAAAAAAAGTGGTCTGGGAGGTGGTGCAATGGATAAAGCTCTGAACCCTTAAGCATGAGGTCCTGAGTTCAATCCCCGGCATCACCTGTATCAGAGTAATGTCTGGTTCTTTCTCTCCTGCTAGCTTTCTCATTAATGAATAAATAAAACCTTTAAAAAAAAAAAAAAAGAAAGAATACATGGATATGGATGTTGGGGCCTGTTTGTTACAGCAGCAAAGCCTGGGCTTTGGGCTCAAGATACTAAGATGCGCAATGGTGACAAAACGGTGTCTGCAGGGGGCAAACACACAGGATTTCCCTCAAGAGACCAGCTTCCGGGGCGCCTGTCACCCCAGAGGGTCTGAACCCTGCTGCCCTGGTTCCTGCTGCCCTGGTTCTCCATCTCCTTGGCCACTGGGTGCTGAGCATCCAGACACCTGACCCGGGTACCTGCTTTGCTCTCGGCCTCGAGGAGCAGCTTGTTCCTGGCTTCCAGGGCGGCAGGGACCACGGCGCTAAAGGGGAACGTGAGTAGCGCCATGTCCTCGTTCAGCTCGAACCCAATGTCCTCGTCCAGGCCCTCGCTGCCCTCCACCAGCACGTCGACCATGTCGAGGACGTCTGCAGCAGACGGCAGGGAGTCAGACAGGCCCGGGCCACCCACGGACCCCGTCCTGGAGAGCCCACGGGAGGACACTGTCGCCTCAAGCAGGTGGGAGAGCACCTACCATCGATGTGGGAGATGGGGATGCTGATGTCATCGGCATCGTGCCGCGCCAGGCTGGCCTGCAGCGTGCTAGCTTCCTGGACAAAGTCAGACGCTTTGTCCGTGTACGGGTAGGGACTCGCCACCAGCGTCAACAAGACCTGGGGGAGAAAGAGGCAGGTGACGGGTGAAAGGAGAATTCCCCCCCCCCCCGGGACTACCTCCTAGCCGCGTAGGTTGGAACAGGCTCCCCAGCCCCGGAAGGGGTGCTTACCCGCTCCAGAAACTGGATCACGGTTTCTCTGTTCTCTTCCTTGGTGTTATCCAAGTGCTCCAACCACAGTTCCAACTCCTTCCAGGTGTGCTCAAACACTCCCGTGTCCCGCAGGATCTGGGGGACGGGGACAGGCGAGGTGGGAAGGTCAGGGAGAGACCCACCTCCCAGAAGCAAGAAGCAAAGACGCTCTGGCTCAAAGGAGGCCTGAGGAGCACACAGCAGGTCACAGTGTCAATCCTGAGCTGGCTTGTCTTGTGAAACCGCACTCCCAGGTGGGTGGCGGCAAACCCAGTTGACAGCACATAACATCGGGCACAAGGACCTGCATTTGAGTCCCAGCTCCCCACATGCAGGGGGAAAGCTTCATGAGTAGTGAAGCAGGTTTGCAGGTGTCTCTCCCCACCTCTCTCTCACCCTGCAGTCACCCCCCCCGGCATTATTTAACTAATTAAGTAATTAATTAATTTATTTATCATGCCCATCCAGGAGAAGATGAAGCTCAGAGAGGTTAGGCGGTTTACCTAGTGATATCCAGAAAGCGGGAGAAGCCGGGCACACACCTCAAGGCCCACCTTCTCCTGGCTTCACCAAGTTGTCTCTCAGGTCTGAGGCACCATAAATTCAAACGCCACATGCCCACATCGCTGAGGGCTGAGGCAGCGGCTACAGGAGCTGGGCGAGGAGACTCACCTTCATGATCAGCAGTCTGGTTGAGGACTTGAGCTGCACGTGGCTGCTGGTCACAAACATTTTCATCAGTAAGTAGAACACGGAGCGCTCTCCTCCGATGATTTCTGCGTCGGGGCCTTCCTGGAGTTTGAACAACACAATATTGGGTATGTTAGCGAAGGCCGCCATTTGCTGGACAGACAGAACATCCCATGTGAAAATCTGGACATGCTGTAACATGCCATGGACCCACATGTAAGATTGTAACAAAGACGGAGGGCGTTCTTGCTGAACTACCGGATTGGATTCCCGGCACCATTGTATGCTGGGACTGAGCAGTGCTCTGGTCTCTCCTTCACATAAGAATAGACACACCCTCATCCAAGAAAGAGCACTGGGAAGCAAGTGGCGACACACCTGGTAGAACACACATGTCACCATGCGCAAGGACCCAGGTTCAAGCCCCCAGTCTCTACCTGCAGGGGAGCAGCTTCACGAGCAGTGAAGCAGTACTGCAGGTGTCTCTCTAGCCTCTTCGCCTCTCAATTTCTCTCTGTCCTATCAGATAAGAAAATCTTTTAAAAACTAAGAGGCAGAATGAAAGTGCTTAGTGCTACTTGGTTTTCTTCCCTCTTTGGAAAGAAGTGGTTAAGGCGCTCTGTGTAAATACATAGGCCAATGCATCTGTTGCATCCTGATTCCCCTGTATGATTTAACATTATGCTACCCAGAAATTTTAAAAGGCATTATTGAAGATGTAGGAACCCCACCACCATCACCACCACACACACCTATGGACATCTAATTTTTGATAAAGGGGCTCAAGTTATAAAATGGAGGAAGGAGGCTCTCTTCAATAAATGGTGCTGGGAAAACTGAGTTGAAACACGCAGAAGAATGAAACTGAACCATTTTATTTCACCAGAAACAAAAGTCAACTCCAAATGGATCAAGGACCTGGATGTTAGAGAAGAAACTATCAAATACTTAGAGGAAAACACTGGTGGAACACTTTCCCACCTAAACCTCAAGGACATCTTTGATGGTATAAACCCAATTGCAAGGAAGACTAAAGCAGAAACAAACCAATGGGACTACATCAAATTGAAAAGCTTCTGCAAAGCAAAAGAAACCATCACCCAAATAAAGAGACCCCACACAGAATGGGAGAAGATCTTCACATGCCATACATCAGACAAGAGACTAATAACCAAAATATATAAAACAGTGGTCCGGGAGGTGGCGCAGTGGATAAGACTTTGGACTCTCAAGCATGAGGTCCCGAGTTCAATCCCCAGCAGCACATGTACCAGAGTGATGTCTGGTTCTTTCTCTCTCTCCTATCATTTCTCAAGAATAAATAAATAAAATCTTAAATAAAAAAATATATATAACAGCTCATCAAACTTATGGGCAGAGGATATGAACAGGACATTCACTGCAGAAGAGATCCAAAAGGCTAATAAACATATGAAAAACTGCTCCAGGTCACTGATTGTCAGAGAAATGCAAATAAAGACAACACTGAGATACCATCTCACCCCTGTGAGAATGGCATACATCAAAAATGACAGCAGCGGGAGTCAGGCGGTAGCGCAGGTTAAGCACAGGTGGCGCAAAGCGCAAGGACCGGCGTGAGAATCCTGGTTCAAGCCCCCGGCTACCTACCTGCAGGGGAGTCGCTTCACAGGTGGTGAAGATAGACACAGGTGGTGTCTATCTCTCTCTCCCCCCTCTCTGTCTTCCCCATCTCTCTCCATTTCTCTCTGTCCTATCCAACAACGATGACATCAATAACAATAACAATAAAAAACAAGGGCAACAAAAAGGGAATAAATATATTTTTAAAAAATGACAGCAGTAACAAATGCTGGAGAGGCTGTGGGGACAAAGAACTTCTGCACTGCTGGTGGGAATGTCAATTGGTCCAACCTCTGTGGAGAGCAGTCTGGAGAACCCTCACAAGGCTAGAAACAGACCTCCCATATGACCCAGTAATTTCTCTGCTAGGGATATATCCCAAGGACTCCATAACACCCAACCAAAAAGATGTATGTGCACCTATGTTCACAGCAGCACAATTCGTAATAGCCAAAACCCGGAAGCAAACTAGATGCCCAACAACAGATGAATGGCTGAGAAAGCTGTGGTACATTTACACAATAGACTATATTGTACTTGATTTCCCAACAGTTTTTATAAAATGTAAGGAAAATGTAGTCAAGTTAAAAAAAAAAAAAAAACAACAAACTCAATGCCTACTAAGCATATGGTTTCAATAGAACACATTAAGCATCTGCATCTCGTTCTGCAAAGGCAAAGAGAGGCACCAGCCTCCTGGTTCATGAATCGGGCCCTAGCCCTCTGTTCTAAAAGTTTCTGTCTAAAAATTGAGAACTCCCCATCTGCAGGGGGAAAGCTTCATGAGTGGTGAAGCAAGGCTGCAGGTGTCTCTGTCACTTTCCCTCTCTATGGCCCCCCCTCAATTTCTCTCTATCTCTAACCAATAATAAATTAAAAAACAAAACAAAAACTAGGAACTCCAGCCCTGTAGAGGCCCTGATCTGGCTAGAAACTCCCAGCCAAACTGCCCCCAAGCCCAGCAAGCTAGGTGACCACCTGAGGCCTGGGCAAAACCCCCCCCCCCCCAACCACACACACATACCTACCTGCGCCTTCAGCCACAGGAACTTGCTGGCCGGCAGCTCCAGCGCCACCTTCAGCATGTGGTGCTGCAGCACGGGAGGCACCTCCTCCCAAAGGCCCTGCTCGCAGATGACGCCTGGAACGAGAAGGAGTGAGTGTCAGATACCCAGCCCACAGCTACCCCTGGCCAAAGGACGAGGGGGGGCTTCCAGGGCGAGAAACACAAAGGAGAGCCGCAGGCTCTGGGCCCCGGTCCTGTGACCACATCTGGGAGCCCTGCCGGCGGCTACTTGGTTCGCATTGACTGCCTGCTCCAGCCTGATGCCTGTACCCCGGAATGACAAGTGCATTGTGGGTAGACCGTGGCCCTCTGGGCCCAGGGCTGGGCCCCCCTCTTCTAGAAAGGCCACGGCTGCTAAAGGCTAAATGGCCACAGTCCAGGAAGCCTTGGCTGCACAGCACAGACTGGCCCTCAAGGCATCAGAGAGCCACTGCAGCTTTTGAAGAAGGTCTTAGTGGCTTGTGTAAATGCCAAGAGTGACACTTGGGCGATTCTTCTTGGGGAAGCCCAATTATCCCCAATTAGAAAGTCGATTTTAGGGGCCAGGTGGTGGCACACCTGGCAAAGCACATGTTGCCGTGTGCAAAGACCCGGGTTCAAGATCCATCCAGACCCTATCTGCAGGGGAGAAGTTTCATGTGCCAATCAGTACTGCAGTTGTCTCTCTTTTTCTGTCTTTTTTTTTTTTTTTTAAGATTTAAAAAAAACATTTATCTCCTTTTGTCGCCCTTGTTGTTTTATTGTTGCAGTTATTATTGTTGTTGTTATTGATGTAGTTGTGTTGGATAGGACAGAGAGAAATGGAGAGAAGAGGGGAAGACAGAGAGGGGGAGAGAAAGACAGACACCTGCAGACCTGCTTCACCGCTTGTGAAGCGACTCCCCTGCAGGTGGGGAGCCAGGGGCTCGAACCGGGATCCTTATGCCGGTCCTTGTGCTTTGCGCCACATGTGCTTTCTCCTTCTCTTTTTATCTCCCCCTTCCTCATTCAATTTTTCTGTTTCTATCCAAATAAATAAATGAATAAAAATAAAAATTTAAAGTAGATTTTATTATGCAAACACTTCCACCAAGAAAACATGACCAGGTAAGGAGAGTGTACCTTTTACAGGACGTAGTTAGACCTGACGTACTAGAGTGAAACTGAGGTGGCTGTGTCAGTGGGTGTCCCCAGGGTCAGGACCTCCCTCCTCCTCTCCTTCCCTGCCAGACAAAGGGCTCTTATGTCAGCACCAGGCTCTAGAGGTGGCGCCTATGCTCTGAGGTGGCGGTCACACAGCAAGGCGACTCAGGCTGGCTGGCTTCCTCTTTGCCTCCCATCCTTGCTAAGTGTCATCTCGTAATTACGTTAGGAAGACTAATCACACTCACTGAGGGATAAAGAATAGGGAACCTTCCAATGGAGGGGATGGGATATGGAACTCTGGTGGTGGGAATTGTATGGAATCATACCCGTCTTACTCCACCATCTTGTTGATCATTATTAAATCACTAATAAAAAGGAGGAGAAGGAAGAGGAAGAGGAGAAGAGCTATAAAGAGACTGGACCAAGGGCTGAGGAGACAGCATCGTGGTTCTGCAAAGGACTTTCATGCCTGAGGCTCTGAGGTCCCAAGTTCTCAAACCCTAGCACCACCATCAGGCAGAGCCATGGTCTGTTCTCTCTCTCTCTCTTTCACTCTGTATTTCTATTAGAAAAAAATTAATAAATATCCTCTTAGAGGCCAGGTGGTGGCACACCTGGCTAAATGCATGTGTTTCCACCTGTAGGGGGGAAAAGCTTCACAAGCAATGAAGCAATGCTGTAGGCATCTCTATCTTCCTCCTTCTCAATTTTTCTATCCTATTAAAATTAATAAATAATAAGATGTCAGCAGTATAAATATCCTCTCTTCTTAGAATAGTCTGGGGGTGGGTAGGAGGACCAGACTGGATCAAAATGCCCAGCCGAGAGGTTCACATGTTCCTGTCCACTGTCCACACATCTGTCATCCTCTGCCTGTGGCCCCCCCCCCAGAGGGACCCAGGCACCTGCCACCCTCAGACGCACCTTTGAGCAGCTTGCTGAAGTCGAAGTTGTATTGCATCACCACGTGCGGGACCGCCTTCTGGTAGAGACAGATGACCTGCAGCAGCACGGCCTTCAGGAGGATGGTCTCGGCATCGTCTGCAACTCGAAGCGACGGGACAGTCAAGAGTTAGGACACAGCCCTGTTCTCTGTCCTGGGTCGAGAGGCTGCTCAAGGTCACCTCAGTCAAGTACATGCTGAGGGGGCCAGATCGTGGGTTACCCACATGGTTGAGCGCACAAGGACCCAGGTTCGAGCCCTGTTCCCTACCTGCAGGGGGGAAGCTTCACAAGTGGTGAAGCAGGGCTGCAGGTGTCTCTCCCCCCACTCCATCCCCTTTCACTTTCTCTCTGTCCTATCAAAATAGGAAGAAGGAAAAAAAAAAAAGTCACCACGAGCAGTGGATTCGTCATGCTGGCACTGAGCTCCAGTGCCAACCCTGGTGGCAATTAAAAAGGTGCAGGCTGAACAGAGCCAGCTGTAGGACCCGCGGGGCTAGAACTGAGGAAGGCAGGAAAGAAAAATAAAGAAAAATAAAGCGCACAAACACTCACTCTTACTGCCCTGACCTAACCCACGGGGACACACAGCACAGTGCCAACCTCATGGGCCACCGTGAGCAGGAGAGAGGGCATGGAGGTCAGAAACAGCGCCCAGGGCTGGGCCCAGCAAGGCCCGATTCCATGGAGAGCTCATGGCTGGGGGTGGAGCACAGGAGCGGGGGGTGTCTAGTTCTATCAGGAACGTGACAGAGAGGTGCCCACCCCACACAGTGCAGGGCGAGGTGGCCATTCACCCAGCAACTTCATCTTCAGAGGCTGCCCGTGGTCTGGGGACACTTCTAGGAAATGCCACCATTCCATCTATGGAAACTCAGCAGCTGGGGCTCGGGTCTTCCACGCACGAGGACCGGCACTCGATCCCCAGCGCCGTGTACAGCACCCCCAAATAAAGAAGTCTTGTCTTGGGCCTTAGTCACAGGATCCACTCACAGCCACAGCGGGCTCCGGTGGTCCCCAGAACAGGAGGGGACTCGAGGGCTGCCTGCTTCCTGCGTCTGCCCTAAGGGCAAATAGTGAGCCGGCAGTCAGCCAGCAGCCCTCACCGTGTGGGGGGCCCTCAGGCTCGGCCTCGGCAGGGGTGCCCTTGTCCCTCTTCCCTTTCTTGTCATCCAGGTTTGTCTCCTGCTTCACAAGTGACTGCCACACCCACACGATGGTGTTGAGGTCAGGCACAATCTGCGAGAGAGGGGAAAGGTTTGGAAGCCACTCACAATCAGAGGTGGAGAGAGTGAATGGGAGTACCGGGGCGGTGGCGCACCCGGCTAAGCGCACATGGCACAAAGCTCAGGGACCCTCACAAGGACCCCAGTTCGAGCCCCCAGCTCCCCACCTGCAGAGGGGACACTTCACAAGAGGTGAAGCAGGTCAGCAGGAGTCTCTTTCTTCTTCTTCTTCACCTTTTTTTTTTTTTTTTTTTTTACCAGAGCAATGCTCAGCTCTGGCTTATGGCGGTGGTGCAGGATTAAACCTGGGACTTCAGAGCCTTACGCATGAGTCTGTTTGCATAACCATTATGCTATCTACCCCCACGGAGTCTATCTGTCTGTCTGTCTCTCTCTCTCTCCCTCCTTCTCCTCTCTCAATTTCTCTCTGTCCTACGCAATAAAATGGGAAGAAACGGGCACCAGGAGTGGTGGATTTGTAGTCCTGGCATCAAGCCCCAGTGATAACTCAGGATTTAAAAAAAAAAAAAAAAAAAGCGAACGGCTGGACCAGCTGACAAGGAGTAGCCGGGAGAGGCCTGAGTGCAGGAGTGAATTCTAGCGTGACAGGGAGTGGTGCGAGCATGTGGACGTTAGTGTAAGTTCGAGTGCCTCCGAGTGCCTGTGTGCGGGTAGGAGGTGTGGACGTCAGGGAGGGCACCTGAGCCTGTGCGTGAAGGCTGAGCAGTGTGTGTGGGCGAGTGCCCGAGTGTGCGCTGGGGCTGTACAGAAGGGACAGTGGCCGGGGGAGGAGGAAAAAGAAAAATGGAGCCTGCTCCCACAGCCTGTACTGGTGTCACTGTTCTCGTGACTTCCGGGAGGCCCAAAGCCACACTCACTCTTACTGCCCTAGCCTAATCCATGGGGACACAGCACAGTGCCAACCTCGTGGGCCACCGTGAGCACGAGAGAGGGTGTGGGGGCCCATCCATCCGTGAGTTGTCCTGAGGTATGAAGCTGACCATGGCACGCAGTAACGGTTTGGAGGAAAACTCAAGTGCTGGCAACTCAGACAGTGGCACAGAGCAGGGGAACTGTCACTGGGAACAGACATGTGTCCTTGGGGTCAGCTGGGGGAACCTACCCAGCATGCTCTGGGTTCTTTCCGGTCCGTTAACCAGTCTGCAGAAGACCAACCTCCCTCCCACTCCTTTAGCAGAGTCAGGCACGGGAGGAGAGGGTTTTCCAAGATGCCCTCCCACTCCCAGGCCCCTGCCCCTGCTTCTAGTCCTGATGAGCACCCCAACGGTGCCACCTCACACCCTCTGCTTCCAGGCCCACCCTGTGACAGCGGTGAGGGGAGCCCCGGACACTCCCCGGCGGGCTTCCTCCACGCCTACCTTGCTCAGGGCTTCCCGGAAGAGCCTCACAAAGTCCTCCATCATGGAGGCCGTGTACACCCCCGACTCCTGCCATGCCTCTCTGTCCAGGCAGTGCTCCATGGTTTTCAGTGCTCTCTTCAAGATGACGGAGAGGAGGGACAGGGCTGTGTGCTTCACTGCTTTGCTGTCCAACTGGGGAGAAGAAAAGCTGAGATCCAAACGCGGCCAGGATGAAGGTGTGCGTGTGACTATAGGGAAGGGTCCCAACACCCGCAGCGCCAACACTGCCGGACCGTCTTCTGAGCCCTGCGCTCAGGCCACACTTGGGGAGCAGGGAACGAGGAGGGTGTGAGAGAGGGATAGCTGGTCTCTCTGCCTGAGGCCTCCCACAGACTGGACCTGAGCAAGACTCAGGCAGGCAGCTACCAAAGGAGAGACTGAGGGCTTTCGTCTGTTTTTCCCCAGAGCCCTGCTCAGCTCTGGCTGATGGTGGTGCCGGGGATTGAACCTGGGACCTTGGAGCCTCAGGCATGAGTCTTTTACAAAACCATCATGCTGTCTCTCCTGCCTAAGGGTTCTTTTTTCATGCTTTCTTTCCTCTCACACACTCACATTATCTGCAATGAAATTGGTAAAATCTCAACATATCCCAACCCACCCTTGGAAAGCAGATAGGCTTAGGAAGATGGGATGACAGACACCCAACCCCAAACTCAGTGTGGGGGAAGGTGGCTGACAGGGCCCGAGAGTGCTAACAGCTCACAGCGGTTTCCTCCTCTGAGGTCATGCTGTTATGATCAAAGGTGTGGGGGCCTGAGGATGTGGCCTCAGACAGGGCTTGGAAGCTGTGTAATAAGTAACAGGGCAAAAGGTCTGTCTATTCTTTCTGTGAATGTGTCCTCTGAAAACAGCTGGTCTCAAGTCAATGTTCCCTCTGAATATTGTAACACTGGTCACTCAGCTACACAGAAAGGTCTGGCTGGCGAATTTTAAGTCTCCTCTGCCCAGAACTTCAGCATGAAGGGGACTGATTTCAACACAGAGGCCTGGGGGCTGTTCTCAAGGCACTCCCCCCCCCCCCACCCCTTTCTCAGTGAGGCCTGAAGAGCCAGGGAAAGACCCAAGGTCCTGACAAGAGATCAGCCACCCCCTGGGGAGACTGTGCATCTGGCTTCAGGGTCCCTTCCCCAGGGAAGTGGACAATGCCACTCATGGAAGATGTCAAGAGTGTAGACCTGAAACAGGCTGGCTGCCATTCTCAGACACCCCACTCCCACCCCCAGCACAGCCAGCAGGTGAGCTGGAGAAAGTTCTAGACACAGGGGAGGCACTTACATTCAAGGCCTGGGTGAACGTGGTCTTGTTGCATACCGGGGGCACGGTGGTCACCATCACCATGGCCAGGAGCCGAGGCAAAGGGATGAACTCGTGGGTCTGAAACGCCCGAGAGATGTCAGGCTGGGCCGCGTAGATCTAGGGAACGGAGGAGAGAGGATGGGGCTTGGTGGAGGTCAGGTGTCACACGGGGGCTAACTGGTGGGGACCTGGTGGGGAACCTGTCCCGGCAAGACAATGGTGACAAAGGTCCTGAAGGTTAACCTTGAAAGCCATTTGCTCAAAATAAAAGTCAAGAGTCCCAGGGCACTGCGGCTCTGGCAGGGGTGTGGGCTGCAAGGGGGGGGGGGGAGGGAAAGGAGAGGGGGAGGTAGGGGAAAAAGGAGGGAGGGGGAGAGAGAGAGAGAGAGAGGAAGTCCAGCCCATCTAGGTGTTACTGTCTGGAGCAAGAACTTCATTGGTAGCTGAGGGTGTTGACATCAATGCTTATAGTATGTGCTCACTCACTCAAGTCAAGAGCCCACCACCGATGGTGTATTCCAGGTTGTTGCTCTTAAGTAGTTGACACCGAAACTTTTTCTTTTTTTTCTTTTTGGTAGCCACAAGGAACAAACCCAGGGCCTTGCACATGTGTGAAATAGCCGAGTGACCTCCCTGGGTGCATGCACGCCTACATATGTGATTTTAAAAAATATATCTATTTTCCCTTTGGTTGCCCTTGTTGTTGTTTTTCACTGTTGTTGTCATTGATGTCAATGTTGTTAGATGGGACAGAGAGAAATGGAGAGAGGAGGGCAAGACAGACACCTGCAGACCTGCTTCACCGCTTGTGAAGCGACTCCCCTGCAGATGGGGAGCCAGGGGCTCGAACCAGGATCCCTACGCCCGTCCTTGTGCTTTGTGCCACGTGTACTTAACCCACTGCGCTACCACCTGACTCCCGGATGTAATTTTTTATTGGCTAGAGACAGAGATAAATCAAGAGGGGTGGGGGAAGACAGAGAAGGAGAGAGACAGAGACACCTGCAGCACTACTTCACTGCTTGTGAAGCTTTTCTCCTGCAGGTGGGGGCAGGAGGATTGAACACCAGTGTGTGCTTAACCAGGTGCGTCACCGCAGAGACCTCACAGCACTGGTCCTTCCATGCCAGCTTCTCCTGTGTGGCGCTGGTGCTCGTACCCAGGGCCCCATACACAGCATTCAAAAAAAAGGCCCGAGGGCTGGCCGGTGACACACTCAGTTAAGCTCACACATCACCATGTGCAAGGACCAGGGTTCGAGCCTGTCCCCCACCTACCGGGAGGAAGCTTCACAAGCAGTGAAGCAATTCTACATGTGTCTCTCTACCTCTCTATCTCCTCTTCACTTTCAATTTCTCTCTGCCCTATCAAATTAAAAAAAAAAAAAGTCCTTAAGTTTTCTGACTTCTCATTAACTCTGTCCTGCGTGTGCTGAAACTCATGAAGACAGTGCGCTAAGGGGCTGGGAGCACACAGTCAGCGACCAGCAGTGGAGTGACATGGGCATGGAGGCCTGGCAGCAAAAGAAGAATCAATGAGGGGCCAGGTGGTGGCACACCTGGTTGGGCACACGTTACAATATGCAAGGACCCGGGTTCAAGCCCCTGGTCCCCACCTGCAGGGGGAAAGCTTTGCGAGTGGTGAAGCAGGGCTGCAGGGGTCTCTCTCCCTCTCTATCTCCCCCTTCACTCTCAATTTCTGGCTGTCTCTATCCAATAAATAAAGATACTAGAAAAAATAATAATAATAAAAGAAGAGTAAATGATCTCACACTAAAGAGAAATCTGGTATTGCACCAAAGTAAAAGACTCTGGGGTAGGGAGTGGGGGTAGGGTTCAGGCCCTGGAACATGATGGCAGAGGGCCTAGTGGGGGTGGCATTGTTGTGTGGAAAACAGGGAAATGTTATGCCTGTACAAGCTGTTGGATTTTACTGTCGACTGTAAACCATTAATCCCCCAATAAACAAAGAAAGAGAGAGAGAGAGAGAGAGAGAGAGATCTGGGGGCCAGGCAGTGACACACCCTGGAGAGCGTGCATGTTATTATCATTCGCAAAGGTAACCCAGGGCTCAAACCCGGATCCCCAGCTCCAGGGGGAAAGCCTCTTGGGTGGTGAAGCAGGGCTGCAGGTGCATCTCTCTCTCTCCCCCTCTCAATTTCTCTTACTCTTAGCAAAAATAAAACGTTTTAAAAAGAAAAAAAAGGGACGCCGGGCAGTAGTACGATGGGTTAAGTGCACGTGGCACAAAGTGCAAGGACCGGTGTAAGGATCCCAGTTTGAGCCCCCGGCTCCCCACCTGCGGAGGGGGGGGTCACTTCACAAGTGGTGAAGCAGGTCTGAAGGTGCCTATCTTTCTCTCCCCCTCTCTCCATTTCTCTCTGTCCTATCCAACAACAGTAAGGGCAACAAAAATGGGGAAAATGGCCTCTAGGAGCAGTGGATTCCTAGTGTAGGCCCCGAGGCCCAGAAATAACCCTGGAGGCAAAAAAAAAAAATTCTTTAATACATCAACAATAAAAAACAAGGGCAACAAAAGGGGAAATAAATAAGTATTAAAAAAAAAAGAAGAAAAAAAGGATACAGGAGATAAAAATTAGCTCAAGAGATTCAAAAGGCCCACGCACGGTGAGGAAAAGGCCACACGTTTGTCTCCAGGCCCTAGAGGGGCCTTTGAAGAGGGGCTGACGTTCTCCACCTTGGACAGCTTCTCAGAGCCTCTCACAACCGCCCACTCCCCGCTGCACCCCTCAGAATCTGCCCTACCAGACGCCTGCAAGCCTGCGTTACCTTGTTTAGGAGTTTGATGTTGTTGGTCCACGTGGCCTTCACTCTGGGGGTGAAGGAGAAGGTCACCTCCTTGAAATATTTGTTGAGTAAGTCGGGGCACACCCGGAGGATGTTGACCACAAGCTCGGTCACCAGCTCATCGTCTGCGGCCGTTTTCAAGCCCAACAGGAAGTGCAGGAGCGTCAGGTTACCTCCTCTGCGAGTGAGGGGAGATGGGGGTCAGCGGGGAGATTCTGCCACATGCCTGGGGCCCCCCGAGAGGGCAACTGGGACTGACATAAACATTCCATCCTGGGGACTCTCCCTTGGAGCTCAGTGTGTGTGTGTGTGTGTGGTGTCTCCAGGGGCTGTGGACTGCTTGCCTCCATCGCCCCTCTACTGCTGAGAGGCTGGGAACGTCTCTACTTTGTCCTCCTCGCTGCTCCTCACCCCTTCTTTGACTTGAACAAAGCGAGCCACCAACTCTCCCTTTCTAACCCAGTCACCTGTGGCCTCTCTCACATGACTAAAAGGGAGAAATTACCACGGGTGAATCTGCTCTCACAACTTCATTTTCAGACTGTAGTCACCTGCTTCTTCCAAACACACATCAACAATTATACATATGTGTGGCCCAGGGGTGGTAGAGTGAAGATCTGGCTCTCTCTCCTTCTCTCTCTCTAACAAACAGAAAATGGTGATGTTGGGGATTAAACCTGTGACTTCAGAGCTTTAGGCATGGAAGTCTTTTGCTGAAGCAAGTATTATGCTCTCATGCTGAACTAGCTTCCTAGCCAAGACTGTATTCTTTCTTTCTTTCTCTCTCTCTTTCTTTCTTTCTTTCTCTCTGTCTTTCTCTCTTTCTTTCTTTCTTTCTTTCTTTCTCCTTTCCTTTTTTTTTTTTTTAATGTGCTAGGGAATGAACTCAGGTTTTATCGATCTGCAGTATCACCGTGTGGTATTCCTGGTCCAATTTTTAGTCTATATTTTCTGATAAAGAGGAAGAACAGTCAGGGGGCCAGGCGGTCGCGCAGTGGGTTAAGTGCACATGGCATGAAACCCAAGGACTGGCGTAAGGATCCCAGTTTGAGCCCCCGGCTCCCCACCTGCGGGGGGTGGGGGGGTGGAGGGGGTCACTTCACAAGCAGTGAAGCAGGTCTGCAGGTGTCTGTCTTTCTCTTCCCCTCTCTGTCTCCCTTCCTCTCTTGATTTTTTTTCTCTGTCCTCTCCAACAACATCAATGGCAACAATAATAACAACGACAAGGACAACAAAATGGGGGGGGAGTGCTCTAAGAACAGTGGATTCATAGTGCAGCCACCGAGCCCCAGCAATAACTCTGGAGGCAAAAAAAAAAGGGGGGGGGGGAAGAACAGTCAAAGAAGGAGAGACACCACAGCACACATCCACCTTCCTGGAATTCCTTCCTGCTGCTGTCCCTGGTATTCCCATGGTTGTAGGGCCTAACCCAGGACCTCAAGCTTCTGGAGGTGGGGAGTCATTTGAAGAGATGGACCACCTCCAGGAAGGCTAGCTCTCTTTGTGGGAAGCCATTTGAAACAAAGCAGCTTAAAAGGTCTGGTGTGCTGTCTGATCTTTGTTGTTTTTCACGTTACCTAGAACAGTGAAGCATCCGCCAAGAAAGCAAATTTGGCAATAACACTGGAATCATGTCATCTAAATTAAAGCGCTGGTCTCTTAAGGCAAAAATACACTTCTTTTCCTTAAAATATTATCACACGGGAGTCGGACAGTTGCACAGTGGGCTAAGCGCAGGTGGCACAAAGCACAAGGACCGGCGTAAGGATCCCGGTTCGAGTTCCCAGCTCCCCACCTGCAGGGGAGTCGCTTCACAGGCGGTGAAGCAGGTCTGCAGGTGTCTGTCTTTCTCTCCTCTTCTCTGTCTTCCCCTCCTCTCTCCATTTCTCTGTCCTATCCAACAACATCAAAAATAACTACAACAATAAAACAAGGACAACAAAAGGGAATAAATAAAAATTAAAATATATATATTATCATGCTTGACAGATTTGACTACACAAAAAAATAAACTTTTCTTCACGACACATGACACTATAAGCAAAGTCAAAACAATGAATTATTTTGGTAATTAGTCACACATAAAGCAAAGAAAGAGAAAAAAAGAAAGAAAAGGAAGTCGTTTGCATAACTATTTCATGATCTACTCCATCCAATAAAGACATCTTAAAAAAAACAAAGTAAAAGTTGCAGAAAGGGAAGAGCCAGGCAGGGATCTACACAGCTCAAGTCCTCAGGACTCTACCTGCTGCTCTCTGGGAAAAGATGCCTCTTCCCCTCAGCCTGACTCAGGGAGGTCTTGGCGTCCAGAGAAAACACAGCACGGGCCTCCCTAAGTGCCAGTCATGCTGATGGCTCAGGGTCCCCTCAAGACTTCTGTAACAGTAGCGATGTAACATGCATCTTCCGAAAACCGAATTAGCACATTTCTGATCAGAAAGCTAGCCTTTAGAAGTTTGAATTCTGGGACGAGCAGTGGTGTACCTGTCTGAGCACAGAAGTTACCTAGCACAAGGACCAGGGTTCGAGCTCCAGCCCTCCACCTGTGCGTGGGAGAGGAAGCTTCACAAGCGGTCTTTATATTCCCCTCTTTTATCTCCCTCTCCCCTCTTTATTTCTCTCTGTCCTATCTAATAAAAGAGGGGAAAAAAAGGAATGGGAAAACGTAAGGAAAGGTGGGTTCCCAATGCTGGCACCGAGCCCCAGCGATAACCCCGGTGGCAAAAAACCAACCAAGGCAGAATTTGAAATTCTGAGGCCATTCACCTCCGTGTGGCCATCAGATGATGATCCATTTGCTGACACACCTGAGGGAGGGAGGGAGGGAGGGCACATAGCAGGTCTTTGAAGCAGGGCGTTAGGGTAGATTACAAAAGTGAACAAGTTAGCTGTTGTGTTGTAAGCAGGAGTGGGCTTCTTCCCTTCCAGCTACCCAGTTCTGAAGGAATCCATCATCTCCTGACTGACTGAAACTAAACAAAACCATCAATGTCCTTATAAGAAACCACAGGATGTGTGGAAAAAAAAAAAAAATCAAGCGTCATTCATGATAAACTGGAAATATGATCTGTACTTTTATGGTCAAGTGAGGAGGGAAAAAAGCAATGCGGCTCACAGGATGCCATGCTGACTATTAACAAACAACAGAGAAGGCCAGACGGTGGGGCACCTGGTTAAGCGCACACAGTACTACATGCAAGGATACACACAAGGACTCGGGTTCCATCCCCGGCCCCCACCTGCGGGGGGGAAGCTTCATAAATGGTGAAGCAGGCCTGCAGGTGTCTATTTCTCTCTCTCTCTCTCTCTGTATCTCCCACTACTCTCTCAATTTCTCTATCCTATCGAATGGAAAAAAAAAAAAAGGCTGTCAGAAGCAGTGGATTAGTAGTGCTGGACTGAGTCCCAGTGACTGGAGGCAAAAGACAAAAACAAACAAATAAATAAAAACAAACATAAAAAGTGGCTAGGCAGTGGCACACCAGGTAGAGTATGCTGGGGACTTATGCAGATGCAGTCACATCTGCCAAGCTGTCCTCTCAGGCTCAGCCACTTCCCACGAGAGTTATACGGTATGGTATTCTCAAGTGCCTTTCCCAACCAGTCCTGTCCCGACATGTCACTCCTGGCTGTTGCCCTATAAAAAGCCCTCCTACTTCCGCCCCCCGCCCGGTTTTTTACCTCAGAGACGGAAGGGTGGTGCGCGTAGCGGGGGACGGCCATTTTTTGGCTAGCTCCACGTGGCCCGAACCGCTGAGTTCTGACCCAACCCTGAGGTACCCGCGTGAACAAAGAATTGTGTTCCCTCTTCGCTTTGGACCTCCCCTCTCTCTTTTCCGTGGCGCAGCACGACAAGAGTGCACATGTTACCATGCATAGGTTCAAGTGCCCTGTCCCCACTTGCGGGGGTGGAGGGTTAGCTTCACAGTCAATCAATGAAGCCGTGCTGTAGGTGTCTCTCTTTATCTCCCTCCCCCCTCAATTTTTCTGTCTCTTTCAAAAAAAAAAAAAAAAAAGTGTTGCCAGGAGCTGTGGATTTGTTGTTGTTGTTTGGAGCAGCAGATTTGTTGTACAGACACCAAATCCCAAAGATAACACTAGTGGCAAGTGAAAAAAAGAAAAAAAGAAAAAAGACAACACAGATAGGTATTAAAGTTACATGACTAGATAGTCTTTGAAGAGAGGGAAGGCTGTTTACTTGTTGTGAGTACCCACATGAGACCAGCGCTGCCGGTTCAAATCCAAGCCCTGTCACTTACAGAGTGGAGTCTGATTTCTTTTCTCTGTACTCCCACTGTTCTCCCATCTGCAAATCTGGGCTAACAGTGGTGTCCACTCTAGGACTCTGGTCAGGCCCGCGTTGGGACTTCTGTCTCTGGGAAGACGGGGAGGAAGACTTATTCCCAGGCCCAGTCAATATTCCACAGCAGCTCCCTGAGTGAGAGGCCCTGTGTCTGCGTCTAAGTCCAGCGCCACACCATGCGGGGCCTGGATGCCACCAACCAGCACGGCGTGAACAGGAGCGCTCTGGTGCTCCGAACGCTCCTTCTTAAGCTGTACCTGCCTGAGTCTAAGATTCTAGTTTTTTTTTTTTTTTTTTGTAATTCCAGTTCTCACCTGCTCTAGTCCCGCCATCCCGCCACTTACCAGGCTGCCCCTGCTGTCACAACTAAGGCGGCACCCACACGGGCTCCGCGAGGTGACGCGCCTTACCTGCCGGAGGTGCCCAGAGACGCGTCGTAGAAGTTGATCCCGTGTTTGAGCGAGCAGCAGAGGTCCATCAGGAAGCTGTGCACCAGCCCCCGCACCATGGCCTTCCCTGCATCTTCAGCGGGAGCCTGACAAGGAGAAGAAAGAGAAGAGAAGGAAAAAAAAAATCAGGGAGGCCAGGCGGTGGCGCACCTGGTTACGAGCACATAGTACTAAGCGCAAGGACCCGAGCGAGAATCCAGGTTCCAGTCCCTGGCTCCCCACCTGTGTGTGTGTGTCGGGGGGGGGGGGGGTCACTTCACAAGCAGTGAAGCAGGGCTGCAGGTGTCTATCTTTCTCCTTCTCTACCTCCTCCTCTTCTCTCAATTTCTCTCTGTCCTAGCCAATAGAATAGAAAAAATGGCCACCGGGAGCAGTGGATTCCTAGTGCTGGCATCAAACTCCAGTGATCACCCTCGAGGCAAAAAAAAAAAAAAAAATCAGCAACAACTCCAAGATCCTCAACCTTCGGCCAGAAGAGAGAGGAAACACTGTGGCCACATTCCTGATGACAATTAAAATAGGTTTTAAATGAGTAACTTGGTATCATTCCAGAAAACCAAACAGAAGCATCAAGGGGGGAAAAAAAAGCTCTTAAAGGCAAGCTTAAGCCTGTGTTTTTTAAACAAGTTCCAGAATGGTTTAATTTCTCCTGCCATTTGAAACAGAATTCCACATTTGGGAGTGTTTTTATGAAGCCCCTGAGGCGCCCTTGTAACAGGGCGTACAAAACATCTTCAAAAGATGAAAGGAAGTAAAAAAAAAAAAAAAAGAAAAAAGAAAAGAAAAGGCTTTGGTGGTAAATTACTACAGTTAGCAGGAAGTCTGAACATTTACTACTGTGGCCAAGCCCATGTTGAGAAATGCCGGGAGGAAAATAAAAATGAGAGTTAAAATGTGTATCGGCCTTGGGTCAGTGTGAGAACAACTGCTCTAGTTTGGCACTTCAGTAACTGCTGCAAAATAGCAGGGGAAAATCATGACGTATTTTTCTACACACACACACACAAAACTGGGAAGGAGATGGCAGGGCTCAGACCAGTGGCCTGCTGGCTGGATGGTGCCGGAGAAACGATGATGCCAGTCAGCGAAAGGGAGGTTGTGTCTCTCACACTGAGAATACAAGTTTGGGGCTAGGCAGGACGTCTGGCAGGGAGGGCAGAAAGCATGCTAGCATGAGCCCTGGGCTGCATCCCGGGCACATTCCAGCACCAAGGACAGAGACAGGTGGGGTTCCAAGAATGGTGAAACAGTGCCTTGGTGTGTCTGTCTGTCTCTCTCTCTCTCACACAAAAATAGACAACAGAGAAAATGGACCTTGTGGGGGCCTAGTGAGGGCGTACCTGATTAAGTACATAGGTTACCCTGAGCAAGGACCTAGGTTCAAGCCCCCACTTGCCCCCCAGCAGGGGGACACTTTAAGAGCAGTGAAGCAGGTCTGCAGTTCTCTCTCTTTTGCCTCTAGGGTTATTGCTGAGGCTCGGTGCCTGCACTGTGAATCCAACGTTCCTCCAGCTATTTTTTTTTTCCATTTTATTGGATATGGCAGACAGAAATTGAGAAAGATAAGGGATGACAGAGAGGGAGAAAGACAGACACCTGCAGACCTGCTTCATCACTTGTGAAGCGACCCCCCTGCAGGTGGAGAGCCAGGGGCTCGAACTGGGATCCTTACGTTTTTGTACTATGTGCATTTAACTCAGTGCGCACTGAACCCCAGCAATAACCCTGGAGGCAATAAAGAAAAACAGATAAAATTATAATATGGTCTCAGGATACCACAGAGAGGTAAAAATATATTACTGAAAAAAGAAAAAAAACAATAAAAGAAGAAAATCACATACCCAACGAGTAGACAGACACAGAAGTCCAAAGAAACACATCAGGTGAAGGGACTTTTTTTAAAAGAAGCAGTTGTGAGCTCAGACCCTTCTATCTCCCGGCTGGAGGGGCCCACCCTCAAGCTGAGGTCACCGGAAGTGCAAACGTGGCCGCACCTGGGCGTTTTCCAGGTCCACATCAACGACCCCGTTCCAGGCGTAGAGCTGGGCGATGTGGTTGAGCAGCTGCCCCGTGAAGAACCGCACCTTCTGGGTCTTGGTGATGCTCTTGTTGTGAACCACCTGCCGTCACGAAAACAAGTGAAACTCCTTCCAGCAGTTCCATTCCGGTTACCACAGTGTCTGCTGTTTGTCTTATGCCTTTCTCTGTGTGTCTCTGTCTCTCTCTCTCTCTCTGGTCATTATGAGACAAATGCAGGCTAACTGTAGAAATCTGACCAAAAGGGGACTGGGTGGCAGCACACCAGGTTAGATGCACACAGTGCGAAGCACAAGGACCCACAAGGATTCCGGTTCGAGCCCCCGACTCCCCACTTGCAGGGGGGGTGGTCACTTCATAAGTGGTGAAGCAGGTCTGCAGGTGTCTTTCTTTCTCCCCCCCTCTGCCTCCCTCCTTCCTCTCTCAATTTCTCTCTGTCCAACAACAGCAGCAGCAATAACAGCAGCAACAACAACAATGGGAAAAAAATGGCCACCAGGAGCAAAAACCCTGGAGGCAAAAAAAAAGAGAGAGCCGGGCAGTAGCACAACAGGTTAAGCGCACATGGCACGAAGTGCAAGGGCCGGTGTAAGGATCCCAGTTCAAGCCCCCAGCTCCCCACCTGCAGGGGGGGGTCGCTTTCCAAGCAGGGAAGCCAGGTCTGCAGGTGTCTATCGTGCTCTCCCCCGTCTCTGTCTTCCATTTCTCTCTGTCCTAGCCAACAACAGCAATAACAACAACAACAATGATAAACAACCAGGGCAACAAAAGGGAAAAAAGAGCCTCCAAGAGCAATGGATTCAAAGCGCAGGCACCGAGCCCCAGCAATAACCCTGGAGGCAAAAAAAAAAAAAAAAAAAAGGAAAGGAAAGGAAAGAAAAGAAAAGAAGAAAAAGAAGAGGGAGGAAAGGAGGAAAAATGGAATTCACCAGTGCACAAGCCACCCTAGCCAGCCTTTCAAGCTTCCTTTTCTCCCCTCCTTCCTGCACACTACAGACGTGTACAAATCGGGGCGAGGGTTTCATTCTGCTCTGCGATTGCGCTGACACAGTGCTCTGACTCTACCTCTTTGTCTGTGCAGCACAAGAGGAGCAGCCATCACCAAGACTTCCTTTGTGGAGTCACCTTTGCGGGACTCTCGTTCGTGAGGAGTCCCTGGAGTTGACCACACGCAGGCGCATGTCAGGAGGCGGTTTCTCAACTCTGCCCGTGACCCGGATGCTTGGTGGACAAGTTCTCGGTGCCACCCAAGACTACCTGCCCCCAGAGATTCTGGGCGATGTGACCCAAGTGTCTTGTGTTTTCAATATGCCATCAAGCTGCCCCCTGCCCTCAAACGTGGGAGCATATTGAAGAGGCTACACACACACACACACACACACACACACACACACACACACACACACACACACACACACTTTGTCAGAGCTGCTCCATCGGGGCTCTGACCCCTCTGGAAGATACTCGACTCAAAGCATCGTCACCGGCTTTGCACGTCACTCATCCGACAGGTTAACAGTTAATCGCTCGCCTGGGTGATATGTACTTTTGCCTTACACTCGACCACCCAGGCTCCAGCCTGGCCACCACAGCACTGAAGGAAGCTTTGCTGCTGTGCTGTCTCTCTCTTTCTCTCTCTCTCTGTCTTTATCTCAAAAACAAAGAAGAAAAAAAAGGTTAAGGTCTTGCTTAAGATCTTGCATCTTGGGAGTCGGGTGGTAGCGTAGCGGGTTAACCGCACTTGGCACAAAGAGCACGGAGCGGCAGAAGGAACCCAGTTCAAGCCCCCGGCTCCCCACCTGCAGAGGAGTCGCTTCACAAGCGGAGAAGCAGGAGTGCAGGTGTCTGTCTTTCTCTCCCCCTCCTCTCTTCATTTCTCTCTGCCCTGTCCAACAACAACAAAATCAGTAACTACAACAATAATAAACACTACAATAAAAACAACAACAAGGGCAACAAAAGGGAAAATAAAATAAAAATAAAACAAAATAATATAAAAAGATTTTGCATCTTGCCCCAGAGGGCAAGACTCTCAAACATAAGGCTCCAAGTTGGATCCCAGGAAGCCTGTGGAGGGCGCTGCCTGCATGCTACATACCTGCTATTGCACCCTCTTGTGGTGACAACCAGAAATGTCTCTGGACAGCGCCCCAGGGTGGACGAAAGCAAGCCAAGCTGGCGCACTGCTTTCTGAGTGTTCTGGTGTGAAATCTGCTGACGTAGGCCCCTAGTTCAGGGCCTCTGGACAGCTTTTCTGGTTAGGAGAGGCACAGAACTTCTTCTGCAGTTCACTGAAGGTGACTTGACATTAAAGACTTTTTCAACGAGTTTTAAATTTTCTTTCTTTCTTTCCATGGCAGAGGCAGAGAAATACCAAAGCACTGTTCAGCTCTGACTTACGGTGGTGCTGGGGACTGAACCTGGGACTAGGCAGTGGCATACCCAGTTGAGCACAGACATCACCATGTGCAAGGACCCAGGTTCAAGCCCCCGGCCCTCACTTGCAGGGGGAAAGCTTTACAAGTGGTGACCAAGGGCTGCAGGTGTCTCTCTGTCTCTCTCCCCTCCCCTCTCAATTTCCATCTATACTATCAAATAAAGTGGGGAAAAATAAGAAGAAATGACTGCCAGGAGTGGTGGGTTTGTGCACAGGCACCAAACCCTATTAATAACTTGTAATAAAAAATTTTTTTAAACAAACCGTGGACCTTAGACCCTCAGGCATGAGAGCCTTTTGCATAACCATTATGCTATCTCTCCAGGCCCCAATTTTTTATAAGATACGCTTAAGAGGCGGAACGCATCGACAGAAATAAACATACTGTTTGCCACCCGTGTAAATCAGGTATTAATTGACTTTTCCAACTCAGGACTAGGCCAGTGGTTTCTCACCAACAGCTTCTCCCTGTGGCTGTAGAAAGGGCAGCCCACCACTTCTTCCAGGATCCCCCCCTAAGATGCAGCTTTCATTCAACCTGCGGAACCACCCACTCTACCTCCCAAGGGACGACTGCTCTGGGGTCAGTCCTGCAGAAGTCTCCACAAGGCCTGGGGAGACAGGACAGTCAGTGGTCCTGCGAGACTTTCAGTGAGCCTGCGGCTCTGTGGTCCATGTTCTATCCTCACAGCTGAGCAGTGTTCTGGTTTAAACAGGGGAAGGAAGGAAGGAAGGAAGGAAGGAAGGAAGGAAGGAAGGAAGGAAGGAAAGAAGAGGGGGGAGGGAGGGAAGAAGGAAGGAAGGGAGGAATGAGCGAGCGAGCGAGCTCTGGACAAATCAAGTTACCCAAAACAAAAATCAATTGCCAAACGCCTACTTTGGTTTTCAGCGTGGAGAGCAAAAGACTGATGGTGGAGATCCGGTCTTCCTTTATGCCCGAGCTGAAAACACACGGAATAAATTCTGGAAGTGAAGAAATGCAGAACATTAGACTCAAAAATATTTTGAATGTGGAAGAAAACGTTACAGCTTAGATGACAGCAGACGACCGTTTTGCTTTTTTCATTACCCAAATTTGCAAAAGGAAATATGGAGAGAGAGAGAATGCTTTAAGGATGGGGAGCCAGCTTGACGAGCCAGAGCACCAGCCTTGCACGGCTAAAGCCCCAGAGGTGCCACGTTCGATTCCTCAGCACAGCCAGATACCACAGCTGAGTAGTGCTCTGGGCCCTCTCTCTCATAAAAGTCATTTCCTAAGTCCTTTAAAAAAAACAATTTTAGTCTTGAAAGTAAAGAAGGATTTAGGAGGTTGTTTTGATGTTGTTTCTGTAGTTCTGCTCAAGTCTCCTTCTCTCCCATTAGTGTCTGTGAAATCAACATAATACAAAGAGTTTACCAGCAGCCCGGGAGGGGTGACGCAGTGGACAAGCTGTTGGGACTCTCAAGCACTATTCCTTTGTGAAGCAGGTCTGCAGGTTGTCTTTCTCTCTCCCTATCTCTCCCTCCCTTCTCAATTTTTCTCTGTCCTATCTAATAAAAAGAGGGAAAAAAAAAAAAAGGAAGGAAGGAAGAAAAAGGGGCCACTAGGAACAGCAGATTCACAGTGCAGGCACCGAGCCCCAGCAACAAGCCTGGTGGTAATACGAATAAAGAATTTAAAACCCAGAGGACAGGGCCGACCGCTCGGTGTTTCAGAGCTGTGTTCCGCCTTGTGCTAAGTCCCCAGTGTGCTGGCCGAACCCCTGCTGGGGGTCAGCTGGGGAGAGTGACTTCCAGCTATCCGACAAACCCTCAGCTCCAGTCCTCAACTGTCTCCTGAGGACAGACGGCTAGGGCTGCTAGGGCTCAGCTTGACTGTTCTGGCTGTGGCCTGCCCTGCAGGGACGGTAACTGGTGCCCCCCACACCCTCCTGTAGTGCGGCCGAGCACCCCCAGACCCGCCATCAGTAGCTGTCTGAAGACGCCCCCAATCTTAGCAGTAGAAAGATGTTCGGCGTGGGACCTGGCCTGGCTGAGCTGTCTCTTCCCCAGCCACCTGCAGAGACCAGAGGGACACACTAGGGACTGTCCCCCACACCCTTCTCAAGCATCCCCCAGCAAGCAAGTTCTGCCAGGCGCTCAGGACTCCGTCCCAGGGGATGGCAGAACAAGGGCTGGAAACTCAACCACGCTGGGTAGTCGGCGCTCCCCTTTCTAGCAGCCCCCTGAGCTCCAGTCAGGCCACGGGGTCCCCCACACACCTCCAAACAAGTACTGCCTCAATCTCTTGATGCAAGTGACCCTGGGGACCAGGGGGTGGTATACCTGGTAGAGCGCACAGATGTTACCATGTGCAAGGACCGGGGTTCAAGCCTCCAGTCCCCACCTGGGGTGGGGGGTGGGGGGAGCTTTACGAGTGGTGCAGAAGTGCTGCAGACATGTTTCTCTATTCCCCCTACCCTCCTAATTTTTCTGTCTCTATCCTAAACAAATATATATTATTTATTCATTTAATTTATTATTGGATAGAGAGAAACTGAGGGGGGAGAGAGACAGACAGACACCTGCAGTCCTGCTTCACCACTTGTGAAGCTTCCCCCTGCAGGTAGGAATCAGGGGTTTGAACCTGGGTCCCTGTGCAGTGTAATGTCAGTGCTTAACTAAGTGTGCCACCGCCTGCCCTCCTCCCTCTTTGCTAGAAAAGTGTAAGTGATCCAGGGGCGGGTGGTGGCGCACCTGGTTGAGCACATATGTTACAATGCGCAAGGACCCGGTTCGAGCCCCTGGTCCCCACCTGCAGGGGGAATGCTTCGCCAAGTGGTGAAGCAGTGTTGCAGGTGTCTCTCTCTCTCCCTCTCTTATCACCCCCTTCCCTCTCGATTTCTGGCTGTCTCCATCCAGTAAATAAAATAGATGATAAAAAAAAAAATCATTAAAAAAAAAAAAAGCGTGAGTGATCCTAAAAGATAAAATGGTGCCAAGCTTTGAGGAAAGTGGTCACGAGGGTTGTTTTCCCTTTGTTTCCAGATACAGACAGAGAGGCAGAAGGGGGAGGAAAGAAGCCACAATGCCAAAGCTTCCTTCAGCACAGCGGCGGCCGAGCTCAAACCCTGGATGTGCAGATGGCAAAGCCTCAAAGGAGCCAGGTGAGCCATTCCGCCAGTTTAAGACAGAGTTTTTCGAGTCTGACTGGCGCTATTCTGATAACACCAGGCAGAGCCGGAACAGCAATTAGGCCTGACATGGTGACGTGTGATCACTGGGGGGGGGGGGGAGAGGCTGAGGCTCCATGTCTGTGCCCGTTCTGCAGCCACAGACCCAGACCCACCCTCGTTTACCCGCGTCTGACAAGTTGGAGCTGAGCCTGGGTTGGAGGCGCTGCTTGGCATCCCAGAGAGTAAGAGGACCGGTCCCGGGGCTGGCTGGCAAGCGGCAGAGCGGAGCTCAGGGTCACTGACCGGGGCTTCCTCCGCCTCCTGAGCTCAGCAAGCTGCACAGGCCGTGGGCTCAAAACGTGGATAAACAAGTAGAAGCCGAGAAGCAAAGGTTTTTCGAACACGACCGTGACCGGCTTCCAAGGGCTCCGCCGGGCGCCTACCTTTCACCTCCAGCACCTGCACGATGGTGCTGTCGTCGCCGGCGATGAGAAAGGCCAGGGCGAACTGGATGTAGGCCTGGCGGACGTCCTGTCCTCCCTGGGGGAGGAAACAGACCTCGTGTCACACGTGTCACCCTCACCTCCCCCCATACCCCCAAAATGCAGGTTCCCACGCATGTACCAGAGGTCACCCCGTTTTGTGTAGCCGGGGGACCCGGAATCTGAAGCGGTCATCTGCTTCTAGAAAGCAAGATTCTGGGGCTGGGCAGTGGCGCACACGTCACCATGAGCAAGGACCCGGGTTCATGCCACCCAGCCCCACCTGCAGGGGGGAAGCTTCATGAGTGGTGAAGCAGGGCTGCTGGTGGAGCCGGGGCCCAAACCTGGGACCTCTTGCTTGCAAAGCCTGTGCTGTCTCCTCTGCTCTCTCCCCAGCCGAATGGGTTTTTTTTCCCCCATCGCTTTCCCCCTCCACCTTCTTCTCCACTTTTCTTCTGTCAGGCTCCATTCTGATCACAAAAGCATGGCTGGAGGTGCCAAACAGGGAAGGTTTCTCTTTACAGCGCCCTCTGCTGCATGGCAGGGGGTTCCTGGCCCACACAGACACTGCCGCCTCCTCTCTCTTGCAGTGAAACAAGACTCCCGTGCTTTGTTAGGAAAAGCCTGTGAGGACGGACAGGCTGCTGCGATTCTGGATGAGACACCAGTGAGGTGGTGTCTGGGTTTTAGTGGGTGATGAATAAGTCATGAGTTCACCACACACACACACACACACACACACACACACACAGTCCACAGCGCTGTTCCCAGGACAGCAGTCTGCTCTGTCCCACGACAGTAGGTAGCCGTGGTAGCCTGATGGGGCCCAGCATTACAACCCTCTGACTAGTTTCCCTCTCAGTGTCAGGAAGGTCCGTCCACCTGTGTCGCCTTGTCCCTACTTCAGAGAGGCCCAAGGGGCTTTAACTTCAACACTGGAAAATGCTAACACAATGGGGCCAGCAAAATAGCTCACTCGCTCCCGCTTCAAAGGGATGTGCGTGACCCATGGTTTGAGCTTGCCCCCCTCGTTGAAGGAAGCTTCGGTGCTATGATATCTTTCTCTAGAGAGGGGACACACTGCCCAGCTGAAGCACCGGAAGCCTGCTCTCCTGCTCTCCACAGGCCTGCTGTCCCAGGAACGCAGTCAAATGCCAACGTTCACCTGGCCAAATGAGGCCGTCTTCTGCTAAGTACTAGCTGGAGCAGTTCCACAACGTTCCAAGTTATTTGTGGCCACAGAAGCAGTATAGAGAAGGAGGCCCGGCAGTGGCACACCAGGTTAAATGTACAGAGTACTAAGCACAAGTACCACCACAAGGATCCAGATCCACGCTCCTACCTTCCTACCTGCAAGGGGTGAAGCAGGTCTGCAGGTGTTCTCCCTCCCTCCGTCTCCTCCACTCTCGATTTCTCTGTTCTATTCAATAAAATGGGGGGAAAAAAAAAAACAAAAAACAAGGCCACCAGGAGATTTGCCGAACCCCAGTGATAACCCTGGAGGCAAAAAAAAAAAAAAAAAAAAAAAAAGGGGAGAGTATAGGGAAGCCAGGAAATGCCTTTCCATGCACACAGCCCTGGGTTCAAACCCCAGCACCACATAGGAGCACCAGAGACAGTAGAGGGAGAGCTCCATGGATGGTGGGATGATGCTGTGGTGTCTCTGTCTCCTCCCTCTCTCTCTCTCTCTCTCTCTCAAGAAGTAATGAAAAGCAGGGCCAGGTGGTGGCACACCTGGTTGAGCACACATGTTATAATGCACAAGGACCCAGGTTCGAGTCCCCGGTACCCACTTGCAGGGGGAAAGCTTCACAAGTGGCAAAGTAGGGCTACAGGTGTCTCTTTTTCTCTCTTCCTCTCTATCCCCCCTTTCCCTCTTGATTTCTGGTGTCTCCATCCAACAAACAAAGATAATGAAGTAATGAAAAGCAACTCTCTGCATGTGGGTGGGGGGGGGGCAAGATGGTTATCCAAACAGACTAACAAACTCTCAAGCCTGAGGCTCCAGGTCCTAGGTTCAATCCCAAACACTACAATCAGCTAGAGCTGAGCAGTGCTCTAGAAAAGAAAAGGAAAAAAAAAAAAAAGATAAAAGAAAATAATAACAAATTTGTGAGTTATGCATGCAAGGTCCTGGCACAACAACAGAGGAGGAAGAGGAGGAGAAGGAACAGTATCACGAATCAGGGCTCCAGAATCCAGTCCCCTGCTGTTCTGGACCCTCCCCTCATGCTGTAACAGAACAGGCACTGCTGAACAGACCCAGGGAAAGGTCACCTTGACTATGAAGTACGAACTGAGACAGCATTCGGCTTTCTCCTCTCGGTATCCACCCTGCATATCCCAGACAGCCCAAACTTCAGACCCCTGGCATTCTGAGAAACCAGGTAGGGGCCGGGCGGTGGCACACCCAATGGTTAACCACACATAGTACTAAGCACAGGACCTGTGCAAGGATCCGGGTTTGAGACCCCATTCCCCACCTGCAGGGGGTGTGGGGAGGGGTCACTTCATAAGCCATGAAGCATATCTGCAGGTGTTTATCTCTCTAAATTTCTCTCTGTCCTATCCAATAAAATAAATAAATAAGTAAATAAATAAATAGGGAAAATTGGCCACCAGGAGCAGTGGATTCATAGTGCAGGCACTGAGCCCCAGTGATAACCCTGGAAACCAAAAAAAAAAAAAAAAAAAGAGAGAGAGAGAGAAACCAGATGCCCAAGACCTTGCCCCCTGTGCCTGACCAGGAAGCCCTGGGCCTCCCCAGCCTCTTCCATCAAAGGCCAGGGGGCCACGCCCACTCCTCATTCCTCCCAACATGCCCCCAGACTTCACAGGGCTATTACCCAGGGAAAGGCAAAAAAAAAAAAAAAATGTGTCCCAAACTCTACAGCATGTTCTTCCAAAACAGGATCGAAAATAGACCAAAGCATATTTTGGTCAGACTGCACTTTGGCACAGGACTTGAACAACACTTCCTCTGGCTGGAAGGAATTGTTCACAGCCTGGCTCCTCGTCATGAGGCCTTAGTGCGCTCCAAACCTCTAGCACGCACTTACTCTTCAAAACTACTACCAGCGTCTGCAGTAACTAAAGGGCATGGGGGAGGGAAACAAAAGGCATCGGGATTGAGAGGTCCAAAACTCCAGAGGAGTCAGGCAGTAGCGCAGCGGGTTAAGCATACGTGGCCACGCAAAGCACAAGGACCGGCATAAGGATCCCAGTTCGAGCCCTATCTCCCCACCTGCAGGGGAGTCCCTTCTCGGATGGTGAAGCAGGTCTGCAGGTGCCTATCTTTCTCTCCCCCTTTCTGTCTTTCCCTCCTCTCTCCATTTCTCTCTGTCCTATCCAACAATGACAACATCAATAACAACAACAATAACTACAACAATAAAACAAGGGCAACAAAAGGAAAAAATAAATATTAAAAAAAAAAAACTCCAGAGAATCTCAAGCGATGTGCAGAGCATGTCGAGCAAATAGTCTGTGGCTCTCGTCTCGGTTCCGATTTGAGCCACAAAGCAGAAAAGCACGTGTGGGACAGGAAGACTGAGGCTGGAGTGGGCAGCAGACGGTCTGAGAGATTAGCAACAGAATGGGTGCAGTAACGGGGCTGAGGGTCTGTTTTCTGAAACAAAGAAAGTCTTTGTGTGTGTGTAGAGAGAGATTCACACTGAAATGTTTATAATGAGAAAGGTTTACAGGTCAAATTTGCTGCAAGAGTGCCCCTTCACACACACACACACACACACACACACACACACACACACACACACACATGCTGAGATGCTGGCTGGTGTGATGGTGGTGGTTATAGGTGGTTGACAGCTATGCTGCGGGCCCTGGTGGCATCTGTTTCAAAAACTAATGCAGAAGAACCACTTTGGGCATCTTGTGAAAGAGTCCAGGCACGAGGCTGTACAGGGCCGCATGAAAGTCAGAGCGCTTTGGCCTGGGAGGTGGCGCGGTGGACACAGCACTGGACTCTGAAGCAGGAGGTCCTACGTTTGGTCTCTGGCAGAGTCATGCACGGGCTGGCTCTTTCTCTCTCTCTCTCTCTCAATAATAAATAAAAATCTTACAAAAATAGAAGAGAGGAGGAAAAGAAGAGAATGGAGATCACTTTGGTTGAAATAACAATTCCCACTACACAGCGGCAGGGGGGGTGTGTTAACTGGCCAAGACCCTGAGATGAAGGGGGAGTGCGGCCTGTAGTTGGGGTCCGGGCAGGGGCCACGCCTCGTGTCTCAGCCGGTGGCCCGGTGACTGCTGGCCAGGCTGGATAACGCCGAGAGGCAGGGCAGTAACGATCCGAAGGACAACCACCACTAAGCAGGACCAAAAAGGCGTGATGTTTGACCAAGTGTGCCAACAGCACCCACATCCGGTCAGAAATGCTCAGAGAGCCACACCAGGAGCCGCGACTCACTGGGAGGGAGTGGTTGACACATTAAAGAGCCAGAGAGTCAGTGAGTACCAGGAGGAGCTGCAATCTGCTTCCTCAGAGAACACCGTGTCGGAATTCCCAGCAAAGCCTCAACACAGGGGCAGCTTCAGAGAGCCACAAAGGCTACGGGTTCCATCCCAGACACCGCTCTGTGCCAGAGCCGAGCAGTGGTCTGACACTCTCTCCCTCTCTCCCCTCACCTCTCCTTCTCTATAAAGTAAATAACCTCTTTACTTATTTATTTGCACCAGAGCACTGCTCATCTCTGGCTTATGGGGGTACGGGGACTGAGCCTGGGGCTTCGGGGGCTCTGGTGTGAAAGTCTCTTTGCAGAGCCATTATGTTACCTCCCCCATCCAATAAGGGCGCGGGGGTGGGGGTGGTCTCACAAGCAAAGAGACTGGGAACAGGACACCCTACAAGGTTGACACCACAAGGAACAGGGAGAGAATTTCTTGTTGAAAATGTTGACAGGCTAAGACATCCTCACAGGTCAGGGAGGCCCCGTGACGCTTGGCCCCAGAGACACTGTCCTCGGGTGGCCCTGTCCCTCGGCCTCTGCCAGGTGATGTAGCCAACCAGGAGAGAGGCCCTCCTCACAGGCTGGGGTCGCTGCCAGGGCCTGAGTGTCCCCACACAGGGCCCCTACTCCGCGTCCATGAGGACTCAGCTGGGAGTGGGGGGCTCAATCCTGACGGCCCTCCGAGGGGCAGGAAAGCACACATGGAGGCCGAGACGTGCAGAGGCCCTCACCTTGGAATCCCTCTTGTTCGCCAGGCTGTACAAGGTCTTTTTATTCAGGTCGAAGAGGCTGGAGACGTCCCTGGCGGCCTCGGGGCCCTGTGTCACCATGGCGGCCATCAGGTTCAGGCAGGCTCGGGCCATCCTGTGTGGGGATGGAGAGGCCATCAGATCAGGCATGTTGTGAGGGGCACACATGCAAAGTCTCCTCACCCAGAAGCCGGTGGCACGGCTGTGCTCTGCTAGCCCCTGACCAGAAAGAGGTGGGTTCGAGCCCCCGGCCCCCACCTGCAGAGGGGAAGCTTCATGAGCGGTGAAGCGAGGCTGTAGGTGGCTCTCTAGCTCTCTCGCCCTTCACAATTTCTCCCTGTCCTATCAAAGAAAAAAAAAATGGCCGCGAGGAGCAGTGGCTTCATTGTGCAGGCACAGAGCCCCAGTAATAGTCCCAATGGCAATAAACATAAAATTAACAAATAAACAGGGAGTCGGGCGGTAGCGCAGCGGGTTAAGCATAAGTGGCACAAAGCGCAAGGACTGGCCTAAGGATCTCAGTTCGAGGCCCCCGGCTCCCCACCTGCAGGGGAATCGCTTCACAGGAGGTGAAGTAGGTCTTCAGGTCTCTGTCTTTCTCTCCCCGTCTTCCCCTCCTCTCTCCATTTCCCTCTGTCCTATCCAACAACGACGACAACAACAACGACAACAACAACAACAACTCCAACAGCAAAAATAGAAAAAAAAAAAGGGGGTGGCAACAAACGGAAAAATAAATATATAAAAAACAACAAATAAATGATAAGATTTTAAAGTCCTAAAAAAAAAATTCATGAAGTTAAGACACTGGGTCTGAAGAGGACATAAGCACACAAAACACAAGCTACAATGAAGAGGGATGAGGGCTAGGTGACCCAACAGGGTGGCACACGTGACCATGTGCGAGGTCCGGGGTTTGAGTCCCCAGCCCACCACAGTGGAAGCACCATGCAAAGCGGTGCTCTCCCCCACCTCTCTCTCTCTCTCTCTGAGATTTTAAAAAGGAGTCTGCAGGGAGCAGAGGGATTTTGGAGGCCTGAAGCCCTAGGAAAAACCCTGGCGGCAAGGAAAAAAACAAACAGAGGACAGACAAGAGGAAAAGCCGCCTGCCACCCCTGCCATTGCGGGACACAGAGGGAAGGTCTCTGCTGAGTGACTCCTAGATACCAGTCTGCGGCTGCCGCCAAGCCCGCGGCTGACTTAGCACCTGCTCCCTTCTGGGAGGACAGCACTGAAGGGGGGAGTTGGGCCGAGGTCAGACGCCCCATGGGATGGCTCCGTCGTCCTGTGCGGGCTGCTGCCAGGTGAGCTGAAGGCAGGCGCAGCCCAGGCTAGTCCCGCCTGTGGAAGGTGGGAGACTCACTTGTAACCGGAGGCGTACAGGGACTCACAGAGGAGCTTCATGTGGTTATTCAAGAACTTCTTCACGATGTTGGTTCCCACCGTGTGGAAATGGGAAAGGTCGCTTGCCGTCCGCAGTAATATGGCCTCGAACGCTTGGAATAGCGGTAGCACCTGCAAAGGCAAAGTTAAAACACTCGTTTCTCCTCCTCCTCCTGTCTTAGCCACAGGCACCTGCAGGTCTAGAGCCTCCGACTTGCACAGTTCAGCAATTCTAGCGCCTGAGTGGAGGTAGGAAGGAGGCAGCTTGGCGGGCCGACCTGCCAGCCCCTGGGATCTGGAATTATTGGGTTATTAGAAAAGTCATGATGCCTTTTTTTCTTTTTCTCAAAAAGATTTCATTTATTCATAAGAAAGACAGGAGGAGAAAGAATCAGACATCACTCTGGTACATGTGCTACCGGGGATTGAACTTGGGACCTCATGCTTGAGAGTCCAATGCCTTATCCACTGTGCCACCTCCCAGATAACTCATGATGCCTTTTCCATGGGGGGGGGGGATATATATATATACATCATGGCTTTTCCAACAGCCCAATAGTCAGAGCCCAGCTACGGACAAAACAACTGACGTTACAGCAGTGCAAAATGAAGTGGAGAGGGAGCTTCCGTCTATGACTGTGCCTCTTGCTGCAGCCATGGCCTGGCCCAGCAGCGACTTGGTGATGTGACCCTGATACTTGCTCTTTCTTTCTTTCTTTTTTTTGTTTTGGTTACTGCCACCAGGGTTACTGCTAGGGCTCAGTGCCTGCACTATGAATCCTCTGCTGATGATGGCCATTTTCTTTTTCTTTCTTTCTCTCTCTCTCTTTTTTTCTTTCTTCTTCTATTATATATAATAGGATGGAGACATTGAGAAAGGGGAAAAAAAAAACAAACCACACACCTGCAAACCGGCCTCACTGATATGAAGCTTCCCCCCACAGGTGGGGAGCAGGGGCTCGAACCCGGGTCCTGCTATGCCGCATGGTGTTATGTGCACACAAGAGGGTGTGCCACCGCTTGGACCCGCTAATATTCCAGCAGGTGTGTTAAGACCCCAGACTTTGAGTCTTACTGGAAACAGAAAATCGTGGTCAAGTGCACTCAGCGTGAACAGAGATTTAACCAGATTCCTTCTCTTCAAACAAACCACATGGGAGCCAAGGGCACTGAGATTCGGACTCTCTGGGCCCCACAGCCAAGCAGGCAGCTCAGCTGCAGAGCGCAGGACTTGCATATGAGGCCCCAGCTTAGCTCTCTGGGCCCTCACTCATGAAATTAACAAACAAGAAAAAAACAAAAATGAAACAAACAGGAGGTGGAGGTGGTCAAAGAAGTCACTTGTACAGTTCTCTGTGTTGCCATGTGAGACCCAGGTTCAAGTTCAGCCCCCAGTGCACTGAAGGAAGCTTTGGCGCTGTGGTCTCTTTCACTCTCTCTCAGCCTCCTTTCTTCTCTATCTGAAAATAAATAAATACAGCTTGGCGGGAGGGGGACCAGGTGCAGCCGGCTGAGCACACATATCACAATGTGCAATGACCCAGGTTCAAGTCCCTGGTCCCCATCTGCAGGAGGGAAGCTTCATGAGCAGTGAAGCAGGGCTGCGGGTGTGTCTTTTCATTTCCCCCTTCCCTCTTGATTTCTCTAATAGATAATAAATAAAATATAAAGAAAAACAAACAAATAGAAACAAAAAATAGGGTTAAGTGCAGGTGGCGCAAAGCGCAAAGATTGGCGTAAGGATCCCGGTTCGAGCCCTTGGCTCCCCACCTGCAGGGGAGTCGCTTCACAGGCGGTGAAGCAGGTCTGCAGGTGTCTGTCTTTCTCTCCCCCTCTCTGTCTTCCCCTACTCTCTCCATTTTGCTCTGTCCTATCCAACAACAATAATAATAACTACAACAATAAAACAACAAGGGCCACAAAAGGGAATTAAGTAAATATTAAAATAATAAACACACACAAAAAAAAAAATTAAAAAAAAAAAAAGGAAACCATGATGGTTCCTTCTGGCATTATCCACCCATAAGGAGCTAACACTGGAGCCATGTGCTGGTGTGCTCAACAGAGGACCTGGGTTCAAGTCCTGTACCCACCCCCACCTGCAGGGAGGAAGCTTCAAGAGCAATGCCACAGGTATCTCTCCTCTCTCCTTCCGTCTAACTTGCACTTTCTATTTCTCTGTCTCACCCTCTACCAGAAAGAAGGAAAAACGAAGAAAATGGAGATGGTGTAGCTTCGTGTAGGCACAGTGCCCCAGTGACAACCCTGGTGGCAAAAAAAAATAAAAATTAAAAATTAAATAAAGCGAGCCCTTTTCGCTAAGACACTTCCAAAAGTCACGTCGTAACAAGGACTGTATTCCCACAGCAGTGGACAAAACACCTTCTGTGTAGAAACGTCTCGGGAATCCAGGCGGCCTTTCTCCT
The DNA here is from genome assembly GCF_950295315.1 of Erinaceus europaeus. Taxonomy (NCBI): domain Eukaryota; kingdom Metazoa; phylum Chordata; class Mammalia; order Eulipotyphla; family Erinaceidae; genus Erinaceus; species Erinaceus europaeus. The sequence continues at coordinate 119,124,829 of NC_080170.1, forward strand.
CCCCAAGCTCATCCCAGCCCTTGTAGCGGCATGGCCCTCTCTCCCTCAAGCCAAGTGTGGAGCGACAGACATACCTCACTTGCGGGGGGCTTCTCCCCACTCACGAGCTGGAAGAGCTCTGCGCACTCCACAGAGATCTTGATGTAGCCCTCCACAACATCGTACATGTCTTCTTGCGGGAGCTTCTTGGCGGCTGACACAAATGCTTCCAGGGCTGAAAGAGTCCCGCTCAAAGGTTAAGACAGACAGGCTCCTGAGCCACCACCCATCTTTCCCGTGCCGTGGCCCTCCCCGGCCCATACACACAGTGAAGAGGCCACCAGGAACGTTCCGGGCTGACCTGTGTCACCCCAAATCCACAAGGTGAAGCCTCTGCTCCTGGGATGACTGTATGCAGAGACAGAGGCTCTAAGGAGGTAAACTGAGCTCCTCCTGAATTGGGGTGCCTAAAAGCAGAGGAGGACACCACCAGTGATCTCACTCTGCCCTTGCAGGCCTACCGAGGAACGGTCTCGAGGAGAGTGAAACCATTGTCACTGATCGGGATGTCAGAGCTGTGAACAAATCAATCTGCCTGACTTCACCAACGTGTGCTGGAACCTCCCCTCCCCAGAGCCCGGCCCCACGAGTGAGAGAGACAGGCCGTGCCGACGCCCATGGCTGTTGGATAGTATGCCAGCTCCCCCCGGGCCTAAACACCAGTATGTCTGTATGAGATTAGTTTGATCCTATTCAAAGCTGCGGTCTATTTACATAAATCACTTTTACATTTACATAAAGCACCACACTTCCTCCAGGGCATTGGTGGTTCAGTGGTAGAATTCTTACCTGCTCCGCCCCCTCTCCTTGTCACACCCTGATCTTCACCAGTCACTTTTCGCTCCACCCTCTCTATGTCACATCCTGTTTCCACCCTACTTGGAGAGTATAAATACAGCTGCTCTTCTGATTAAAGACACTTGGAAATTGCTTTCCAGCTCCGAGAGTTCCAGAGTGTATCTCCTGATCCCTCTCCCCCGCAGCAGCCTAGATCGGCTCCAGTTGAGTTCTCTCCAACCCAGAGAGCACTAGCTCGGGAAGAAGCACCCTCAGGCTATCCCGGCACATGGCCAGTGAAGAAGCGACTACAGATGCCAGACCTCCCACCTTCTGCACCCCATAAAGAATTTTGGTCCGTGACCCCAAAAGGGGAGAAATGATAGGGGAAGGTGACCACAGGGCTCCATAACCCAATTCTATCAGGACCTGGAGAAAAAAAAAAAAGTGGTGGTGGGGACGACACTCAGAAGTTGGGATGACTTAGAAAGGAAGAGAAGGCAAGGCCACAGGAAAACATGGGCAAATATATACAAATATAGTTATAGAAATAACATTCAGGGAGCCAGGCGGTAGCGCAGCAGGTTAAGCGCACGTGGCGCACACAAAGACCTTCGTGAGGATCCCGGTTCGAGCCCCTGGCTCCCCACCTGCAGGGAAGTCCCTTCCCAGGCAGTGAAGCAGGTCTGTAGGTGTCTGTCTTTCTCTCCCCCTCTCTACCTTCCCCTTCTCTCTCTATTTCTCTCTGTCCTATCCAACAATGACATCAATAACTACAACAATAACTACAATGATAAAACAACAAGGGCAACAACAGGGAAAATAAATAAATAAATAAATAAATAGAAAGACATAATATTCAGCCCAAACCTGTGACTGTGGGAGAACTAATGCAGCTTCCAGTGAAGGAAGGGAATGGGGACACAGAGCTATGGTGGTAGGATTGTACCCCTGTTATCTTATAGATTTGTAAATCAATATTAAATAACTGAAAAAAAGGAGGGTGAAATGAATCTGCCATTGAACACACACAGTCCACGGTATTTTGTTGTGGCAGCCCCGGCAAATTAATACGTAGGGAAACCGCAAAAAAAGAAAAAAGAAGGGAGTCGGGCAGTAGCACAGCGGATTAAGCGCACGTGGCGCAAAGCACAAGGACCAGAGGAAGGATCCCGGTTTGAGCCCCCAGCTCCCCACCTGCAGGGGAGTCGCTTCACAGGCGGTGAAGCAGGTCTGCAGGTGTCTGTCTTTCTCTCCCCCTCTCTGTCTTCCCCATCTCTCTCCATTTCTCTCTGTCCTATCCAACAACGATGACATCAATAATAACTACAACAATAAAACAACAAGGACAACAAAAGGGAATAAATAAATAAATAAATGTAAAGAAATTAAAAAAAAAAAAAGAAATTCAGAAATAGCAGAGGCAGTATCTGGCAGGGACCAGAGAAAGGCCCAGGGGTGTTCTGACTGCGGTCACTCGAGCTCCATCCTCAAGGGGAGTCCTGGAGTGGATCCACTACTCCCCATTTTACTTCCACTAATAAATACCACCCCCTGGTGCGTAATGATGAAATGAAGCATGTGACGAGTAATATTGGGCTAAGAAGGGATCCTATTCCAAGCACTGGTGAACAGTCACAGGAATCAAAAGCTTAAAAAACTGGGCGATGGGCCCAAGGTTCAAGCCCCCAGTCCTCACCTGCAGGGGGGAAGCTTCAAAGTGGTTAAGCAGTGCTGCAAGTGTCTCTCTGTCTCTCGATTTCTCTCTGCTTCTAGCCAATAAATAAAATATATTTTAAGGGGCCAGGCGGTGGCACACCTGGTTGAGCACATGTTACAGTACACAAGGACCTGGGTTCGAGGCCCTGGTCCCCACCTGCAGGGGGAATGCTTTGCAAGTGGTGAAGCGGGGCTGCAGGTGTCTGTCTCTTTCACTCTTTCTCCCTTTTCCTCTCGACTTCTGACTATCTCTATCCAATAAATTAATAAAGATAATTTTAAAAATTTAAAATACATATATTTTAAATAAATAAACTGGGTGAAGGGGCCAGCAGGGGTACACTTGGTTGAGAACACACATTATAGTGTGGAAGGACCCTGGTTCAAGTCCCTGCCTGGTGACCACCTATGAGAGGGCAGCTTCATGAGTGGTGAAGCAGGGCTGCAGATTTCTCTCTCCCCCAACTATCAGACCTCCCCTTCTCAATTGTTCTGTCTTTAAAAAAGTTTAAAAAAAAGACGTAAGGGGGCCGGGTGGTAGCGCAGCAGGTTAAGCCCACGTGGCGCAAAGCACAAAGACCGGTGTAAGGATCCCAGTTCGAGCCCCCGGCTCCCCACCTACCTGCAGGGGAGTCGCTTCACAGGCGGTGAAGCAGGTCTGCAGGTGTCTGTCTTTCTCTCCTCTGTCTTCCCCTCCTCTCTCCATTTCTCTCTGTCCTATCCAACAACAAACGACATCGACAACAACAATAACCACAACAAGGCTACAGCAACAAGGGCAACAAAAGGGGGAAAAAATGGCCTCCAGGAGCAGTGGATTCATGGTGCAGGCACCGAATCCCAGCAATAACCCTGGAGGCAAAAAAAAAAAAAAAAAAAGACTTAAAATATTAATTTTAAAAATTGGGTGAGAAGCTAGGCTTATCCTGGCCAATTAACGTAGAGAACATGTCCTTCAGCCTGGGAGAAACACCTCGGCTGCTTTATATCCTGAGCGTGCTGACAGACAGCCACCTTCTGGTCCCAAGCGGCCACCGCGGGACCCGACAGATGAGCACTGGCGGCCCGAAGGGGGTGTCACCCCGATGGCTTGGGTGTCCCTCGCCGAGGGTGACAGTCGGGGCGCAGAGACCCGGGTGCCCGCTGCGGTGCAACGTGGGGTGGGGGGAGGATCCCACTGCTGCGGGCGGGAGCTCCGCCCTGCACCGGACACCCCCTCCTCGGCTCCAGCAACGTCCCTGCTCCCCGCCCCGCACTCGCACGGCCCCGCACTCACCCGGCCCCGCGCCCTGCGGCTCCCGCAGCTGAGCCTTGAAGCGCACGCCCGTCAGCTCCTCCGTGCGCGCCCGCTTGGCTGCACCTGCGCCGCCCTGGCCAGCTGGAGCCTTCCTCTTGGGGACCCCCATGGCCGAGGGGACGCGGATCCGAAGGAAAGCACGCACCCCACACGTGCGCCGGAAGGGGCGGGAAGTGCCGGAAGAGGCGGGATCTGTCAGGAGACCGGGCGGAAGTGGAAAGTCTGCTGCGGCAAAGCCGGGCGGAAGGGGCGGGGCTAGGCAGAACGGGTGGGCGGGGAAATGGCGGTGACGTTTGCTCCCTTGCCGGCCACGTGGGCGCAGGGACTCTCAGGCACAAAGTTCCTAGCCACGCCAGGGCGCTTAGAAGCCCGTTAGGGTCCTCCTCTAGCCCCTGCGGCCTTGGCAGAGAGAACTCCCCAACTCCTGCAGGCCAGTAACCCGAGCACACAGATATCGCACTGCCACTTAAAGCCAAGCCACCCCCTCCTCCTCCACCCAGGACTACTCAACTCTGATTTCTGGTGGTGCCGGGCATCGAACCCGGGACTTTGCAGCCTCAGTCATGAAAGTCCTGTTGCATAACCGTTATATTAGAGTAATTTATTTTGAGAGAGAGGCAAAGGGGACCGGATGGTGCCGTACCTCATAGAGCTCACATATATAACACACAAGGTCGCAGGTTCAAGCCCCTGGTCTCCACCTGCAAGGGAGAAGATTCACGAGCGGTGAAGCAGGCTGCAGGTGTCTGTCTCCCACTTTGCCTCTTAAATTCTCTCTACATATCCAAAAACAAGTTAAGGGGGGGGAAATAATACGGAGCAACAGAACCAGAAAACACTCAGATACATTCCAAAGTAAAAATAGAACTGTGGGCCTCATTTTGACCTGAGGGAATCTGAATACATGATGGTAAATTTACACTTTTAAAGAAGGAGGGCATTCAATGCCTGTACCTATTGGAGGACCAGTCAGGATGGACTGATGCCGTATGTAAATAAAAGAGGCTAAACAAGAAATAGCACATCTTAAATATCATGGAAACGAGCCCAGAGACTGCCCACCCAGTAGAACACATAGTTCACTATGCTTGAGAGTCTGGGGTTCAAGCCCAGGACACCACACAGGCACACCTGCCTACACAAGGGCGTGGTAGAGCACTGCCGTGGTGTATCTTCTTCATCTCTCACTGTCTCTCTTCATCTCACACCTTCTATCAAAAAAAGGTAATAATAAAAAAGAAGTCTGCCAGGAGCAATGAAATTATGTAGATAATGAAGGCCCAAGGAATAAGTCTAGGGGAGGGGAGGAAGGATGGAAATCTTTACATACACAAAAGAATACTGTATAAATGACCTCAGAATTAGTTTTTAAAAACCTGCCCAACTCTTAAGGCGAAAACTGTAACAGAAGATATGGCTAAAAAAGGAGACTTACTATGCCCATGGAAGAATGTCTTCTTACTATAAATGCTTGCTAGATTATGTTATACAACCAACACCATTTCAAACAAAATTATGAGACTTTAAAAAGTCTGAAGTGCTGGGAAGACAGCACGATGGTTCTGCAAAAAGACTTTCGTGCCGGAGGCTCTGACAACCCGGGTTCAATCCTCAGCATCACTATAAGCCAGAGTTGAGCAGTGTTCTGGTATCTATCTTTCCTTAAAAATAATTAAATTTTTTTTGGGGGGAGAATACAGGTCCATGAAGGATGATAAATGACATAGTGGGGGTTGTATTGTTAAATGGGAAACTGGGGAATGTTATGCATGTACAAACTATTGTATTTACTGTTGAATGTAAAACATTAATTCCCCAATAAAGAAATAAATTTAAAATAATAATAATAATAATTAAATTGTTTTTAAATGGGCAGAGGAGATAGCATAATGGTTACGCAAAGAGATTCTCATGCCTAAGGTCCCAGAGTCCCAGGCTCCATATTTCCAGCAATACCATAAGCTAGAGCCGAGTGGTGCTCTGGTAAAATAAACAAATAAATAAAAAGACATCTACTATCTTTCCTTGAATGTTTATGGGGAAATGAAGATTCATGAATAACCAATCAGAAAGAGTAAGGTCGGTCTTGTCTTATCATACCTGGCTACATGTCTCAAAGTTTTAACACAGTCTGATTAAAATAATAATGGTTAAAGAATAAACAAGTCACCTGGTGGAACAGAATACAGACTAAAAAAATAATGATGAATCATGGGATAGAGGTATGAGTTAAGAACTTTGAAACTGGGGGTCGGGCAGTAGCATAGGAGGTTAAGCCCCCGGCTCCCCACCTGCAGGGGAGTCACTTCAAAGGCGGTGAAGCAGGTCTGCGGGTGTCTATCTTTCTCTCCCCCTCTCTGTCGTCCCCTCCTTTCTCCGTTTCTCTCTGTCCTATCCAAAAACAATGACATCAATAGCAACAATAATAACTACAACGATAAAAACAACCAGTTTGGGAGTCGGGCTATAGCGCAGCGGGTTAAGCGCAGGTGGCGCAAAGCACAAGGACCGGCATAAGGATCCCGGTTCGAACCCCGGCTCCCCACCTGCAGGGGAGTCGCTTCCCAGGCGGTGAAGCAGGTCTGCAGGTGTCTATCTTTCTCTCCCCCTCTCTGCCTTCCCCTCCTCTCTCCATTTCTCTCTGTCCTATCCGACAACAACAATAATAACTACAACAATAAAACAACAAGGGCAACAAAAGGGAATAAATAAATAAAAAATAAAAAAAAAAACAACCAGTTTAACAAAAGGGGAAAAAAATGGCCTCCAGGAGCAGTGGATTTGTCGAAGCCCCAGCAATAATCCTGGAGGGAAAAAAAAAAAAAAAAGGAACTTTGAAACTGCTTTTTATATGCCCTGGGGGCTGAGCTAATAACTAAATGGATGGAGGAGGGAGAGCAGACTTCCCACTATGGGAGTGGGCAGTTATGCGTCAGCAGGAAGGTGCAACATACTCGAATCTCCAATGGGGGTGGGGTGGGGACTGGATTAGTGCTGGGAAGATCATTATGTGCTGTCTAGCTGAATAAAGTTAGAGGCAGAAAGTTGACGTAAATACGTGTAGCTATGCATTGTACTTGGGGTGATACACATGCAAACCCTTCCCAGTTACACACTATTTCAGATATCTGCCACCCTGGTCCTTCCATAGTCTCAATTGGCCCATTCAAGTTTCTCGGTGAGATATGGGCGATAGCATTATGCACAAACACTCTCATGCCAAAAAGATGACAGACGACCTAGTGGGGGTTGTATTGTTCTGTGGAAAACCGGAAAATGTTCTGCATGTACAAACTATTGTATTTACTGTCGACTGTAAAACATTCATCCTCCAATAAAGAAATTAAAAAAAAATACAGTGGGGGCAAGACAGTGGAGCACACGGTTGAGCATACATGTTACCATGCACAAGGATATGGGTTCAAGCCCCCGGTCTCTGTCTGCAAGGGAGAAGCTTCATAAGCCATGCAGTATGTCTCTCTTCCCAATCCCTCTCAATTTCTCTCTGCCTCTATCCAAAATAAACAAAAACACTCTCATGCCTAAGACTCTGAGTCCCACATTCAACCCTCCATACCACCATAAGCCAAACCTGGGCAATACTCTGGTTTAAATAAATAAATAATTAATTATTGGTGAAAAACTGATTAATGATAACAATGCATTATAAAAACTTCCAAGGGGGGCGGGGTGGGTGGTAGCACAGCGGGTTAAGCACACTTGAAGCAAAGCGCAAGGACCAGAGTAAGTCTTTCACTTCTTTGGTCAACTTTATTCCTAGGTATTTGATTGATTTTGCTGAAACAGTAAATGGGAGTGATTTCTGGATGTCTTCTTCTTCAGATTTAGTGTTTGCAAAAAGAAATGCCACTGATTTTTGTACGTTGATTTTGTAGCCTGATACCTTGCTATATAGCCTAATAACTTCCAGCAGTTTTCTGCTGGATTCTTTAGGTTTTTCTATGTATACTATCATATCATCTGCAAATAGAGAGCCTGACTTCTTCCCTTCCAATCTGTATTCCTTTGATTTCTTTCTCTTGCCTGATTGCTATGGCAAGAACTTCCAATACTGTGTTGAAGAGTAACGGCGACAGTGGACAGCCCTGTTTAGTCCCCAATCTGAGGGGGAATGCTTTCAGTTAATTAATATGAGAGGGGGAAAATTAATTGTATGTCTCAAAGTTTTTCAAAACACAAACTGAATCTTTTTAATATATAGGCTGTGTGATTGATATGCAGACTCTCTCAAAAGCCTAGACCAAGTAGATCAGAAGCAACCAATAGCACAGCTATATACAAGATACTGGGTACTGCACAGCAAACCCTAACAAAAGGACTTTTCAAAGTTAACCCAATTACCAAATAATGTGATGATAACATTAACTATCGATTGTCTTTTTGTTTTTGTTTTTTTTTTAATTTTTTTATTATTTATTTATTTATTCCCTTTTGTTGCCCTTGTTGTTTTATTGTTGTAGTTATTATTGTTGTTGTCGTCGTTGTTGGATAGGACAGAGAGAAATGGAGAGAGGAGGGGAAGTCAGAGAGGAGGAGAGAAAGATAGACACCTGCAGACCTGCTTCACCGCCTGTGAAGCGACTCCCCTGCAGGTGGGGAGCCGGGGTTCGAACCGGGATCCTTATGCCGGTCCTTGTGCTTTGCGCCACCTGCGCTTAACCCGCTGCGCTACAGCCTGACTCCCTCGATTGTCTTTTTGAACCCTAAGACAGCAGGAACCTCACATCTCCACTATAGAGCCTCTACTTCCCCCAGTCCTAGAACCCTTGGATAAGGCCCACTTTCCCGTATGCCTCTCCCAATCCATATCAAATAATATTGCATCTGCCGATCACAACCTAACCAACACAATGATTGCCACCTCAACATGCTTCACCTCAGACTGTGTCCAGAGACTTCACGTGTGGAATGACAACCCTTCAGCTTCATTACTCGGGTGAGACCTTTCCTTCCATAGTATACTCTAATTCCATCTCAGGTGGTTCACTTTCTAACAAAGTCCCAAAACCTAGATATACACCAGTTTCTGTGAGAGAGAGCATATGTTCACATGTATCCGTAAACTACTGCAAAATATATACCTGAAAGCAGAAGTACACTAGAGTTTGCAGTGAGTACCCCCCTAACACTTCCTCTCCACTATTCCAAGCTTTGAGTCCATGATTGCTCAACAATTTGTTTGGCTTCGTATGTTAACTCTCTTTTCAGCCACCAGGTTCCAGATGTCATCAGGATGCCGGCCAGGCTTCCCTGGACTGAAGACCCCACCAATGTGTCCTGGAGCTCCACTTCCCCAGAGACCCATCCTACTAGGGAAAGAGAGAGGCAGACTGGGAGTATGGACCGACCAATCAACGTCCATGTTCAGCGGGGAAGCAATTACAGAAGCCAGACCTTCTATCTTCTGCAACCCTCAATGACCCTGGGTCCATGCTCCCAGAGGGATAGAGAATGGGAAAGCTATCAGGGGAGGGGGTGGGATATGGAGATTGGGTGGTGGGAATTGTGTGGAATTGTACCCCTCCTACCCTATGGTTTTGTTAATTAATCCTTTCTTAAATAAAAAAGAAAAAAAAAAAAGAACCAGAGTAAGGATCCCGGTTGGATCCCCTGGCTCCCCACCTGCAGGGGAATCCCTTCACAGGCAGTGAAGCAGGTCTGCAGGTGTCTGTCTTTCTCTCCCACTCTCTGTCTTCCCCTCCTCTTTCCATTTCTCTCTGTCCCATCTAACAACGAAGGACATCAACAACAGTAATAACCACAAGGCTACATACAACAAGGGCAACAAAAGGGGGGAAAATGGCCTCCAGGAGCAGTGGATTCGCGGTGCAGGCACCAAGCCCCAGCAATAACCCTGGAGGCTAAAAAAAAAAAAAAAAAAAAAACTTCCAAAAGGAAAGGGACATGTTTTGGGGTGTAACCATCTCCTTTAAATGGTGCTTTTATCTGTTTAAGTTTTCTGGGGACCTGGAGGAGCCTAGATTTTGACAGTCTTAATCAAATTTTGAAAATACAGCACACATACAATAAGATGTTTGAAGCTATGGAGAAGGGTCTGGGTGGTGGCACACCCAGTTAAGCACTTGTTTTACCACAAGGTGATAAATGCGAGGACCTGGGTTCCAGCTCTTACTCCCCATATACAGGGGAGATGCTTCACGAGTAGTGAAGCAGGTCTGCAGGTGTCTTTCTCTGTCTCCCTCATTCTCTCAACTTCCCTGTGTCCTGTCAAATAAGAGAGAGAGAGAGAATAGAGGCTGACTGCCAAGGGAGAGAGCACTCCAGGAGGGAACTATAGCAAATGCAAAGGCACTGGGGTAGAAATGTGATCTGAGGGCAGCGATAGATAACATAATGGTTATGCAAAGAGACTCTTGTGCCTGAGGCTCCGAAGTCCCAGGTTCAATACTCTGTTCCACCATAAACCAGAGCTGAGCAGTGCTTTAGTTAAAACAAAAACAAAAACAAAAAAAAACCAGGAAGTCGGGCGGTAGTGCAGCAGGTTAAGCACACATGGCACAAAGCACAAGGACTGGTAGAAGGATCCTGGTTCAAGCCCCTGGCTCCCCACCTGCAAGGGAGTCGCTTCACAGGCGGTGAAGCAGGTCTGCAGGTGTCTATCTTTCTCTCCTCCTCTCTGTCTCCTCCTCCTCTCTCCATTTCTCTCTGTCCTATCCAACAACAACGACATCAACAGTAGGTACAACAATAAAAACAACAAGGGCAACAAAAAGGAAGTAAATATTTAAACAAACAAACAAACTGTGATCAGATAAGACAAGAAACAGCAGAAGGGTCAGTGTGTCTGCCATGGAGAGAGTGGGAGAGTGGTGGCATTGGGAGGGTTGGGGAGCCAGCCAGCTGAGAGTTCTCGAATATTGCATCGTCTACATTTCCAGTGCCCGCACTGAGTGCTCAGAGAGCCAAGAGATATTCTGGTCGCCTGGGAATGTTTTGATGAGTTGAGAGGAACACAGTGACTCCTAGCATTTGTCACATTCTGCTAGCCCAAGGTGTCTGGCTCACTGGCCCCACCTTCAACTGAGTCCCTTGTCTTCTGGTGATGCCCCAGCATTGTGAAACTGGAACTTATGTAGTTACCTTGAGTGAAGGCAAGGACCAAGAAGAGCAAGGAAAATAGGAAAAAAGAGAGAAAGAAATAAAGAAAGAAAAAAGGAAATGAATATCTGGGTCCCATTTGATTTCAAAGTTAGAGAAATAAATAGAGACAAGTCCACAAAGTTTACCTACCTCAGAAAGAAATTCTTGTGGTTGCTTCAGAATAAACTGAAAATGTTCTATAAAATGTGTATTTGTAGGAGTTGTGTGGTAGTGCAGCGGGTTAAGCACAGGTGGTGCAAGGCGCAAGGACCGGCGTAAGGATCCCGGTTCAAGCCCCAGGATCCCCACTTGCGGGGGAGTCGCTTCATGGGCGGTGAAGCAGGTCTGCAGTTGTCTGTCTTTCTCTCCCCATCTCTGTCTTCCCCTCCTCTCTCCATGTCTCTCTGTCTTATCTAACGATGACATCAATAACAACAACAATAATAACTATAACAATAAAATAACAAGGGCAACAAAAGGGAAAATAAATAAATAAATATAAAAATGTGCATTTGTTTCAAATAGTTAACTTGGCAGAACTAAATCCTTAGGGCCAGTGGAAGAGCTCACTTGGATATAAGTGTGGTTTGGGGGGGCTTGTTTATTTATTTATTTATTTGGGACTAATATTAGGTTACAAAATAGTAAGATTCCAGGGTAGAATTCCACACTGTGCCTACCACCAAAGTTCTGTGTCCCCACCTTCTTACCTCCCAAAGGCAACCACCAGAGTTATCTCAAGACCAACAATTTGCTTGCTTGCTTCTTCTTTTTTTCTGTTTGCAAGTTCATGCCTATCACTTCTCTAGATCCCACATCTGAGTGAAACCATCTGGTAGTTGTCTTGCATCTCTTTACTTATTTCGCTAAACATCATCACCTCCAGTTCCATCCGTTTTTTTTTCCAAAGGACACAGTATTATTATTTTTGATTGCAGAGTAGTATTCCACGGAATATATATCCCATAACTTCTTTAGCCAGTCATCTGTGGATGGGCATTTAGGCCGCTTCCACCCTTTGGCTACTATGAATAATGCAGCTGTGAACATAGGGATGTATATGCTCCTTTGAATTAGTGTTTTAATGTTCTTTGGATAAATGCCTAAGAGTAGTATTGCTGATAATTCAGGTTTGAGCACAGCCTTCCTTGACAGCACTAAAGGAAGCTTTGAGGCTGTGGTCTCTCTCTCCATCCCTCTCTCTCTCTCTCTCTCAAAATGAATTAGTTAGTTTAAATAACTTAAATATTTATTAAGTTGTCTGGGTCTAGCTAACTAATAATAGATACACCTGTGCCACAGTATGTATTAGTAAGTGTTAGGTCTGGAGTATTAAGAAAGTGAAAGGCCAGGTGGTGGCACACCTGGTTAAGTGCACACATTGCAGTGCTCAAGGACTCAGGTTCAAGCCTCTGGTCCCCACCTGCAGGGCGAAAGCTTCACTAGTGGTGGAACAGGGCTACAGACATCTGTTTTCATTTCTATCTCCTCCACTCCTCCCTATTTCTCTGTCTCTAGCCAATAATAAAGAAATAAATAAAAACATTTTTTAAAAAGAGTTTCCAGTATTAAGGAAATGAAAAATCAGTGAGACTCTCAGGATGCCATGAACTGAGAAAGTAAAGACCTCTGCTCTGTATTTTTTAAAATATTTATTCCCTTTTGTTACCCTTGTTGTTCTTTTTATTGTTGTAGTTATTATTGTTGTCATCATTGTTGGATAGGACAGAGAGAAATGGAGAGAGGAGGGGAGATGGGGAAAGAAAGACAGACACCTGCAGACCTGTTTCATTGCTTGTGAAGCAACTCTCCTGCAGGTGGGGAGCTGGGACCTTGAACCTGGATCCTTAGGCTGGTCCTTGTGCTTAGTGCCACCTGTGCTTAACCCGCTGCGCTACCGCCCGACTCCCCTCTGTTCTGTATTTGAAACACCTTTCAACAGACTTTGTTCGTTTCCTGAAGGTAATTTAAAGCTTTCTCTCAGGGATGATCATTTCACATTTATTCCATGCACCCATGTTCCTAGCTTACTAGTCACAATGACCAAAACACTTAGAAGCAATTCAAACGCCCACAATAGGTGAATCGGGCTGAGTAGTGGCGCACCTGGTTGAGTGCACGTTACAGTGCACAAGGACCCAAGTTCAAGCCCCCAGTTCTCACCTGTAGGGGGAAAGTTTCAGAAGTGGTGAAGCAGGGCTGCAGGGGTCTCTCTGTCTCTCTCCCTATCACCCCCTTCCCTCTTTGATTTCTGGCTGTCTGTATCCAATAAATAAAGATAATAATTAAAAAATTTAAAAAACAGGTGAATCACTATAGCAAATGTGTTTTATACAATCTAGGGAATATTATTAAACCTTCAAAAGGGGGCAATTTCTTCCATTCTTTCTTCATCTTCTTCTCCTTCTCCTTCTCCTTCTCCTTCTCCTTCTCCTTCTCCTTCTCCTTCTCCTTCTTCTCCTTCTCCTTCTCCTTCTTCTCCTTCTCCTTCTTCTCCTTCTCCTCCTCCTCCTCCTCCTCCTTCTTCTTCCCCCCTTCTTCTCCTTCTTCTTCTGCATCCAGAGTTATTGCTGGGGCTCAGTACCTACACTACAAAACCACTGCTCCTGGAGGTCATTTTTTTCCATTTTTGTTTCCCTTGTTGTTGTTATTATTGTTACTGATATTGCTGTTGGATAGGACAGAGAGAAATGGAGAGAGGAGGAGAAGACAGAGAGGGGAGAAAAAGACACCTGCAGACCTGTTTCACCACTTTTGAAGCAACCTCCCTGCAGACAGGGAGCGAGGTCCTGAACCTGGATCCTTACATGGGTCAATGTACTTAGTATTATGTGTGCTTAACAGAATGCACCACCACTCAGCCCCCCAAGAGACATTGGCAGCCCTGCTTCACTACTTGTGAAGCTTTCTCCTGCAAATAGGGAGTGGGGACTTGAACCTGGCTCCTTGCACATGTCAACAGGTGCACTTAACCAGGTGTACCGCAGCCCAGCCCCCTACATCTAGTTTATGCAGGCTGTGGGTTTGCAGAACTGAAACGGTCTTTAGAGTCCCTAGTTTTCATTTGGCTGAGGTGACCAAACACCTGCATGGGTGCTGTGTCTTTCGAAGCAGAGTCAACATCACGGTGTCCATGACTGTGGATGAGGGGTTCTTGCAAATACTGGTTCCAGTCCCAGAAGCGTCTTGGCAGGGGTCCCTTTCCCTTGGCTTCCACATACTCTCTCTCCTCTGCACTCCCAGCTTCCTCAAAGAGCAGACTCTTTGCTACTGGTGCAGATCTTTTGTGCCAGAGCTATAAACAAACCACCACTTGCTGCTTTCTAAAAATAAGCCTTTCTTGTTCTGGACAATATTTAGCCTCTCTCTTCTGAGTTAAAAAATTGTCCCTCCCTCCCCTCCTTTTTTTTTGATCTGAGAGTTACACATTTCTAAGATTTCAGGCTGGGAAGATAGCATAATGGTTATTCAAAAAAAAAGAAAAGAGACTTTCTTGGGAATCGGGCTGTAGTGCAGCGGGCTAAACTCATGTGGCACAAAGTGCAAGGACAGGCGGAAGGATCCCGGTTCGAGCCCCTGGGCTCCCCACCTGCAGGGGAGTCGCTTCACAGGCGGTGAAGCAGGTCTGCAGGTGTCTATCTTTCTCTCCCCCTCAGTCTTCCCCTCCTCTCTCCATTTCTCTCTGTCCTATCCAACGACAGCAACAACAACAATAATAATAACCACAACAATGATGGAATTGTCCTATCCAACAATCATGACATCAACAACAATAACTACAATAATAAAAGAAAAAAAAGGGGTTCGGGCGGTAGTGCAGCAGGTTAAGCACATGTGGCACAAAGCGCAAGGACCAGCGTAAGGATCCAGGTTCGAGCCCCCGGCTCCCCACCTGTAGGGAAGTCGCTTCACAAGCAGTGAAGCAGGTCTGCAGGTGTCTATCTTTCTCTCCCCCTCTGTCTTCCCCGCCTCTCTCTATTTCTCTCTGTCCTATCCAACAATGAACGACATCAACAACAACAATAATAACCACAACAAGGCTACAACAACAAGGGCAACAAAAGGGGGAAAAATGGCTTCCAGGAACAGTGAGTGGATTCATGGTACAGGCACTGAGCCCCAGCAATAACCCTGGAGGCAAAAAAAAAAAAAAAAAAAGACTTTCTTGCCCCAGGTCCCAAAGGTCCCAGGTTCAATCCCCAGCTCCACCATAAGCTAGAACTGGGAAGTACTCTGGTGAGGGAAAAAAAACAAAAGGTAAGATTTCAGAGGTATATTTATTTTCATACTTAACAAGTATAAGTCACCATACCTACCACCAAAGCTCTATGTCCTTCCCACTATAGTTCTCATAAACTCCAGGACATAGTTTAGTCTCTTTCTCTCTCTCTTCTTTATTAATGTACTTGTTCTTTTATTATTGTTGTTATTATTATTATTTTATCAGAGCACTACTCAGCTCTGGCCTACGTTGGTAGCCTCAGGCATGAGAGTCTCTTGCATAACCATCATGCTATCTACCCCTGTCCCATTTCTTTCTTAATTTAATAGAGACACTGAGGCACACAGAGAGAAGCTTCCAGCAATGTGGCAAGGGCTGGGCTTAAACCTGGGTCACACACATGCCAAGTAGCACACTATGGAAGTGAGCTGTCTCACTGGTCTTACTTTTTTCTGTGAGTTCTTTTGCTGTAGTCATTTAGATTCCCCGTGTATCGGAACCACCAGATAGTGTCCTTCACCTCTTTTCTTACTTCACTTGCCATAGTCACTTCCAGTTTGGTGCACTTTGCTCTAATGATATAAGCTCATCTTTGTTTGTTTGTTTTGGTCAGAGATTCCATTGACTCTGTATCTTATAACTTCTTTATCTGGTCATCTGTCATTGGGCATGTAGGCTGCTTCCAGATTTTGGCTATTCTGATTAGAGCAGTTGGGAACATAAGAGTACATACATCCTTTTGAACTCGTGCTTCTGTGTGAAAAGTCCTTTTAAAATATTTTATTCACAAGGACCGGCTAAGGATCCCGGCTTGAGCCCCCCGGCTCCCCACCTGCAGGGGAGTCGCTTTACAGGCAATGAAGCAGGTCTGCAGGTGTCCATCTTTCTCTCCCCCTCTCTGTCTTCCCCTCCTCTCTCCATTTCTCTCTGTCCTATCCAACAACAATGACATCAATAACAACAATAATAACTACAACAATAAAACAAGGGCAACAAAAGGGAATAAATA
The DNA here is from genome assembly GCF_950295315.1 of Erinaceus europaeus. Classification (NCBI taxonomy): domain Eukaryota; kingdom Metazoa; phylum Chordata; class Mammalia; order Eulipotyphla; family Erinaceidae; genus Erinaceus; species Erinaceus europaeus. The sequence goes on from NC_080170.1 coordinate 119,141,014, forward strand.
AATATTTTACAAAAAATATTTTACTAATTTTATTGGGCAGAGACAGAGGAATCAAGAGGGAAGGAAGGGATAGAGATAGAGAGACACACACAGACCTGCTTCACTGCTCATGAAGCTTACCCCCGCAGGTGAGAACCAGGGGCTTAAACCTGAGTGCTTGAACTATGCAATATGTGTGCTCTTCTTCTTCCTCCTCCTACTTTTTGGGAGAGAGAGAGAGAGGGAGAGAGAGACAGACAGGGATCTTGAGATCTCAGCACCAAAGCTTCCTTCAGTACAGCAGGAGGTTTGGGCTCAAACTTGGGTTGTGCAGTCGGCAAAGTGGCTAACTATTTAAGTGGGCTATTTCAAAAGCCCCAAAAGGTTTTTTGTCTGTCCGTTTGTTTGTTTTGAGGTTGACAAATGATCTCGGATTGGTGCCAGCCCTTCTTGGCTGAAAGGGGACAGTTTTAATTGGTGGCCCAGCTGAGGGCACAGGTTCAGGGGGCAGGTTGAGTGCAGAGCACCACGGCGGCTCTGTGCTGAGCGAAAGATCTTGAGGGACCGGGATAAGGGCAATAGGAATAGAACTTAGAGCTGGAAGGAAGGGACAGGGCTGTTTCCAATGGGGAGTTGGGGTGGGGGTGGAGGAATGAAGTTAAGATGTGAAATGAGCAGAATGAATATTCCTGGGTCCGAGCCCAAGAAAGACGGAGACAGTTCAACACTGTCACCAAGCAAAAGAAAGCACTTCATCCAACCCAGACCGAGGGGCTCCATCTTGTCACAGGTGATTGGTAAGAGTCTGTGTCCTCACTCCTACCTCACAAAGCCCGATGGTGTCGACTTCTGGCCTTTCTGCTCAGTTCCCCACCCCCAGCCCACCCCCATTGCCCTGGTGGGTCTCAAGAGCTTCCGCTCACTTAATGTGCTTTTGCTTTGTTTTGCCTCCAGGGTTATCAGTGTCTGCACTATAAATCCACTGCTCCTGGTGGCCATTTTTTCCATTTTGTTGTTGTTGTTATTGCTGCTGCTGCTGTTGTTGTTGTTGGATAGGACAGAGAGAAATGGAGAGAGGAGAGGAAGACAGAGAGGGGAGAGAAAGACAGACACCTGCAGACCTGCTTCATCGCTTGTGAAGCGACTCCCCTGCAGGTGGGAAGCCGGGGGCTCAAACTGGGATCCTTATGCCGGTCCTAGCGTTTTTTGTGCCATGTGCCCTTAACCCACTGCACTACTGCTTGGCCCCCTACTATGTGCTTTAATTTATTTATTACTGGATAGAGAGAGAAAAATCAAGAGGGCAAGGGAAGACAGGGAGAGAAACAGATACATGCAGCACAGCTTCACTGCTGGTGAAGCACCCCCCCAAGTGGGGATGGGGACTTGAACCTGGGTCCTTGCACATGGTAACCAGGTGTGTCACCCCTCCGCCCCTCCCCCCACTTTATTTTTATTTATGCGTGATCAATAGTAGCTGACAAAAGTGAAAGATGCCAGTTGTAAATCTATACATTTCCACATCAAGGGGCTGGGTGATTGCATACCTGGTTGGGCACACGTGTTGCAATGCACAAGGACCAGGGTTCGAGGCCCTGGTCCCCACCTGCAAGGGAAAAGCTTTATGAATGGTAAAGCAGTGTTGCAGGAGTCTCTCAGTCTTTCTTCCTACTCTATCACCCACTTCCCTCTCGATTTCTGGCTGTCTCTATTCACAGTAAAAAAAAAAATTATAGTTGCACATCATACCCACCACCAAAGTTTGTGGCCCCCACCCTCCCAGCTCCCCACTTCCCTAACGCTAACCAGAGTTCTCACAAAGTTTTGGAAACTGCTTTCTTTCTTCCTTCCTTCCTTTCTTTCTTTCTTTCTTTCTTTCTTTCTTTCTTTCTTTCTTTTTTGCCTCCAGGGTTATTGCTGGGGCTCAGTGCCTGCACCATGAATCCACTGCTCTTGGAGGCCATTTCCCCCCCCCCTTTTGTTGCCCTTGTTGTTATAGCCTTGTTGTGGTTATTGTTTTTGTTGATGTCGTTTGTTGTTGGATAAGACAGAGAAATGGAGACAGGAGGGGAAGACAGAGAGTGGGAGAGAAAGACATTTGCAGACCTGCTTCACTACCTGTGAAGCGACTCCCCTGCAGGTGGGGAGCCGGGGGCTCCTGCCGGGATCCTTAAGCCCCAAGTGCGCTTAATCCATTGAGCTACCCCCTGGAAACTGCTTTCTCTCCTCCCTCTCCTCCTTTCTTCATTCCTCTTCCTCCTCCTTCTTCCTCTTCTCTTTCTTCTCCTTCTCCTCCTCTCCTTCTTCTCTCTCTCTCTCTCTCTCTCTCTCTCTCTGTCTCTCCCCCAACATTACAGTTCACTGAGAGCTTAGGATGGTGAAGACCCTGTTTCCTTTGATCTCTGGGCTCCCCCCCCCCCAAGCCGGCAGTCACCTGGGGTCTCATTAGGGACATTTTCTCTCGCTTGCCCTGGGGACCCGGGGCACCTGAGCAGAGCCCCCACATGCTTGGCCTGGATCTCCCCCACGCCCCCATCCAGGGAACTCCAGGGAGCTCGAGGGTGCCACTGCGCGTAACCAGAGCTCCCCACTCAGCCCCTCAAGATGCTCGGGCCGGTTCAAAGCCAAGCCAAGCCAAGCCGGGTCGTGGGTGCGCCCAGCCTGGGGACCCTACACCCCTCCTTCCGCGGCCGCCCACGCACAGCGGGGTGGGGGTAGGTTCAGTCTCCCCTTCTGCGAAATGAGGGCCCGGCGCGCTGGGCGATGCGCTCACAGCAGGGATTTGGGGTTCAGTTGCACGGTCCTCCCAGGACCCCACTTTTCCGTCCCCCCACCACCCCCCCCCCCGTCTGGGCCCGCCTCCGGGCACCCGGGAGGGACGCTGGAAAGTGCGTCACGGGCACCGGGAGGCTGGCACCCTGCCGGCGCGGGCGGGGCGCAGAGGTGCGGCCGGGCTCCGGGGGTGTGGGGGGCGCCGGCTAGTCCGAGCCGCACTTTCTGTTCTGGGGCGGAGAGGGGGGACCCCGTTTCTTCCCTCGCTGCGCCCCGCCCCAGGTCTCCGCCCCCCTCGCGGACTGGGGGCCGGGCCGGGCACCGGGGCGGTGGCTGGGGGCTCAGGACTCACCCCGCCATGTGACGCCGCCCGGCCGCCGCGCCGCGCACCATGCTCCCGGGGGGCCCCCGGCGCCCGCCGCCCGCGCCCCAGCCCGCGCCCCAGCACCCCGGCCTGCGCCGCCCCGGAGACGCGCCCCGGCAGCTGCTGCGCCTCTTCTACTGCGCGGTGCTGGTCTGCTCCCGGGAGATCGCGGCGCTCACCGACTTCTCCGGTAAGGCGCGATCTTCCCCAGGTGCGTCGGGGCGCGCAGGTGAGCCCCCGGGCTGGGGGACGCCGCCTAAAGCGGCTGAGAGCGGGTGTGTTTGAGTGTGGGGGGGAGTTGGGGCGCGCTCCTGCCTGATCAGTGTCCACCCGGGTGTGAACCCTCGGCTTCTGAGTGGCTGCTGTGGGGACATAAGAGGGGGGGGACCCCTCAGTGCCCCTAAGATAGGAAGGGCGGGTAGCACATTATTATTACTATTATTATTATTATTATTATCATTATTATTATGAGTTCTCGCTTCTCTCTGCACCCCATTGGTCAGTTTTCCAGCACCGGCCACCCAGTTCTGGGGGGATGCATGTGTCCCCCTCCCCTGACCCTGGGAGGGACACTTGATTTGTCACCCAGCTGCTCCCCCTGGGGTCCCTGTAAGGAACCCAGCCCAGGGCACAGTGTGGGCGCAGGGGCAGGGCAGCCCGCGGGCGCCGCAGGACTGGCGGAGGGGTGGGGGGAGGCTTCCGCTTGGACCACTGACAGGAGCCACTTGGATGTGACTTTTACCGCCGCCGAAGGTACCAGTGACCCACCAACCCGCATCCCAGTCTCTTCAATTAGTCCACAGATCAATAATCAGTCTCCCTCCCTCCCTCCCACTCTACCATGAAATTTTTCTTTTGGGGGATCTAGACCAACATCCCTCTCTCCCATTGAAAACAGATCGAAAAATAAAATAATAATAAAAAAAATCTGGGTTGCAGGTGCACCATTGCCAAGTGAAATAAATTTCTGGATTGTCATGGCTCAAAGAACCCGTCCCTATCTCCTGTCCCCTTTCTCTTTTCCCTTTTCCCCTTTCCCTGTCCCCATCCCCCTGTCCCCTTTCCCCTGTCCCCTTTCCCTGTCCCCTTTCCCTTTCCCTTTTCCCCTGTCCCTTGTCCCCTGTCCCCCTTCCTCTTCATAGGACACAGAAGGAAACATCAGAGCCCCTCTCAGCTCTGGTTTGTGGTGGTGCTAGGGACTGAACCTGGGATGTCAGAACCTCAGGCATAAGAGTCCTTTGGGGGGGCAGCCATAGCAGAGCAGGTTAAGTGCACATGGCATGAAGCACAAGGATGGGGCATAAGGATGTCGGTTTGAACCCCTGACTTCCCATCTGCAGGTGGGTTGCCTCACAAGTGGTGAAGCAGGTCTGCAGGTGTCAATCTTTCTCTCCCCCCTCTCTGTCTCCCCCTCCTCTCTCTCCCTCTCTCTCTCTCTCTCTCTCTCTCTCTCTCTCTCGCTGTCCTATCCAACAACAACAACAGCAATAACAACAACAACAATAATAACAACAAGGGCAACAAAATGGGGAAAATGGCCTCCAGGAGCAGAGGATTTGTAGTGTAGGCACTGAACTTCAGTGATAACCCCGTAGGCAAAAAAAAGAGTATTTATTTTTAGAAAACATACTTTATTTTATTTTAATGAGAGAGAGTTACAGAGAGAAAGACATACACAGAGGCCAGAGTCCTGCTCAGATCTGGTTTATAATGGTGCTGGGGATTGAACCTGGGACCTCAAAGCCTCAGGTATGAAAGTCTTTGGCAGAACTATTATACTGTCTCCCCAGCCCTAGTAGAATCATCCTTAGATTCATGTCATCTTTTATTTACTTTCACCAGAACATTGTTTATCTCTGGCTTCAGATGTTTCTCGATTTGTACCTGGAGCCTCAGAGATGAGAGACATTTGCATAAAGAAAACATTATTTCTCTGCCCAAAGATAACTCACTCAATTTCTCATACTTTGTTGATTATTTTTATTTGCATCCCTAGCCCATCTTTTTATAATGTACCTGCTGGGACTCACAAATATGCCCACCTCCCCTCCCCTCCTCTCCACTCAATGCCAGTCCAGCCCAGCAAGCCACTCCGAACCCCACTCCCCCACCTCCACCCCCTTCCTCCCTCCAGTGATCTGCCAAAATCCAAGCTTTGCCCAGTCCCTGCAGCTCCAAGGGCTTTTGCAACCTAATCCTGGTAAACTGAGTCACGGCCCAGCCCCATGTGCCAAGGCACCAGGCTGAGAACCCTGACGACCAGGGGCCAGTGGGCTTGCGGGTTCACTGACAGAGACTCATTGTTAGCCCAGAGTCTCTGGGTCAGAGGTGCTTGGCTTTGAATATTTAATATCCAGGCAGAGTTTCTACCTGGCAGGGGGAGCCAAGCTCTGCTTCTTTGGCAAACAAACTGCGGTCCTTAAAATCAGAGCGCTGTGCTATAATTGCTTTGCAAGTACTATTGACTTTTGTTGTTGCTGTTGTTGTTGTTGTGGGGGGTGGGGATAGAACTTTGGGGGATGCTATCAAAGTTCTGTGTTTGCTGGTGGAAGCTGTGGTGAGCAGTGCTGGGTTCAGACGCTTCCTGGATCTCGGATCTTGCTAAGGAGTAAACTGAGAGCCGGCAAGCGTGTGTGTGTGTGTGTGTGTGTGTGTGTGTGTGTGTGTGTGTGTGTGTGTGTGTGTGTGTGTGTGTATGTGTGTCAGAGACCATTGAACAAATACTGCTTTAGGTCAGATCATGGTATTATCATTGGATTGTTTCTCCTGGGTAACAGCTAACTTTTGAGTGAAGCCTTTTGTAATATGTGTAGCTAGTTTCTATAGATTTGGAATTGGCTGTAGAGACACCACTACAGAGGTTGAGCCATCACCATCAGGGAGGGAGGCTGCATCCTGGAGGAAGTAGCTACTTTGACACATAGTCTTTTCAAGAACTTTAAGAAAATGCATTGTCCCTCTGTTAGTCTGTGGGAACCTGCCGCCCAGTATTAAAACTCCCACAGCCAACAGTAGGGGGTGATATTGCTGGATTATCCAGGGTCAGTGCCCCGGTTTGTCTCCTCACCCCAGTTCCCCTCTGATCTGTTCTGCCTGCTCCCTTTAGAGGTTGTAAGACCAGAGAAAAGTATTCTTGGAGCCTTTTGGGGAAGGAGAAAAGCAAAAAATCAGCCCTCTTCAAACTCCAGGCCGGCTCCAGTGGAATTCTGCATTCACTACTCAGGCAGCAGCAGGGCAAAGTCTTGTCAAGTTGATTACTTGATTTGAAACTTAACAAACCTTCCCTGCACCCAAGCATCATGTGATACAGAGCGTGGGGGGTGGGTGGTGGTGGGGGAAGGGGGAGTCCTGATCTCCAAAGAGGTGTCTTAATTGAAGCAGTGGATTCCAATCCAGGGCCATCTCCCTTCCCCCACCCACTCAGTGTCCCCAGATCCTGGGGACTTTGGTCCTGCCCCCCCCCTTTTTTTTTTTTAGGAACTCTGAGGGATGTGGAAGCCACTGGTTTGTACAGAACCATTGGGCCCTCCTGCAGAGCCTTACAGGAGCCAAGAGCCAAAGACTTAACAGTTACCTAGTTGCTTACTTTCCTAAACAAGTAGGCAACATTAAAAACGAAACCAGGGGCCAGCACAGGTGGGAGAGCATGGACAACTGGGGTCCCCTTTCCACCCTGTGAAGCAGGGAGTAGAGGAATGTCAGGGTTCCCAGCCAGGGTCCCCCAGCAGGCTGGTGCAGCCTTTTGGAAAGTTGCTGAAACCTTTTCTTCTTTGCATCTCTTCTCTTGAGCCTCTTCCAGGGTTATTGATTTTTTTTTTTTTCTCTCCCCTTGGGAATTCCAGTATGAGCTCTCTCAGCAAGCCAGAGGCTGCATGGAACTTTCCTCCTCCCCTTCCCTGTGCTAATAACCTCCTGGGACCCTGGGGACCTAGGACAATGGCTCCCCCAAAAGTGCCTTCTCTCTTTTCCCTGAAGACACTGAGATGGGGCCAGAGTGAGATGGAAAGCTGTACTTCTAAGGCTGGGGAGATAGTATCATGGTTATGCAAACAAACCCACAAGCCTGAGACTCCAAGGTCCCAGGTTCAGTCCCCCGGCACCATCATAAGTCAAGCTAAGCAGTGCTCTGGTGAAATAAAGAAAGAAAAAAAAAATAAAGAAAAAAAGAAAGGAGAGAGAGTTCAACAACAAGACAACAAATGACCCTATCCAAAAATGGGGGGAGGACATGGACAGAATCTTCACCACAGAAGAGATCCAGAAGGCCGAGAAACACATGAGAAAATGCTCCAAGTCTCTGATTGTCAGAGAAATGCAAATAAAGACATCAATAAGATACCACTTCACTCCTGTGAGAATGTCATACATCAGAAAAGGTAACAGTAGCAAATGCTGGAGAGGGTGTGGGGTCAAAGGAACCCTCCTGCACTGCTGGTGGGAATGTCAATTGGTCCAACCTCTGTGGAGAACAGTCTGGAGAACTCTCAGAAGGCTAGAAATGGACCTACCCTATGACCCTGCAATTCCTCTCCTGGGGATATATCCTTAGGAGCCCAACATATCCATCCAAAAAGATCTGTGTACACATATGTTCTTGGCAGCACAATTTGTAATAGCCAAAAGCTGGAAGCAACCCAGGTGTCCAACAACAGATGAGTGGCTGAGCAAGTTGTGGTCTATATACACAATGGAATACTACTCAGCTGTAAAAAATGGTGACTTCACCATTTTCAGCCGATCTTGGATGGACCTTGAAAAAATCATGTTGTGTGAAATAAGTCAGAAACAGAAGGATGAATATGGGATGATCTCACTCTCAGGCAGAAGTTGAAAAACAAGATCAGAAAAGAAAACACAAATAGAACCTGAACTGGAATTGGCGTATCACACCAAAGTAAAAGACTCTGGGGTGGGGAGAATACAGGTCTAAGAAGGATTCAGAGAACCTTGTGGGGGTTGTATTGTTATATGGGAAACTAGGGAATGTTATGCATGTACAAACTATTGTACTTACTGTAGAATGTAAAACATTAATTCCCCCCAATAAAATAAATAAATAAATAAGTAAATATATCAAACAAAAAAAAAAAAGAAAGGAGAGAGAGGGAAGAATCTGGAACAAAAACTGAGAGATCTGGTGAACCAAGTTCAGAAACATTCTGGGTCACTTGACCCCTTTTAAAATTGTTATTAACTCGTAAATGAGAGAGCAAACAAGACTATTACTCTGGTATACAAAATGCCAGGGATCAAACTTAGGACCGCTTGCTCTTAGATCCAATGTTCTAGCTACTGTACCACCTCTCGGGTTGCAAAACATCACCCTTTTAAGGTCGGGCAAAATGTAGAGTTTCTTTTGCTCTCTGTGGCTAAACCCCAGATTGGCTCTCTTCCTTCACCCCGTGCCTGACAATCTGCCTTGTTCTTTGAACAAAGATGATGGTGATATTAAGCTTCTGCTTGGTTTTGGTTTGCTATAAATCAATTTAGACCCCACAAGCCAAATCTTCAGCTGGGAAAAAAACAAAACAAAACTCAGAGCTCCCGGGAAGAGAGTGAATGAATGCCAGACTCACCCAGATATCACACCTCATAGAGCACACACATTACAGTGCACAGGGACTCAGGTTCAAGCCCTTGGTCCCCACATGCAGTGGGAAAACTTCCTGGTGTGAGACGGAAGGAAAACAAACTTGGTGTCTGCAGTAGGTGGCCAGCTGCTGTGGGAGAGGACCAGTGGTGGGGCGGGGGAGCACACAAGCGGCTGAGACATCTCCATGGCAAAGGACTGTCCTTGCTGAGCGCCTTCCCAGCTGTCTTCCCAGAGAGTGACCCCATTATTGATGTCCCTGGTCTCCGAGGTGCTCAACTGGGGAAGGGCCGCTGAGCAGCCTGCTCCGGGAAGGGAGAGAAAAGAAGAGAGGAGGGGAACTCTGATCCCTGAGCACAGCACAATCCAGTTATGCTCATAGCAACCCCGGGAGCTGAGGACTGCACATGAGGCCCCACAGGCGACCTGTCTTGGACAGGATCCTAGGTGACTGTCTTGTGTGGGTGCTGAGTGGGGGGGGCAAGGAAGAGAAACAAAAAGAGGCCCCTAGTTTGTTGATGCTTCTAGATAGTCCATTGGGTGGCCACTGCTGTTCCAGTTGCCCACGGTGTAGACTGCTGTCCTTTCTTCCATCTCCTTCCTTCCTTCCTTCCTTCCTTCCTTCCTTCCTTCCTTCCTTCCTTCCTTCCTTCTTCCATCCTTCCTTCCTTCCTTCCATCACCGTCAGTAAATGCAAAGTGGGTGCTGGCTTGTAGATACAATGAAAATAAGAGGAAAAAGCCTTCCAGTAAAATGATAGAAAAAATAAAATTAAATAATCCACCAGGAGTGGTGGAATCATGGAATCATGGGACCCCACTGATAATCTTGGTGTCAGAGAGAGAGGAGAAAGAAGAGAAAGAGTTGAAGCGGGAGTCGGGCGGTAGCGCAACAGGTTTAGCGCAGGTGGCGCAAAGCGCAGGGACCGGCATAAAGATCCCAGTTCGAGCTCTCGGCTCCCCACCTGCAGGGGAGTCGCTTCCCAGGCGGTGAAGCAGGTCTGCAGGTGTCTCTCTTTCACTCTCCCTCTCTGTCTTCCCTTCCTCCTTCCATTTCTCTCTGTCCTATCCAACAATGACAACAACAACAAGAATAACTCCAACAAGAATGAAAAACAAGGGCAACGAAAGGGAAAATAAATACATAAATATAAAAAAAATCTAAAAAACAAAGAGTTGAAGCTGACTGGCCTTCTCAGCCATCCTGGTCACTCCGTGCCTGTACGAATCTTGAACGCAGGCACCACACCGGAGGGAATGTGCATTGGAAGAACCCCTGACTCCTGTCTTGCTGTCTTGCCCTCTGCTTTCCCCACCCCCTCACTCCCACAACTGCTAATAAAATCTAGAGCCAGAATTTGAGCCCAGGACTGATCTGGTTTCAAAAATTTGTACACCTAGGGCTCAAGCTTCCATTCCCTACCTTCAGGGGGAAGCTTCATGCTGGGAGAAGCAGTGCTGCAGGTGTCTCCTTCTCTCTGTCCGTCTCCCTCTCTATCTCTTTCTGTATTACCCTCTATCAAAGAGAAGAGAAATAAGAAGGAGCTGGTGGGCTAGGTGGCGGCACACCGGGTTAAGCACAAAAAGTACAAAGCACAAGGGCCCATGCAAGAATCCTGGTTGGAGCCCCCAGCTCCCCACCTGCTGGGGGGTGACTTCACAAGCTGTGATGCAGGTTTGCAGGTATCTTTCTTTTCTTTTTCTTTCTTTCTTTTTTTCTTCCTTTCTCTCTTTCTTTCTTTCTTTCTCTCTCTTTTTTTTTTTTTTTTTTAACCAGAGCACTGTTTAGCTCTGGCTTATGGCGGTGCGGGGGATTGAACCTGGGACTTTGGAGCCTCAGGCATGAGAGTCTGTTTGCATAACCATTATGCTGTCTCTCCTCTGCCCTGCAGGTGTCTTTCTTTCTCTCTCCTTCCCGCTTTATCTCCCCCACCCCTCTCAATTTCTCACTGTCCCATTCAATACAAAATGGAAAAAAAAAATGTCTTCCAGGAGCAGTGGATTCATAGTGCAGGCACTGAGCCCCAGCCATAATCCTGCAAGGAAAAAAAGTAGGGAGGCTGGGTGGTGGCATACCTGGTTGGGTGCACATGTTATAATGCTCAAGGACCTGGGTTCGAGCCCCTGGTCCCCACCAGCAGGGGAAAAGCTTTGTGAGTGGTGAAACAGGGCTGCAGGCATCTCTCTCTTTTTCTCTCCCTCTTTATCTCCCCCTTCACTCTTGATTTCTGGCTATCTCTAGCCAATAAATAAAGATAAAACAACTAAAATTTATTTATAAAGTGGAAATATTGACAAGACTACAGGATAAGAGGGGTACAGGTACATTTGCACACAATGCCCAACCCCTAGAGCTCCGTATCCCATCCCCTCCCCTGATAGCTTTCCTGTTCTTTATCCCTCTGGGAGTATGGACCCAGGGTCATTATGGGATGCAGAAGGTGGAAGGTCTGGCTTCTGTCATTGCTTCCCTGCTGAACATGGGCGTTGGCAGGTGGATCTATACTCCCAGCCTGCCTCTCTCTTTCCCTAGTGGGGCAGGGGTCTGGGGAGGTGGGGCTCCAGGACACATGGTGGGGTCCTCTGCCCAAGGAAGTCGGGTTGGCATCATGGTAGCATCTGAAACCTGGTAGCCGAGATTCCCAGGTTGAAAGCAGCTTCCTTGCAGAGCTCACACCAGGCGTTTTCTCCAAGCTGCCATTTTGGCCCCACCCCCCCCCTTTTTTTTTTTTTTGGCCTCCAGGGTTATCACTAGGACTCAGTACCTGCACTAGGAATCCACTGCTCCTGGAGGCTATTTTTTTCCCCCTTTTGTTGCCTTTGTTGTTTATTGTTGCTGTTGTAGTTATTATTGTTGTTGTTACTGCTGTCATTGTTGCTGGATAGGACAGAGAGAAATTGAAAGAGGAAGGGAAGACAGGGAGGGGGAGAGAAAGGTAGACACCTACAGACCTGCTTCACCGTGAAGCGACTCCCCTGCAGGTGGGGAGCTGAGGGTTCAAACCAGGATCCTTACACAGGTCCTTGCGCTTCACACCACGTGCGCTTAACCTGCCGTGCCATCGCCCTGTCCCCAATACAATTTTTCTTTAATCTTAAAAAGATAGAAGAGAAGAACAACATATATCCCCCCCCCACACACACACACAGTTGTCACTTGAACTAAGTAATGATCCAACAGTTGGGGCAAGGCTACTCAGTTTACGTCTATTCAGTCGCTGAATTCATCAGTTTTAAGAATAGTTTTATTAGTGACTCAATGGTTTGCAAGCTGATAAGATCACAAGGTGACGGTTCCAGGTCCACTTGATTTTACACTTATTTGCTTATTACCAGTGCTCTGCTCAGCTCCGGCTGATGGTGCTGCTGGGGATTGAGCCTGGGTCCTCAGGGCTTCAGGCATGAAAATTTGTTTGCATAACCACTGTGCTGCTTCCCCACTGTATTCAGTTACTTTAACAAGTATTGTTTAGGGCTGGTCAGATGGCTAATCCAGACAGCTGCCTATTTTCCCAGGTTCCAAGTCTCGGGCCTCAGGGGACTGGGAGCAGCTCCACGCCTGTGACAACTCGTGCTCTCTCTGTCTCTGTCTCTGCCTCTCCCTTTGTAACTGAAGAAGAAAAGTCAGCCTGGAATAGTGCAGCCCCGGCGATGACAGAAAAGTTCTCATTCAATCATCTGTTTTCGTCAGTTTCATTAAATCTGTGGTTTTCACGGATTCTAAGAGTTTGGCTGTTTTGCCAGTGTGCTTGCTTTTCCTCGCACACAAGAGTGAACCCCTTTGCTAGTTCTCTCACGTCCTGACTTACTTCAGTCGGCACAATCATCGCGCATTCCACTCATTTGTCCTCAGAGGCCTAATACCCTGTCTCTTTTTTGCAGCATAGTAGTATTCCACAGAATTAGTCATACCATTGTCTCTCTCTCTCTCTCTAGCTATCTGGTATTTATTTATTTATTTATTTATTTATTTATTTATTGCCTCTAGAATTATCACTGGGGCTTGGTGCCTACACTACACATCCACTGCTCCTGGAGGTCATCTTTTTTCTTTTATTCTTTTTCTTTTTCTTTTTTTTTTTAATTTTTTATATATATTTAAACTTTAAAAAATATTTATTTATTTATTTTCCCTTTTGTTGCCCTTGTTGCTTTATTGTTGTAGTTATTATTGTTGTTGTTATTGATGTCGTCGTTAGATAGGACAGAGAAAAATGGAGAGAAGAGGGGAAGACAGAGAAGGGGAGAGAAAGATAGACACCTGCAGACCTGCTTCAACATTTGCGAAGCAACTCCCCTGCAGGTGGGGAGCTGGGGGCTCAAACCGGGATCCTTCTGCTGGTCCTTGCACTTTGTGCCACATGTGCTTAACTCGCTGTGCTACCGCCCGACTCCCGAGGCCATCTTTTTTCCATTGTTGTTGTTGCTACTGTTGTTGTTGTTATTGCTGCTGTTGGATAGGACAGAGAGAAATGGAGAGAGGAGGGGAAGACAGAGAAGGGGAGAGAAAGACAGACACCTGCAGACCTGCTTCACTGCCTGTGAAGTGACCCCCCTGCAGGTGGGGAGTCAGTGGCTTGAACCAGGATCCTTACACGGGTTCTCGCACTTCATACTATGTGCACTTCACTTGGTGCACTTCCACCTGCCCCCCTATCCTGTCGTTATTTTAATGAGACTGGCATGTTTTTATTGAAAATTTTTTTATTATCTTTTCTAAAAATTTTTTTTTATTTATTTGCTGGATAGAGACAGTCAGAAGTTGAGAGGGAAGGGGGTGATAGAGAGGGAGAGAGATAAGAGAGACACCTGCAGCCCTGCTTTACCACTTGTGAAGTTTTCCCCCTGCAGGTCGGGACGGGGTGGGGGGGCTCGAACCTGGGTCCCTGCACACTGTAATGTGCGCTCAACCAGGTGCGCCACCACCTGGCCCCATATTATCTTTATTTATTGGGGGAGATAGAGAGGAAGAGAGACACCTGCAGCCCTGCTTCACCACTTGTAAAGCATTTCCAGATCCTTGCACACTATGACGTGTGAGCTCAACCAGGGGCCACTGCCCGGCCCGAGACTAGGATGTTTTGCATCTCTCTGCAAGGACGTGACTTCGTGGAACACATGGCCATAAACTCGCCCAGATTTTAGCCCACACTTGCAGCATCTCAGCTAAAGTCCTGGCTCAGCAGAGCTGCTTTACTTGACTCCCATCTGCCGAAGTGAGAGCAGTTACTGAGCTAGGATTCCATTACTGTGTCACCGGCAAAAGCCCTCTGTGCTGGACACTGCTTGAAGAACTTCAGGTTTGTTTGTTCAAGTAATCCTGACCGCCCCATGAATGAGAATCAGTCATGATATGTTGAAGAAACCCAGGCAAAGAGAGGGAAAGTAACTGGGGGCGGGGGGGGGGGGCTTTGGACCCAGAGAGTTTCTCTGACACTGACCTAAGTGGCACGTGGCTGAAAGCAGTACCAGGGCTGTAATGTCTACCTCGAGTCTGCCGGGACCCAAGCTTTGCTGCTACTCACAGTCATTGCCCCATCCCCATGCTGGGTGGAGACAGCACCCGGATGACTGAGTACAGGATAAGAACCGCACCCTGTCTCTGGAAACGAGGTAGAACTGGTGTTCTGAGATTATTATTATTTTTTTATTTTTTAAAAATATTGGGAGTCGGGCTGTAGCACAGCGGGTTAAGCACAGGTGGCGCAAAGCACAAGGACCGGCATAAGGATCTCAGTTCGAGCCCCCGGCTCCCCACCTGCAAGGGAGTCGCTTCACAGGCGGTGAAGCAGGTCTGCAGGTGTTTATCTTTCTCTTCCCCTCTCTGTCTTCCTCTCCTCTCTCCATTTCTCTCTGTCTTATCCAACAACAACGACATCAATAACAACAATAACTACAACAATAAAAAAAAAAGGTTAACAAAATGGAATAAATATTGGATAGGACAGAGAGAAATGGAGAGGGGAGGGGGATATAGAGAGGGAGAGAAAGAGAGAGACACCTGCAACCCTGCTTCACTGCTCCTGAAGTATCATATCCCCCAACCCCTGCAGGGAGGTAGCAGGAGCTTGAACACAGGTTGTTTTTGTTTGTTTGTTTTGTTTTTGCCAGAGTTATTCCTAGGGCTCTGTGCTGACATTATGAACTCACCACTCTTGGTGGCCATTTTTTTCCCTTTAAAACAAAAATTTGTTTGATAATACAGAGAAACTTGAGAGAGGAGAGAGAGATCAAGAGAGATAGGAAAAGATGGATACCTGCAGACCTGCTTCACCACTTGTGAAGTGTCTCCGCTGCAGGTGGGGAGTGGGGGCTTGAACATGGGTCTTCGTGTGGGTCTCTGTGCAAAGTACTATGTGCACTTAACTGGGTGTGCCACTGCACAGCCCCACAAAGGAACCAAATCTATCTTCTAGATAGTCATTGAAAATGGGTGTGGGGGGCAGGCGGTGGCACAGCTGGTTAATCGCTCATGTGTGCAAGGACCCAGGTTCAAACCACTGGTTCCCACCTGCAGGGGGAAAGCTTCACAAATGGTGAAGCAGGGCTGCAGGTGTCTCTCTGTCTCTCTCCCTCTCTATCTCCCCCTCCCCTCTCAATATATCTCTTTATCTCTCCAATAATAAATACATAAAAATATACATAAGCTTTAAAAAAAAAAAGATGAGTGTGTTTGTGTGTGGGGGAAGATTGGTAGATTAGCTGTAGCTGAAGAGAGAAATTGTGAACTGGAAAGTAAAACTGAAGAAATAATCCAGAATGCAGCAAAAGAGTGAAATTCATGGGGGAAAGGTTTATCATCCATGGAGGTTTAGTGTTCTGGAACGAGAATAGGGAAGAGGGAGTCAGGCGATGGCACACCTGGTTAAGTGCACTTTGTACTTAGCACACTTAGTACTAAGTGCAAGGACCTGCGCCAGGATCCGGGTTCAGCTCCCGCTCCCAACCTGTAGGGAGGACACTTCACGAGCTGTGAAGCAGGTCTGCAGGCGGCTGTCTTTCTCCCTCTCTGTCTCCCCCTGCTCTCTCAATTTCTCTCTGTCCTACCCAACAAAATGGAAAAGTGGCTGCCAGGAGCAGTGGATTGGCAGTGCTGGCAGCAAGCCCCAGCGATAACCCTGGAGGGAAAAGAAAGACAGAGAATAAGGAAGATGAGATAGTGTTACCTTAGACCCAGTTTTAAAATAATTGGTGAAAGATTCAGATTCAAGCAAGATAAATAGAAATAAATCCCCACCTTTCCTGTGGAAACCGTAAAATGCTAAAATCCAAAGGAACACCGAGTCTAGGAGGAAAGAAAAGACAGATGACTAAGTAGTGTCATTTCAAACGCACTTTGCCTGCAGTTCGCCACGCCCTTGACCTGAGCGAGCTGTTCTCTAAGACACCAAAGACAGAGATTTTTTTTTTTTTTTAAATCCATTTGAGCTCTTCCTATGATTTATGCTTTCCATTCCGAGCTTACCCAAGACTCCTTCCAGGGAGTCATCAGTTTTATGGTGATTACGCAACCAGGGTTTTGTATGCAAGGACAGGAACTGTTCCGAAGCCTTTCAGGGACTGGCTCTTAGGGGCTGGGCGGTGGCACCTCTGGGTGAGTCCACACATCACATGACCACGTACAAAGAACCTGGTTCGAGTTCCTGTTCCCCATCTGCAGGGGTGGGGGTGCATCCTAAGTGCTGAAGCAGGGCTGCAGGTGTCTGTCACTCTCTCTGTTTTCCCCACCTCTCAATTTTTCTCTGTCCTATCAAATAAAGTAGAAAAAAAAAAAAAAAAGGTAAACTCAGCTACCTTGATTTCAGCATGATTACACAGCTACTCTAAAGTGTCCGACACACCTTGAGAAAGCTTCTTCGCTTGTAGTTACATGGACACACCGGTAATAGAGCCGTGGCATCTCTGGCAAGTTGCCTTCTTCAAACGGAGCCCGAGCTACCGTGCTTAGAGCTGAGGGCTTGAAGGTGTGCCTACGGATTCCCAGGCTGTACCTCTCCATGCCTACATTTCTGGATGCCCGGATCCCCAGATCCCCGGATCCCTGCCTCCCTCCCTCACTGAAACTGGATTTCTCCTACATTTCCAAGTTGGGGAAGAAAGTGGTGCTTGAGTTCCCTTTCAAGCCGATTGCCAGATTTGACACACACAAGGATCCAGGCCACACGACGATTCAAAAACTCTGCTCACTGCATCTGAAATGGGATGTTTGCAAACTGTCTGCTTTCACGGCTGCCTCGGATGGCCCCTGAATACAAATCACCTCATTTGGGGGTTGGAGGACCAGGGAGGAAGAAACCCAGAAATGATCCCAACAAATATTATCTGGCACAATTGTGTAATCCCATTTCAAGTCTTGTCAACATTCCTTTGATGCTTACTAATGAATCCTATCACCCTCCTCCCCACCCCACCGCTGAGCCCCCCACCCCACCGGGATAATCTCGAGAAAAATATCCCGTTTTGTCTGCTGGGGCCGGTGTGATGTCTACCCCAGACAGTGCTCAGAGTAGAGTTTCACCGTGCCATTCTGTCCTGCCTTGCTCTCTCGACTTGGAAATCTTTTCCACTCTTTTCATGTTCAGGGACTTTTTTGGTGTTCTCAAGCTTTGAGAAATCATAAATCCTCATCCTGTGCTCAGGAATGGGGGTCCCCGAGTCCTCCCTTCCCTCCTCTGTCTGTTCCACACAAGACCGGTAGAAATGAGAACTTCTGCTCCTATCTGGAAGGTCAATTTGTACGGCTTTTGAGGGATCAGCAGCGCACATACTGTTTAATAGTCTCCTTCCCAGTAATGATAATAATAATAACACAGAACCAAGCTCAGCCTCACACACCCTTTTTTGTGAACTTCATAAATATTTTTGTTTGTTTGTTTTTTTGTTTGTTTTTCCTTTCTTTTCCCCAGAGCACTGCTCAACTTTGGTTTATGGAGGTGCTGGGGATTGAACCTGGGAGATAAGAGCCTTAGGCACGAGAAGATTTGCATAACCATTAAACTGTCTCCTCAGCCCCCTTGTAGGATCAACAGTCTTTCACCTCTTCCCCTGGTTCTCCCAAGCCTGAAACGCTGAGCCAGCCTTCTAGAAGCCAAATGTCCCAGGCACAGAGAGGGTTCAGAGTCTCAACCCCACCCACAGCCTAAGGAGCAGGAGAGTCTTCAGCTGCGGGACCTTCTGTGTGGAACTGGCCCCACAGAGTAGATCTTAGGGCCCTCCCTATCATGTCTCTTAATTTTATGTATGTATGTATTCTTAAAATATTTATTCCCTTTTGTTGCCTTTGTTTTATTGTTGTAGTTGTTGTTATTGATGTCATCGTTGTTGGATAGGACAGAGAGAAATGGAGAGAGGAGGGGAAGACAGAGGAGGAGTGAAAGACAGACACCTGCAGACCTGCTTCACTGCTTGTGAAGCGACTCCCCTGCAGGTGGGGAGCCGGAGCCTTGAACCGGGATCCTTACGCTGGTCCTTGCACTTTGCGCCACCTGCGCTTAACCTGCTGCACTACCACCCGACTCCCTCCTTCCCTCTCTCTGTCTCTCTCTCTGTCTCTCTCTCTCTCTCTCCTTATTTAAGGGCAGGAAAGATAATGTAGTGGCTATGCCTGAGGCACCAGAGGTTCCTGGCTCAACCCCCAGCGCCACTATCAACCAGAGCTAAAGGACTTGTTGAAGTATTTTATCAGAATGACAAGGTCAGAGCACCATTCCACTGGAATCCTGGACTTGCAAGTCCTACACGCTACCTTCTATCTCCTGTGCCACCTCTTTGAACATTTACTTTTTTTCTTCTTAAATCTAGGTGTTTGGGGATTTATTTCTTTCCAGGATTATTTCAAAAGTACTATGGTACTTTTTTTGAAAACCAGCTCTTTGGGGACAAAAGTTTTTTTTTTTTTTTAAGGTCATCAATAATCACATCATCACAAATCCCACATCATCTCTATGACAGATAGCTTTTCAAATGATTTTACTTTATTTTGAGAAAGATATAAGAGCCCTGCTCGGCTCTGTCTGATGTTGGTGCTGGGGATTGAACCTGGAGCCTCAGAGTCTCATGCAGGAAAGTGTTATGCAGAACTACTATGCTTTCTCCCTAGGTCCCTCCAGTAGATTTTTTTTTTTTTTCCTCCAGGGTTATCTCTGGGACTTGGTGCCTGCACTGCAAATCCACTGCTCCTGGTGGCCATCTTTATTTCCATTGTTGTTGCTGCTATTATTGTTAAATCGGACAGGGAGAAACTGAGAGAGGAGGGGAAGACAGAGATGGGGAGAGAAAGATAGAAGCCTACAGACCTGCTTCACTGCTTGCAAAGCGACCCCCTGTAGGAGGGGAGCTGGGGACTCAAACCGGGATCCTTACGCTAGTCCTTGCGCTGTGCACTACATGCGCTTAACCCGGTACGCTACCTCCCACCCCCTCCTCCCTTTTTTTTTAAATGTGTTACTGGCCATTCAACCCAGGGCCTGAAGTATATACTCCACCACTGAGATCTTTCCTGCGCGGGGGAGATAGAGATGGGAAGAGAAAGACAGGCACCTGCAGACCTGCTTCACCACTCGTGAAACTTCCCTCCTGCAGGTAGGGAGCGGGGCCTTGAACCTGGGTCCTTGCTCATGGCATTGCATGCACTCAACCAGTATAGGACCGCTCAGCCCCCACCTAGGCCAACCAAAAAGTTTAATGGGGGCTGTGTGGTAGTGCACCTCGTTGACTGCACATGTTACCGTGTGTGAAGACCCAGGTCAAGCTGCCACCTCCTGCCCCTTCCTGCAGGGGAGAAGTTTCATGAGCGGTGGAGCAGTGTGGCAGGCGTTTCTCTGTCTCTCTCCCTATTTCTTTCTCTGTCTGTTGCGCTTGATCAAAGTAACAAAATAGTCACTAGGTGGGATGGACTCATTGTACAGGCATCAAGACTGAGCAATAAACCTGGTGGCAGGGAAAATATATATATATATGGACAATAGAGAGAATGAACCATTCTGGCACATGTTAGGCCAGGGATCGAACTGGGACCCCATGTGTTTAGGTCTAGCTCTCTAGCCACTGCACCACCTCCCAGGCCATAGGACTGAGCATTTTTGTAGCTCCACATCAAGAAGGAGGAGACCCCACAGACTCCCCCCCACCCCACTGTGATGCCCCAGTGCCCCTACCCCGAGCTCAGCCATCCCCTCCTCATCATTGTTTCCTGGGCCACCCCTCTTTCCAGCAGATTGAAACTGTTATGAAAATATTTCTCTGCCTCTGCCAAGCCCAGAGAAAACACAGTATTGTTTCCCAGTCGGGCAGGGGCCGGGCAGAGCGGGTGCACTGCTATTTGCACAGTTCTGTGACTCAGTGCCTTGGAGTCTCCAAGCATTTGAAGCACTTTGTTCAGAAAATAGGTCTATTGTCTGGCTCCTGGCACTGCTGAAAAGAGCAGGCCCGTCAGCACTCGGTGGAAGATTGCATTTTGAAGTGGGGGTGAGGAGGTGGGCAGAGGGCTGCCTGGCGGGAGGGCTTGCTGCCTTTCTTAACTCTACCTGTCTTGGGTGGGGGGCCTTGAACTTGGGTTTTCAAAATGAGTTCAAACGAAGATGTGAGGTACCTTTCTATGACACCCTGTTTATAAAAAGGCAGCACGTTCTCTACCGGCCAGGGGCAAGTGAGTGGTGGAACCGTGCTGCTGGTATCTCTCTCTCTGTCTCTCTATCCCTCTCTATCTTTCACCTATAGAAAAAAAAAAGACCAGAAGGGGCCAGGTGGTGGTCCGCTGTATTGAGCACCCGTGCAATAATGCACAAGAGCCTGAATTCAATTCCCCGCTCCCCAGCTGCAGGGGGGAAGCCTTGAGAATGTTGAAGCAGGGCTACAGGTTTCTCTCTCTTTCTCTCTCTAACTCCCCTCCCCCTCTCAATTTCTGTCTGGCTACATAAATATATGCACATAGACAGAAATAGGTAGATACATATAATAAAGGATTTTTTTCATTATTTATTTATTTTCCCTTTTGTTGCCCTTGTTGTTTTTTATTATTGTTGTAGCATTATTGTTATTGTTATTGATGCCGTCATTGTTAGATAGGACAGAGAGAAATGGAGACAGGAGGGGAAGACAGAGAGGGGGAGAGAAAGAGAGACACCTGTAGACCTGCTTTACCGCTTGTGAAGCGCCTCCCCTGCAGATGGGGAGCTGGAGGTTTGAACCGGGATCCTTACACTGGTCCTTGCGCTTTGTGCCACCTGCGCTTAACCTGCTGCACTACCACCTGACTCCCATAATAAAGGATATTTGACAACTTAGTGGAGGCTTCCCCCATCACACTCTCTCTCTTTCTTTCTTTTTTTTTTTTCCTCCAGGGTTATCACTGGCGCTCAGTGTCTGCACTACAAATCCACTGCTCCTGGAGGCCATTTTGTGTTGCATAAGACAGCAATGGAGGGGGTGGGGAGAGAAAGATAGACACCTGCAGAATTGTTTCACTGCTTGTAAAGCGACCGCTGTACAGGTGGGGAGCCGGGGGCTCGAACCAGGATGTTTGTGTGAGTCCTTGCGCTTCTCACTATGTACGCTTCTACTTCTAGCGTTTGCCCTTCTTCCGTAGCCAGTCAGCAGCGTCAGGTTGAGCCTGATGTCAAGTTTCGAGACCTCCTTTGAATCTGGAGAGGTGGCAGTCGTTGACCATGTGGGTCATAGTCTGTCTGGAGCCGCAGGGGCAGTTCGGGTCGTCTCTGGCTCCCCAGCGATGGAACATAGCGGCGCACCGGCCATGGCCTGTTCGATAGCGATTGAGGAGGGCCCAACCCGGTGTGCCACCACCCAGCCTGCCCTTTAGACAGAGATAGTGATATGGCTATAGGAAAATTGTTTTTCTTTCTTTTCCTTTCTTTTCTTTTCTTTTTTTTTTTTTCCCTCCAAGGTTATCGCTGGGGCTTGGTGCCTGCACTAAGAATCCACTGCTGGGAGTCGGGCTGTAGCGCAGCGGGTTAAGCGCAGGTGGCGCAAAGCACAAGGACCGGCATAAGGATCCCGGTTCGAACCCCGGCTCCCCACCTGCAGGGGAGTCGCTTCACAGGCGGTGAAGCAGGTCTGCAGGTGTCTGTCTTTCTCTCCTCCTCTCTGTCTTCCCCTCCTCTCTCCATTTCTCTCTGTCCTGTCCAACAACGATAACAACAATAATAACTACAACAATAAAACAACAAGGGCAACAAAAGGGAATAAATAAATAAAATAAATATTAAAAAAAAATCCACTGCTCCTGGAGGCCATTTTATTCCCCATTCTGTTTCCCTTGTTGTTATCCTTGTTGTTGTTATTGCTGTCATTGTTGTTAGATAGGACAGAGAGAAATCGAGAGAGGAGGGGAAACAGAGATGGGGAGATTTCTTCTCTTTTTTCAAAAACAGTATTGAAAATGCAGGTCTTGTGAAATCATTAGTTTTTCTAAAATGTCTCATGCACTCAGTTTTTTAATTCTGAGCATAGGTATTATAAAAATAAGTTGAAGGGAGTCAGGCGGTAGTGCAGTGGGCTAAGCGCAGGTGGCGCTGAGTGCATGGACCGGCCTAAGGATCCTGGTTCGAGCCCCTGGTTCCCCACCTGCAGGGGAGTCGCTTCACAGGCAGTGAAGCAGGTCTGCAGGTGTCTGTCTTTCTTATCCCTTCTGTCTTCCCCTCCTCTCTCCATTTCTCTCTGTCCTATCCAACAACGACAACAACAATAACTACAACAATAAAAAAACAAGGGCAACAAAAATAAAAATAAATAAATAAATATAAAAAATTTAAAATAAATAAAATAAATAAGCTGAAAAAAATTAAAATATATTTTAATATATGTATTCTTTTTTAAAATTTCTTTATTGGGGAATTAATGTTTTATATTCAACAGTAAATACAATAGTTTGTACATGCATAACATTTCCCAGTTTTCCATATAACAATACAACCCCCACTAGGTCCTCTGAATCCTTCTTGGATCTGTATTGACTCCACCCACCCACCCACCCACCCCAGATTCTTTTACTTTGGTGCAATATGCCAATTCCAGTTCAGGTTCTACTTGTGTTTTCTTTTCTGATCTTGTTTTCAACTTTGGCTTGAGAATGAGATCATCCCATACTCATCTTTCTGTTTCTGACTTATTTCACTTAACATGATTTTTTCAATGTCCATCCAAGATCAGCTGAAAATGGGGAAGTCACCATTTTTAATAGCTGAGTAGTATTCCATTGTATATATGTATACCACAACTTGCTCAGCCACTCATCTGTTGTGGGACACCTGGGTTGCTTCCAGCTTTTGGCTATTACAAATTGTGCTGCCAAGAACATATGTGTACACAGATCTTTTTGGATGGATATGTTGGGTTCATTAGGATATATCCCGGGGAGAGGAATTGCAGGGTCATAGGGTAGGTCCATTTCTAGCCTTCTGAGAGTTCTCCAGACTATTCTCCACAGAGGTTGGACCAATTGACATTCCCACCAGCAGTGCAGGAGGGTTCCTTTGACCCCACACCCTCTCCAGCATTTGCTGCTGTTACCTTTTCTGATGTATGACATTCTCACAGGAGTGAAGTGGTATCTTACTATTGTCATTATTTGCATTTCTCTGACAATCAGAGAGCTGGAGCATTTTTTCATGTGTTTCTTGGCCTTTTGGATCTCTTCTTTGATGAATATTCTGTCCATGTCCTCCCCCCATTTTTGGATGGGGTTATTTGTTGTCTTGTTGTTGATACTTGCAAGTTCTTTATATATTCTGGTTATTAGCCTCTTGTCTGATGTATAGCATGTAAAGATCTTCTCCCCTTCTGTGAGGGGTCTCTTGGTTTGGGTAGTAGTTTCTTTAGCTGTGCAGAAGCTTTTTAATTTTATGTAGTCCCACAGGTTTATGATTGTCTTAGTCTTCTTTGTAATTGGATTCGTTTCATTGAAGAGGTCTTTAAAATTTATGCAGAAAAGAGTTCTGCCAATATTTTCCTCTAAGTGTCTGATAGTTTGTGGTCTAACATCCAAGTCCTTGATCCACTTGGAATTTACTTTTGTATTTGGTGAAATACAGTGGTTCAGTTTCATTCTTCTGCATGTTTCAACCCATTGTTTCCAACACCATTTGTTGAAGAGACTCTGCTTTCCCCATTTCATAGTCTGGGCCCCTTTGTCAAAGATCAGATGTCCATAGGTGTGGATATATGTATTCTTTATATATTTACTCACTTATAGAGAGAGGAAGAGGGGGATCAAACTGAGCACCGCAGGCCTGAGAGACCAATGCTTTATCCACTGCGCCACCTCCCAGACCCCAACAAATGTTTCTCTCTCCACCCCCCCACCTCCTCTTACACCAGGCCTTCATATGTACATGATATAACATCATCACTTCTTGGGGGCTGAGTGGTGGTGCACCCGGTTAAGCTCACATAATACTAAGCACAATGACCCTCACAAAGATCCAAGTTCAAGCCCCCGCTGCCCACCTGAAGTGGGTCGCTTCACAAGTGGTGAAGCAGGTCTGCAGGTGTCTATCTTTCTCTGCCCCCTGTCTCCGCCATCCCTCTTAATTTCTCTCTGTTCTATCCAATAAAATGGGGGGGAAAGTACACCGGGAGCAGTGGATTCATAGTGCTGGCACTGAGCCCTAGTGATAATCTTGGAGGCAAAACAAACAAGCAAAAAAGTAAATAAAATAAGATACCTGCAGACCTGCTTCATGGTTCCTCAGTAGGTGGGAACACTCACGAAAGACCTGTCTGATATCTGATTACTGTAAAAAATGGCGAC
The DNA here is from genome assembly GCF_950295315.1 of Erinaceus europaeus. Taxonomy (NCBI): domain Eukaryota; kingdom Metazoa; phylum Chordata; class Mammalia; order Eulipotyphla; family Erinaceidae; genus Erinaceus; species Erinaceus europaeus. The sequence continues at coordinate 119,165,484 of NC_080170.1, forward strand.
TAATCCCTAGCACTGCAAAAACGGTATCATCTGTTTTCCATCTACACCATGCCTCGGCCTCGTGTGAGCTTAATGTGCAGCTTGGCGATACGAGAATCCGGCATGAAGCCCAGCCAGTCTATCTTGGCGTTACTCTCGATCGCACTCTGTCATTTCACGAACATCTCATAAAAACTGCAGCAAAGGTGGGCGCGAGGAATCACATCATTGCAAGACTGGCCAGCTCCTCATGGGGCGCGAGCGCTTCCACACTACGATCATCATCTCTGGCATTATGCTATTCCACTGCAGAATACTGTGCCCCAGGATGGTTCCGTAGCCCCCATGTCCACTTGGTCGATTCCAAATTATATTCCTCCATGAGGATAATTTCTGGAACCATCCGTTCCACCCCGGTTCCATGGCTGCCAGTTCTGAGCAACATCGCCCCGCCAGATATTCGTCGGGATGCGGCATCATCTAAGTTCATTTCCCACGTCTACGCTCGACCGGACCTGCCAATATACGCGGAGATCTTCGCCCACCCTGTCCAACGCTTGACGTCTCGTCACCCAATCTGGTCCCCTACGCCTACACTGAACTTCTCTGTTCCAGTCTCTTGGAAACAGAGCTGGCAGTCAGCTGAGGTCAAGAACAAACACCTCATCACAGACCCCTGCAAGCGTCAACCCGGCTTTGACCTAGCACGTTATGATTGGGCCCTCCTCAATCGCTATGGAACAGGCCAAGGCCGGTGTGCCGCTATGTTCCATCGCTGGGGAGCCAGAGACGACCCGAACTGCCCCTGCAGCTCCAGACAGACTATGACCCACATAGTCAACGACTGCCACCTCTCCAGATTCAAAGGAGGTCTCGAAACTTTACATCAGGCTCAACCTGATGCTGTTGACTGGCTATGGAAGAAGGGCAAACGCTAGAAGAAGAAGAAGTAGGTGGGAATCAGGTCCATGAACTTGGGTCCCTGTGCATGGTAAGGTGTAAACTCAACCAGGTGCACCACTGCCTAGCCGAGTGATTTTTTTTTTTTAATGTAGTGCCAGGGAATAAATGGTGGGCCTCATCTTTTCATGATACCTCGGAGCTGCTTCCTTGACCCCTTTATTTGTTTATTTCTGTATCTTTTTTTTTTTTGGATGTTTTTTATTTGTTTTTTCACCAAAAATAAATAAGTTTAAAATAAAAAAATTAACTTATTTGGGAGCTGGGCAGTGGCACATCTGGTTAAGTGCACATAGTACTATGCATAAGGAATCTGTGAGGACCCAGGTTTGAGTATCCCCATATGCAGCAGGGATACTTCATGAGCTGTGAAGCAGGTTTGCAAGTGTCTGTATTTCTCTCTCCCCCCCAATAGCCCTTCCCCTCTCAATTTTTGGAGAAAAAAAAAAGGAAAAAGTGGCCACCAGGAGCAGTGGATTTTCAGTGTTGGCACTGAGTTCCAGCAATAACTCTGGAGGCAAAAGAAAAAAATTTTAAATATTTATTTATTCCCTTTTTGTTGCCCTTGTTGTTTTATTGTTGTTGTCATTGATGTCGGTTGTTGGATAGGACAGAGAGAAATGGAGAGAGGAGGGGAAGACAGAGAGGGGGAAAGAAAGACAGACACCTGCAGACCTGCTTCACCACCTGTGAAGCGACTCCCCTGCAGGTGGGGAGCCGGGGGCTCGAACTGGGATCCTTACGCCGGTCCTTGTGCTTTGTGCCACGTGCACTTAACCCGCTGTGCTAGCGCCCGGCTTCTAGGACTTGAACTTCTGTCCTTGCTCATGGTAATGTGTGAGCTCAACTGGGTACACCACTATCCTTCCCCCCATTTTTTAAACCCCAAGATAATGGATGAGAGAGAGAAAGAGAGATACTAGGTATAAAAATTAATTAATGGGGGGGGCAGAAGGTGGTGCACCCTGTTAAGTGTACACACTGTTACCACGAGCCAGGACCCGGGTTCAAGCCCCCAGTACCCACCTGAAGGGGGAAAGCTTTGTAAGAAGGTGTGCAGGTGCCTCTGTTTCACTCTCCCTATTTCCCCTTCCTCTCTTAATTTCTCGCTGTCCTATCCAATTAAATAAATATAATAATAATACTTTGAAGAAAAGGAAGGAAGGAAGAGGTGTCTGTGTGGGCTCACAGGTGAAGGCTGTGACTTCTTCATTCACCCAAGGGATGGCACAAGAGAAGTTTCCATATGACCCTCCTGCTCTGCTGGTGGGGATGTCAATTGGTCCAACCTCTGTGGAGAACAGCCTGGAGAACTCCCAGAAGGCTAGAAGTGGATCTACCCTATGACCCTGCAATTCCTCTCCTGGGGATATATCCTAAGGAACCCAACACATCCATCCAAAAAAAAATCTCTGTAAACCTGTGTTCATAGCAGCACAATTTGTACTAGCCAAAACCTGGAAGCAACCCAAGTGTCCAACAACACATGAGTGGCTGAGCAAGTTGTGGTCTATATACGCAATGGAATACTACTCAGCTATTAAGAATGATGACTTCGGGAGCCGGGCGGTAGTGCAGTGGGTTAAGCGCAGGTGGCGCTAAGCGCAAGGACTGGCATGAGGATCCCGGTTCGAGACCCCGGCTCCCCACCTGCAGGGGAGTCGCTTCACAGGCGGTGAAGCAGGTCTGCAGGTGTCTGTCTTTCTCTCCTCCTCTCTGTCTTCCCCTCCTCTCTCTCCATTTCTCTCTGTCCTATTCAACAACAACGACATCAACTACAACAACAATAATAAAAAAAAAGAATGATGACTTCATCTTCTCCACCTCATCTTGGGTAGCGCTGAAAGGAATCATGTGAAGTGAGATAAGCCAGAAAGAGAAGGATGAATATGGGCTGATCCCACTCATAGACAGAAGTTGAAAAATAAGAACAGCAAAAAGTGAAAACACAAAGCAGAACTTGGACTGAAGTTGGTGTATTGCACCAAAAGACTTTGGAGGTGGAGAGAGTCTTCAGGCCCTAGAACATGATGGTACCAGGAGGAGGACCTAGAGGGGGGGATTAGGCTGTTATGAGGAAAACTGAGAAATGTTACACATGTACCAACTACCGTGTTTCACGGTTGACTGTAAATCAGTAATTCCCGCAATAAAGAAAAAAGAAGGTTCCAGATAAAGAATGGATATCAGGGACGCCAGCAGAGATACGTCAGAAGGAATAACTGGCAGCGAAAGGGAGAAGGAGGCCCTGGGAGAATTCAGGAAGAATCCTGTGGCCCTGAACCATTGGTGTAGCAGAGCCCGCTGGCAGTGGTTTCTGTAGGCCCTGGGCTGAGTGTGCCAGGGACTCACTTAGGCTAAGCCAGACCAGCTAATTACCTTGGGTTTCTTTACATGGCCCAGCCTCCCGGTGTCTGCGAAACAAAGGGAGAAAAAATGCTGTTACTTTCCCTAAATTCCCAGGTGAAACCAAGAGGGGAGCAAAAGGCTTAAGCCCAAACCCCTCCCACACTGTGAGCTTCACTTGGCGAAATTCACGCTAACTGAGCTGTGGCACTGTTTTCGGACTGTGTAAACACTCAACTCTCTTGCAGGACCCCAGAGTGTGATTTTCACCCAGGCAGTTTTTACATCTATGACATTGCATTTTTACAAAAATCTTACTTATTTTGGGTAGAGACAGAGAGAGAAAAGTTGAGAGGGAAGGAGCAGATAAAGAGGGAAAGAGAAATAGAGACACTGCAGGTGGGGACTGGGGGCTTGAACCAGGTCCTTATGCACTTTAATGTGTGCACTCTACCAGGTGTGCCACTGCCCAGTCCACTTCTCTCTCTCTCTTTTATTCCTTCCTCCCTCCTTCCCTCCCTCCCTCCCTCCTTTCTTTCTTTCTTTCTTTCTTTCTTTCTTTCTTTCTTTCTTTCTTTCTTTCTTTCTCTCTTCCCTCTCTAGAGCACTGTTCAGCTCTGGCCTATAGTGGTGCAAGGGGATTGAACTCAGGATCTAGGACCCTCAGGAATGACAGTCTTTTTGCATCACCATTATGCTTTCTCCCCCACTACAGTGTTGAATTCTGTAACCCATGTGAATGCCACCTTTCAGGCGTGAACCTTCACTACAGCAATTTTTTTTGAGGTCGTTAATCAGATTGGATACGATTAAAAAAAAAGAAGAATCCATTAACTATTAAATCCGTGAAGAGAAGGTTGTCATAGATCCAAGAGTCATAACAGACCATGAGGCTGTCGTGCGTTTGGCCAGTCTCTCAGTCTTTCCTAAGCCCAACCTTTTAGATAGGCTGTTCACGTGTTTTTCAAGATTTGGAAACTTCATTGCTCTAGATTTTGTGAATTGCTTGAGGATTGGCACGCGCGCCCACATGCGTGTGTGTGTGTGTGTGTGTGTGTGTGTGTGTGTGTGTATGCGCGTGCGCGTGCGCGTGTGCGTGTGTGTGTGTGAAACCCAGTGGGTCCAAAGCACAGGCAACCTGGCTTACCCCTAAATCTGATGGTTTTATTTATTTATTTATTCACTTATTTATTATCTTTAAATTTAAAGAAATTTGTTTATTTTGGAAGATTTTGTCATTTCCATCTTCCTTCCTTCCTTCTTTCCTTCCTTCCTTCCTTCCTTCCTCTTTCTCTTTTTCTTAAGATTTCCTTTTTCTTTTTCTTTCTGTCTTTCTTTCTTTCTTTATTTTAAAAAGGAGACATTAACAAAACTGTAGGATAGGAGGGGTACAACTCCACACAGTTCCCACCACCAGAACTCCATATCCCATCCCCTCCCCTGATAGCTTTCCTGTTGTTTTATCCCTCCGGGAGCACGGACCCAGGGTCGTTGTGGGATGCAGAAGGTGGAAGGTCTGGCTTCTGTAACTGTTTCCCCGTTGAACATGGGCGTTGACAGGTCCCTCCATACTCCCAGCCTGCCTCTATCTTTCCCTAGTAGGGTGGGGCTCTGGGGAAACCGAAGCCTGGTGGTTTTATAACTGCCAAACCAGCTATGTGAAACAAACAGCACCATTACCTCCTAAGGAGGCAACAAGTTGCCTTATTTTAAGCAGTGACTTCACGATCTAACTTCCCAATTAGCTGAAGAAGGCAGAGAATGCTGTTCCCCAAGACTCAACTTCTGGGCTATTTGCCTGCATCATCCCACACACCCCACAGTTGGGCAGAGTTGAAAGACTTCATGGGTGCATGGGAAGGGGGAGGGATTGCACCTGTTCCCCCCTCTTCCCCGCAGTCTCAGTCCCCCACGGAGGGCTGGGCCAAGGTCTTCTAGCTGCCCCCCTTTTTCTGAGTGTGTCTGAGAGCCTTTTGTTGTACACGGAGGTATAGCCACACACCTGCCTGAAAAGTTCCAGTGTAGATTTCCTATCTGGGTCTTAAATGCCGGTAAAAAGTGGCATTAAGTTATCAAGTATGCCTCTCCCAACCCCTCCTGCACCGCCAGTAGGCTCTGGAGTTTGGAGAGGGAAGTGGTGCTTAGCAAAGGATTCTGTGTGGAAAGGCTGGGGGCAGGCAGAGATTGGTTCTGGTATTTTCTGGATCTAATCCAAATGGTGTTTGCAGAGTTATTTTCTGAGTCGATGACTGGTGACCAAACGAGATATTATCATCATCACCATCACCATCACCATCACCATCACCATCACCATCATCATCATCATCTTATTTGTTTTTATCGTCACTGCTCACAACTGTCTTCTTGGGGGGTGGCATAATGGTAACGCAAAGAGATTCTCATGCCTGAGGCTCTGAAGTCCCAGGTTCAATTACCCACAACACCATAAACCAGAGCCAAGTAGTGCTCTGGTGAAAAATAGAAAGAGAGGGAGGGGGGAGAGAGAGAGAAGGAGCAGGGGAAGACACCACAGCACTGAAGCTCCCTCCAACTTGCTAGGCGTCAAGCTTGAGTCTGGGTGGCACGCGTGATAAAGCAGGCCCGCTGTCCAGATGAGCTATTGTGCTGGGCCCAGCTGTTAATTTTCTGTAGGGCTTGGACAGTTTAGTGGATGGATGTGAAGGAGATCCTGCCACAGCTGTTCAAAATGGGGTAGTGGGTGGCTGGGGAGGTGGCTCAGTGACTGGAGCGTGATGCTTGGCCTCCGTGAAGTTCCAGGTTCAATCCACAGAACTGCCTGTGTTAGGGCAGTGTTTGGGTCTCTTCTTTTCTCTCTCATGAAATAAATCTTTATTTGTTTATTTATTTATTTAATATTTTATTTATTTATTCCCTTTTATTGCCCTTGTTGTTTTATTGTTGTAGTTATTATTGTTGTTGTTATTGATGTCATAGTTGTTGGATAGGACAGAGAGAAATGGAGAGAGGAGGGGAAGACAGAGGGGGAGAGAAAGACAGATACCTGCAGACCTGCTTCACCGCCTGTGAAGCGACTCCCCTGCAGGTGGGGAGCCGGGGGCTGGAACCCGGATCCTTACGCCGGTCCTTGCGCTTTGCGCCACGTGCGCTTAACCTGCTGCACTACCGCCCGACTCCTGAAATAAATCTTTAAAAAAAATAAGGGAGTCGGGCTGTAGCGCAGCGGGTTAAGCGCAGGTGGCGCAAAGCACAAGGACCGGCATAAGGATCCCGGCTGAAACCCCGGCTCCCCACCTGCAGGGGAGTGGCTTCACAGGCGGTGAAGCAGGTCTGCAGGTGTCTGTCTTTCTCTCCCCCTCTGTCTTCCCCTCCTCTCTCCATTTCTCTCTGTCCTATCCAACAACTATGACATCAATAATAGCTACAACAATAAAACAACAAGGGCAACAAAAGGGAATAAATAAATAAAATAAATATTAACAAAAAACAACAAAATAAACTAACAGAAACCCAGAACTTTGGTGGTGGGTGTGGTCTGTGGTCTAGAACCATACTCTGTAATCTTAAGATCTTGTAACCCACTACTAATCACAAATACAAAGTTAAAAGAGAATAGGATAGTGGATGTCATAAGATTGTAATGATAGTTCAAACTCAAGACAGTGCATTTGGAGTCTTTTTTTCCCTTTTTAAATTTTTCTTTAATATTTCTTTCTTTCTTTCTTCCCTTTTGTTGCCCTTGTTGTTTATTATTGTAGTTATTATTGTTGTTGTTATTGATGTCATTGTTACTGGATAGGACAGAGAGAAATGGAGAGAGGAGGGGAAGACAGAGAGGGGGAGAGAAAGAGAGACACCTGCAGACCTGCTTCACTACCTGTGAAGCGACTCTCTTATAGGTGGGGAGCCGGGGGCTCGAACCGGGATCCTTACACCGGTCCTTGTGCTTTGCGCCACGTGCGCTTAACCCGCTGCGCTACCGCCCGACTCCTGGAGTCTTTTCTTGTTGTTGATGCTGCTAGTGGATCGTTACTGTTTGGGGCTTTTTTTTTTTTTTCCCCTCAGTAGAGAGAGGGATAGAAAGAGAGAGGAGAGTGAGTGTCAGATAGACAGACAGACACACAGACACAAACACAGACACAGAGAGGGAAGGACACCAAGCACTGGAGCTTTCTCCAGTATAGTGATGGCCGGGCTTGAATCTGGGTCCAGAGTTTGGCAAAGCAGAGTACTAACCAGGTGAAACTTAGAAGCCACAGTGACAACAAAAATAAAACGAAATTAAGTAAAATCCAGTGAGACATTCCATCAGAGCCCACAGGTGCACCGTGCGGGTGGCTTTTGTGAAGACTTGCAGCTGACAGGCTAATTCCTGAGACCAGTCCTCCCTTTGACTCAGCGACTCAACTCAATGTCTCAGAGAAGTGACTCTTCTGGGGCTCGGGTGGTGGCTCACCCAGTGAGTGCACACACCACCATGCTCACGGAGCCAGGTTCAAGACTCCGCTCGCTCCCCACCAGCAGGGGTGTGATGAAGCAGATCTGCAAATGTCTCTCTTTTTCTCTCCTTCTCTATCTCCCTCTCCCCTTTCTTTTTTTTTAATATTTTATTTTATTTATTTATTCCCTTTTGTTGCCCTTGTTGTTTTATTGTTGTAGTTATTATTGTTGTTGTCGTCGTTGTTGGGTAGGACAGAGAGAAATGGAGAGAGGAGGGGAAGACAGAGAGGGGGAGAGAAAGACAGACACCTGCAGACCTGCTTCACCACCTGTGAAGTGACTTCCCTGCAGGTGGGGAGCCGGGGTTCGAACTGGAATCCTTATGCCGGTCCTTGTGCTTTGCGCCACCTGCGCTTAACCCGCTGCACTACAGCCCGACTCCCTCCCTCTCCCCTTTCAATGTCTCTCTGCCCTATCAAATAAAATAGAGAGAAAGGAAGGAAGGAAGGAAGGAAAGAAGGAAGGAAGGAAGGAAGGAAGGAAGGAAGGAAGGAAGGAAGGAAGGAAGAGGAAGAAAAATGGCCGCTGGGGGTGGTGGATTTTTTGTGCCTACACCAACCCCCAGCAATAACCCTAGTGACAAAAAAAATTGCCCTATGGGCTGGGGGGGTGAAGGTCACATGGGATGGTGTCAGGAACACAGGGCTGACTGGGGAGAGGTGTTTGGTGAAAGCGTTGAGTACTTCTCAAAGTCCTGCTATCTTTCCACTTAACACAAGCACCTGTTGACAGAATGCTGGAGTGGTCGCCAGGCCCCACTTCTTGGTTCAGAACCAGGGACCAGAGAGAGGGGGCGAGGTCCATAGTCACCTTTTAGAAGATGCAATCCTTTGTTTTTTGTTTCCCACGAGTCTGAGATGAGCTTCTTCTTCTTTTTTTTTTTTAATTGGAAGGCTAATGGTTTACAATCTAGCAGGTGGCACATGGGTACAGTGTCTCACCCCACCAAGACAGGTGTCTGCAAAACATTCTCACCACCAACTTAGACCTATCATTGTGTACCGGGGCTTGAAAGCTACCTCCCATCCAGCCCCCGGCCTCCTCCACCCCCCACCCCAGTCCTTTACTTTGATCCAGTACTCAAAACCCCATCGAGTTTCACTTTGTGTTTCCTTTTTCTGTTTTTGTTTCTTAAGTTCTACCCATAAGTGAGATCATTTGTTATTCTTTCTTCTTTTTCTAGTCTATCTCACTTAACATGATTCCTTTGTGTGTGTGGGAGACAGAGAGAGAGAGAGGGAGAGAGGAGAGATGAGGAGAAGGAAGAGAAAGGAGGACAAACCAGAGCATATCTCGTGCCAGGCATGTCTGGTGCCAGGGCTTGAACTCAGGACCTCACACTTGTAAGTCCTGTGCTCTGCTGCTGAGCCCCCTCCCTGCCGCCTGACTTCCCTCTTTAACCTTTCTGCCCTTGGGGCAGTGGGTGCTCAGTCCTAAACCCTCTACCCATTGGGGGCCATCTCTGCAGCCCCATGAACGCTGACTCACTACTATAAAACTGCCCTGGCTCTCTCATCACACAAACACAAAAGAATAAAATAATACCCTTTTCTGGGAAAGAGCTCCAAACATGTAGAAACACCTTTGACTATTTGTGAATGGGAGGGCAGAGGAGTCTCTTATCTAAAGCAAGCTCAAGCTTTATTCATTAAAAAAATAATAATAATAAAATGGAAACAAAGACAATACGATTGCATTCCATTCTCTTCCCAGAAGGAAGCTTGTGAAACGCCCCTGGTGACGAAGGGACTTGAACCCACTCATGTGGGGTCAGGGGCTGATGTCTTTACATCCTGTGCTCAGAGTGAGTCAGGCTCCAGCCCTGGAGACACAGAGACTTGCACAGGGAGCATTTGGCTCCAGTAGAGAAAAAGGAAGAACTTGCCACCTGTTTGGTTTCTTCTAAATACTAGTAACTTTGTTTTATGTTCATTCTTTTAGATAGAGGCATAAAGGCAGGGAGAGAGAGAGAGAGAGAGAGAGAGAGAGAGAACAGCACCAAAGCTCCTTTTATTATTTTTTTAATTGGGGCGACTAATGGCTCACAGTAAAAATAATTGTTGGTCCATGTGTACAATTCCTCAGTTTTCCACAAAACACTCACCCTCAGCCCAGGTTCTCCTCTGCCATCAAGCACCAGGATGTGAAAGTTCACTCCCCCTTTCCCCAGAGCCCTTTGCTTTGGCGCAATACACCAAACCCACTTCACGTTTATTTTGTGTTTCTCCCATCTGTTCTTTTTTTAAAAAAATATTTATTTACTTATTCCCTTTTGCTGCTGTAGTTATTTATTGTTGTCATTGTTGGATAAGACAGAGAGGAATGGAGAGAGGAGGGGAAGACAGAGAGGGAGAGAGAAAGATAGACACCTGCAGACCTGCTTCATCACCTGTGAAACGACTCCCCTACAGGTGGGGAGCCGGGGGCTCAAACCAGGATCCTTACGCTGGTCCTTGCGCTTTACGCCATGTGCGCTTAACCCGTTGTGCTATTGCCTGACACCCCCCCCCCCCATCTGTTCTTATTACTCAACTTCTGTCTATGAGTGAGATCATCCTAGATTAATCCTTCTCTTTTTGGCTTATCTCACTTATCATGATTCCTTCAAGCTCCATCCAGATGAGGTGAAGAAGGTGAAGTCCCCATTTTTAATAGCTGAGTGGTATTCTGTCGTGTATATAGGCCACAGTTTGCTCAGCCACTCATCTGTTGTTGGACACCTGGGTTGCCTCCAGGTTTTGGCTATTACACATTGTGCTGCTGTGAACACAGGTGGACACAGATCTTTTTGGATGGGTGTGTTGGGTTCCAAAGCTTCCTTCCATGTTGTGCTGGCCAGCTCGGACCTGTGTTGTACACATAGCAAACCACTGCACTCACTAGTTAAGTGAGTTATTTTTCCAACTTAATTATTAGTAACTTCAAAAGCCTTCATTTAGGCTGAACTGTGGCACAGATTACCACGTGCAAGGACCCAAGTTTAAGTCCCTGCGTCCTACCTGCTGGAGGGAAGCTTCAGAAGCCGTGAAGCAGGGCTGCAGGTGTCCCTTCTCCCTATCTCCCCCTTCCCTCTCAGTGTCTCTCTGTTTCTGTTTTAAAAAGAGGAGAGTTGAAGAGGAGGAGGAATGGCTGCTGGGAGCAGTGGATTCCTCCTGTGAGCACTGAACTCCATCGATAACCCTGGTGGCAATAAGATAAATAAGTATAACCAATATGCCTTAGTGACATAAAAGAAAGGCAGTGGAGGGAGGGAAGGAGAAACACAGAGAGGGGGACAGTGGGAAGGAGGAGAAAGGAAGCAGGGAAAGAAGAAAAGAAAGAAAGAAAGAAAGACAGACAGATCCCTCCCCACTTCAGGTTCAGCAATGACATTTCAGGAGGCTGCAGTCTGTGCTCTTGGCTCTGACTTGACCATTTTAGGATGAGCGATGGGAGCCAGGGGCTGGCAGGGAGGGCGATTTCATTTGCACACCCCCGCCCCCGTGGATTCCTATGATTCAGTTCTCCAATGCAGCAGAGCCCTGGGTGGTATCTGCTGGATGACAGCTGTTGCTCTCACTGACCCTCACAGCGAAACCAGTCTTCCGAGGGAACAGTCACTTGCAAGTCAGGGTCGGTGGGTGTGGTCCCCTGCTCCTCCTGCCTTTGTTTCCTGCCTCAGATGAGGGTCCTGACATCACAGGGCTTCCGGAAGCACCTGAGTTAGATGCAGCTCCTAGCCCTGACGGTAAAAAAAAAAAAAAAGAGAAAAAAAATCAAGCCATCATTTTTTATTTGTGATGAATAGTGGTTTACAGTTATAGTGTGACAGAGGGTACAGTTCCTCACCACGCTCATCATCACTGTGTCCTCACCTTCCCAATAATAAACACCATAGTTCTCACAGAGTGGTAGAAATGGGTTTTTTTTTTTCCATTCCTTTTTGCAAGTTGAAGAGTGTCAGTTCTTTTTTTTTTTTAATGTTTTTCAAATATTCTCTTTTGTTGCCCTTGTTGTTTTATTGTTGTAGTTATTATTGTTGTCGTCATTGTTGGATAAGACAGAGAGAAATGGAGAGAGGAGGGGAAGACAGAGAGACGGAGAGAAAGACACCTGAAGACATGCTTCACCGCATATGAAGCGACTCCCCTACAGGTGGGGAGCCGGGGGCTCAAACCAGGATCCTTATGCCAGTCCTTGTGCTTTGCGCACCTGCACTTAACCCGCTGTGCTACCGCCCAACTCCCTGGAGTGTCAGTTCTTTAGATTCCACATGAGTGAAGCCATCTGGATAGTTGTCTTTCATATCTTTACGTATCTCGCTAAGTATCACCACCTCCAGTTCTATCCATTTTGTCCCAAAGGGCACCATATTGTCTTTTTTGAGTGCAGAGTAGAATTCCATGGAATATATATCCCATAACTTCTTTAGCCAGTTATCTGCTGATGGGCATTTAGACTGTGTACACTCTTTGGCTAGTGTGAATAATGCAGCTATGCAGAGAGGCTTAGCACTGATTCCCCCCCCCCCTTTTGTTGCCTTTGTTGTGGTTATTATTGTTATTGTTGATGTCATTCGTTGTTGGATAGGACAGAGAGAAATGGAGAGAGGAGAGGAAAACAGAGAGGGGGAGAAAAAGACAGACACCTGCAGACCTGCTTCACAGCCTGTGAAGTGACTCCCTTGCAGGTAGGGAGCCGGGGGCTCGAACCGGGATCCATATGCCAGTGTTTGCGCTTTGCACCACGTGCACTTAACTCGCTGCACTACTGCCCGACCCCCCTAGCACTGATTTTTAAGGGAGCGTTCCCTTCAGAACAAAGGGAATAGAGGGTGTGCCGACTGCTCCTGCTTGGATCACATGCGCGCGCACGCACGCACACACACACGACACGCACGGGGCTCTGGCCAAAGATTTCGGAGCTATGGTGCCTTCTCTGTCCACTCCAAGCATCATCTTGGGCTCCCTGGCTTCCTGTGACTCAGACTCCAAGCAGGGAAGGGATGTGTCTGCCTCTGTGTGGCCCAGATGTCCCCAAGCTTGTTTGATGACGTGACCAGGCATGTTTTTACTCAGGCTCACTTTGGCTACAGAAGCTCCTGTATCCCTGACGTGAGACTTGCTTCCACAGCAGAATACACTCCATGGTGCTGTGAGTGTCGTTCACAAACCAGCCCTCTTTCCCTGGTGCCTCACTTACATGTAGATGAGGGTCTCTTAGAAATAAAACAGGGGGCCAGGCGCACCTGGTTGAGCGCACCCATTAGGGTGCACAAGGACCTGGGTCCAGACTCTTGGTTCCCACCTACAGGGGGAAAACGTCACAAGTGGCAAAGCAGATCTGCAGGTGTCTGTCTTTCTGTCTCTCCTTCCCCTGCTCAATTTCTCTGTGTCGTATCAAATAAATAAGTGGAAATATAACAAGAGGGGCAATCCCCCAAGGTCACGCCTCTTGAAGATACAAGAGAATGCCCTTTGTTGCCAGTATCCATTTCCCAGAAGCTCTTCATCTAGTTCTCCAAAGAGGGAGAGAGAGGGGCACTGAGAAACAGTGTACCTGGCAGAACACACACCTTACCCAATACCAGGTGAGAGGAGTCTGGGAGAAACTCCAGTGCTGTGGTCTCAGCCTCTGTGTGTGTGTGTGTGTGTGTGTGTGTGTGTGTGTGTACATCTGGTTAAACACACACGCTCCAGTGGGCAAGACCCTGGTCTCCACCTACGGGGGGAGGTGAAGTAGAGCTGCAGGTCTCTCTCTCTCTCTCTTTTTTTCTCTCTCTCTGTCTGTCTCCACCTCCACTCTCAATTTCTTTCTGTCTCTATCCAATAATAAAGTAAAATAAAATTACAAAGATCCTTATCAAAATATTTAAAAAAATTTTTTTTCCTTCCAGGGTTGTTGCTGGGGCTTGGTGCCAACACTACAAATCCACTGCTCCTGGTGGCTATTTTTTCCATTGTTGTTGTTGTTGGATAGGACAGATAGAAATTGAGAAAGGAGGGAGAGACCGAGCGGGTAGAGAAAGATAGACACCTGAGGACCTGCTTCATCGCTTGTGAATTGTTCCCCCTGAAGATGGGGAGCCAGGGGCGCGGACCAGGATCCTTGTGCCAGTCCCTACACTTCACACTGTGTGCAGTTAACCCCGTGCACTACTGCCCAGCCCCCACACAAAATATTTTTTTAATTAAAATCTATAGCATTTTAAACTAACCCAGCACCCGTGGGTGTGTGTTCCAAAGAGAGCCATTAACAAAACTAAACAATAATACAAAACAAAAGCAAAACATAAAAATAAATATATATAAATATATATGCTCTGGTAGTTATTCTTTCCCTAGCAGCTCCTCAGAGCCAACTGTGGACAAAGCTGAGTGCAGGGCACGTGTGCCCTGCTGGGAATTCCCGTGTTGAAATCCTAACCCCCAGAGGTGATGGAGTTGGACGGTAAGGCTTGTGGGAGGTGGTTAGGTCAGCAGGGTGGAACCTTCCAGAATGGGGAGTCCGAATCCCCTTCCCCCCAATAAAAGGGGCTCCACAGAGCCCCGTGGCTCCTTTCTCCACCTGAGGACACAAAAGGTGGCACAGCAGTGAACCAGGGAGAGAGGCCGTGCCAGGACCTGACCACAGACCACGTGTGGTGTGATCCAGGTTCAGAATCTGGAACTTCTAGCCTCCAAAAACTGCAGGGACTGAGTCTCTGTTGTTTATAAGTGTCACTACGTGAGTTGTAATTTTACATGCTTATGCTTAGGATTAAAGGGTGAGTAAAACAAAAAGACTCCACCATCTCTGGGGTTCCCATGGGGCCTGTCCATGGCACTCCCATGTGTGATAACAGAGAAAGAACCCAGGACCTCACCCAGACTAAGGCCTGCGCTCTACTTGCTGAGATATCTCTTGCCCACCAACCACAGATTTTTTTTTTTTTTTTACCATCATTATCGTTTTGCCTTTCCCGGTAGTTGGAATCAATGTGGTCTGCAGCATTTTCAGGTGGGCTGTGTTTGCATGGTACCATGCATTTAAGATCCTTCCATTTATTTTTTAAATGAGCAAGTTAAGCAAGTTGTGGTATATATACACAATGGAATACTATTCAGCTGTAAAAAATGGTGACTTCACCGTTTTCAGCCGATCTTGGATGGACCTTGAAAAAATCATGAGTGAAATAAGTCAGAAACAGAAGGATGAATATGGGATGATCTCACTCTCAGGCAGAAGTTGAAAAACAAGACCAGAAAAGAAAACACAAGTAGAACCTGAAATGGAATTGGAGTACCGTACCAAAGTAAAAGATTCTAGGGTGGGGGTGGGTGGGTGGGGAGAATACAGGTCCATGAAGGATGATAAATGACATAGTGGGGGTTGTATTATTAAATGGGAAACTGGGGAATGTTATGCATGTACAAACTATTGTATTTACTGTTGAATGTAAAACATTAATTCCCCAATAAAGAAATAAATTTTTAAAAATTATTTATTTATTATTTATTTATTTATTATTGGGTAGAGACAGAAAAATTGAGGTGGGGGATAGAGAGGGAAAAAGATGCCTGCAACCCTGCCTGACTACTCGTGATGCTTTCCACCTGCAAGTGGTGACCAGAGGGCTTGAACCTGGGTCCTTGCATAGTGTAATGTTTGCACCCAACCAGATATGTCGCTGTCTGGTCCCTTCTTTTTGTGGCTTCTCAGCTGTGTATGAATAACGTGCTTCTGAAAGCCTGTGGCCATGGGCACTGGCCCGTGCAAAGGAGTTGGGCCATTCAATAGAGCCGCTGTGACTGCCCAGTAAAGTACCTTCTCTATTCTGTGGTGTCAGGTCTGATGCATTTGAAGTAGGGACTCCCCTCCCCTCTCAGGGGGTCCCCAAAGAACTCTCTTTCACTGTTTGTGCTATCTGTCTTCAGAATGTTACTCTCAGGACATGAATATGGGGAGAGGGTCAGAAGACAGCTCTGTGGGCTTCGTGTTTGTCATGTGTGTGGCCCTGGGTTCGATCCCCAGCACCATAGACAGCACCAGCGGGAATTCCACTAATGGTGGAGTGGTGTGTTGGTATCTCTCCCTCTCTATGCTTGTCTTTCTCTTTCTCCTCTCTATGTGGAATTAAAAAATGACATAGGGAGTCAGGCGGTAGCGCAACGGGTTAAGAGCAGGTGGCGCAAAGCGCAAGGACCGGCTTAAGGATCCCAGTTCGAGCCCCCGGCTGCCCATCTGTAGGGGAGTCGCTTCACAGGCGGTGAAGCAGGTCTGCAGGTGTCTGTCTTTCTCTCCCCCTCTCTGTCTTCCCCTCCTCTTTCCATTTCTCTCTGTTCTATCCAACATCGACGACATTAACAACAATAATAACTACAACAGTAAAACAACAAGGGCAACAAAAGGGAGTAAATATTTTTTTAAAAATGACATAGTCACACAACCCAGGTACCCAACAAATATATATATATTTGTTTTTGCCTCCTGGTTTCTTTCTGGGGCTCAGTGCTGGCACCATGAATCCACTGCTCCTTGTGGCCATTTTTAAAAATTTTATTGGATAGGACAGAGAGAAACTGAGAAGGGAGAGAGAAAGAGAGGAAGAGAGACAGACAGACACCTGCAGACCTGCTTCACCGCTTGCAAAGCAGACACCCTGCAGGTGGGGAGCAAGGGCTTGAACCCAGGTCCTTGCGTGGGTCCCTATGCTTCGTACTATGTGTGTTTAACTAGATGTGCCACCTCTCGGCCCCCCAGATATATATTTGCAACTAAGTATATCATCCTGCTCCCACCCTCCCCTGGAAGTCACAACTTTACCAATCTAGAATGTTCCACAGGTAGACAGAGGGAATGAGTCCCGGGTGGTGGAGTCGGGGGCTTTCTGCTAAGAACAATGGATCCTGAAACCAAGGCAGGAGGAAGTTCAGCACCTCTCTCGTGTTCTGAAAGTGCTGTGTTCTGAAAGTGCCGTCCTCCACCTCTCTCTTCCCCTCTGCGTCTGAGGGCTGCCAACCCTCTCCCACGCACCTCACCAGAAAGTCCCTGGCTGCCCTCCCAGATGCCTTGCCCTTGACCTCCTGAGGTGTGTGAGGGAGGAAAGGAATCCTTGATTCCAGAAGAGCCTGCTTCCTCCCCTTTTTTGAGTCTGTCAGCTCCTCAGAGTCTTCTCAGCCTGAGGGAGAGGGAGCAGCGAGACCAAACTGGGTGGGGAGGAAACTGTGTCCGTCTCCTGTGGGCTGTGGGAACTGGGGGCTACATGTTCAGGTGGCTGGAAACCACAAGGACGCATTCTTTCCTCATTCCAGGGTGACAGGTGTGCTGTGGAAGGCTCGGTGGCACCATGTTGTCTCAGAAGGTTCTAGAAACGAGTCTTTCTGCTTCCAGCCTCCCTGCTCCTGGGGTCATATCACAGGCCTGTCTTCTCTCTTCATCTCTCTTCTTCTTGTCAACCTTGCAGCATCCTCGTCTTAGCAATTTGTGTCTGTCCCCACCCAATTTCCATAAAAGGTCCCATTCTGAGACTCCCAGGAGACACAAATTTTGTGTGGACGCTGTTGGGCCCACAACAGGGCCCTGTTTCCCCTCTTTGCGTCTCTCCAGCGAAGACCCTCACCCTATGAAAGGAGCTCTGCCAGCTGGGAGAGGCCTCATGCAGTAGAGTGCACACTTGACCAAGCTCAGGGACCCGGGTTTGAGAGGGAGAGGGAGAGGGAGAGATCAGATAGCAGCTGTCCCACCATGCACTTAGCTTCCCCCAGTGCTGTGTATGGTGCTTCCACAGAGTGCCAACCCTCGAACCCAGACCCTCACACATGGTAAGACATATACTCTCAGGGGCCTGGTAGTGATTCAGCTGGTTGAGTGCACACATTACAGTGCTCAAGGACCCAGGTTCAAACCCTTGGTCCCCACCTGCAGGGGGAAAGCTTCACCAGCAGTAAAGCAAGGCTGCAGGTGTCTCTCTGTCTCTTTTCCTCTCTGCCTTCCCCTCCCCTCTCAATTTCTCTCTGTCCCTATCCAAAAGAAATAAGTACAAATTAAAAAGAAAAGACATAGACTCTCTTGGTTCCAAATCAATCCTTTTCTTTTGCCTCCAGGGTTATCACTGGGGCTCGGTGCCTGCACTACAAATCCAATGCTCCTGGTGGCCTTTTTCCCCATTTTGGTTGTTGTTGTTGGATACGACAGAGGGAAATTGAGAGAGAAGGGGAAAGTAGAAAGAGAGAGAGAAAGATAAACACCTGTAGACCTGCTTCATGGCTTTCAAAATGACTCCCCTGCATGTGGGGAGCCAGGGGCTCTAACCAGAATCCTTGCTCCAATCCTTGTGCTTATGTATGTGCACTTGACCAGGTGTGCCTTCCCCCACCAAAATCAATCCACCTTTTAAAAAGTACGTTAAGGGCTAGATAGTGGCACACCCACTAGAGCACTCACATTAGCTTGTGCGAGGACCAAGGTTCAAGCCCCCAGTCTCCACCTGTGTGTGGGGGGGGAGCTTCACTAGCAGTGAAGCAGTCCTGCTATTATCTTTCTCTCTCTATCCCCCTCCCCCTCTCAATTTCTCTCTGTCCTACCAAATTAAATAAATAAAGACATAAATGAAAAGGAATAAAAATGGCTGCCAGGAGCGGTGGATTCGTTGTATGGGCACCGAACCTCAGCAGTAACCCTGGTGGTAACAGACATAGATGTGAACGTAAATAGATAAATCAGGAAACGAATAAGTAAGTGAATACAACTACTTGGGAGACAGCGTAATGGAAGAGCACAGGACTGGCGTGTATGAGGTTGAGTTTGATCCCCAGAGCTAGAGTGATGCTCTGGGGGTGTTCTCTCTCTCTCTCTCTCTGAGTGAAATCATATTCTCTCACCCAAAGGAGGCCCAGCCTCACTGGCAGAGGTCAGAGAGCTCCAGCTCCCACTCAAGGCAAGAAGCCTCACACCCAAGGGGCTCCCACCCAGACTATTCCCTGTTGTTAGGGGTGTCCCAGGGCTCTGGTAACCTTGGCCAGCCCCTCCTAGCTTCCTGAAGGGAGGTGTTCTCCCAGCCTTTCACCAGGCCACCCCAGAAACCACATCTCCAGGCCTCACAGGAATCTCCACCTTCTCCTTCAGCCCCAGCTTAAGTCCTGGTTGGAGGGTTGGGGGGAGCCCCTCAGCAGACTGTCTCCCCACTTCCACCTGCCGGGCCAGCTCTGAGCGGGGGTTTCCTGGCAGCTTGTAACGTGGCTGAATATCTTCCAGGTTACCTGACCAAACTCCTGCAAAACCACACAGCCTATGCCTGTGACGGCGACCGCCTGGCCCTGCAGTGTCCCCGGCATTCCACCATCAGTGTCCAGTCAGCCTTTTATGGGCAAGATTCCCAAATGTGTGGTGTCCACAAACCGGCTTCCGGGAGGGAAGGCAGCCTACGCTGTGTGGCACCCACCACAATGCAGGTACTGTGTCTTGTTGGGTTTGAACTTGGTGACAAGGTCGTGTGTGTGTGTGTGTGTGTCTCGTGAAACTCTATGTCATATGAAACAGATAAAATATATCTTTAAAACACAGTAAATCAAACCTCCCCAGAAAGTCCCAACTTAGACAAATCACTAATTCTGATTTGCTTTGAAGTCTGATTTGCTTCTCTGAAGGATTCCTTTGTTAATATATGTTTGTTTATTAGAGACAGAGAAATCAAGAGGGAAAGGGGAGACTGGGAGGGAGGGAGAGAAAGAGACACCTGTAGCACTACTATTTCACTGTCTGCAAAGCTTTCCCCCCGCAGGTGGGGACTGGGGGCTTGAACCCAGGACCTTGTGTGCTATAAGATGTGCACTTAACTTGGTGTACCACCAGCTGCCCCTCTGAAGGATTAAACAGAGCTCAGACTTTGGGGAGTTCTCTCGCTAAACACACTTGCGAGCTGAACTCACTCCTGGGCACGGTCCTTATTGGCTGGAAACAAGGTGCCATCATATTGGGGTTTAGCTCAGAGTTTCTTTTCCCCCATAGGAGGCTGTGGGAGAAATTACAACCAGGTTCTTAGAAAATAGGGGCCTGGGTGGTGGTACACCTGGTAGAGTGCACATTACCACACATGAAGACCTGGGTTCTATCCCCTGGTCCCCACCTACTGGGAGGAAGCTTCATGAGCAGTGCACTTGCAGGTGTCTCCTGTCTCCTTCTCTGTCTCTCTTCAGCCAAAGGAAAAAAAAAATTTAGAAAATGCTTCCCAAAAAGGAGAAGAATCATTGGCTTCGTTTTACAGTTTTCTCGTCCAATTGTGGATAACTATTTCATCCCTGCTTAGAACTGCTTTGGGCGGGGGTCAGGCGGTAGCACAGCAGGTTAAGTGCACATGGTGCAAAGCACAAGGACTGGTGTAAGAATCCCGGTTCGAGCCCCCGGCTCCCCACCTGTAGGGGAATCACTTCACAGTCAGTGAAGCAGGTCTGTAGGTGTCTGTCTTTCTCTCCCCCTCTCTGTCTTCCCCTCCTATCTCCATTTCTCTCTGTCCTATCCAACAAGGAACAGCATCATCATCAACAATAATAATAGCCACAACAATGATAAAGCAACAAGGGCAACAAAAGGGGTAAAAATGGTCAAAATGGTCTCCAGGAGCAGTGGATTCATGGTGCAAGCACTGAGCCCCAGCAATAACCCTGGAGGCAAAAAAAAAAACTGCTTTGGGCAACCTTTGATGTTTTCTTTTTCTACTGGATGGAGCCAGGAATGGGGGGTGGGAGAGGCTGGGTGCCCCAATTCACTCTCTCTGGTCTGGTATAGGAGAAGACCCAAGTCAGTCTGTCAGTGATGACTCTACAAGGCTTTCAATTCTCTTTTTTATTCTTTTTATTTTGTTTACCAGAGCATTCTTCAGCTCTGGCTTATGATGGTGGCAGGGGGTTGTGGATTGAACCTGGGACTTTGGAGCCTCAGGCATGAGAGTCTCTTTGCATAAGGATTATACTCTCTACCCCTACCCAAGGCTTTCAATTCTCTAGGCAATTTTTACTCCACTGTCCTGAGTCTTTAACATTCATAACTATTGAGATATGACTCACTTGGATCTGAAGTCAGAGTGGTTGGAGCAATTGGCAAGTTCAATGCCAGTTTG